>NC_088354.1:23520000-23841250 GCF_036884655.1 Musa acuminata AAA Group
AAATGAACACATCGTGCTATATAGTATCTTAACTTCTTTCGTTGTAGTTCTTTTGCTGATATGCAAAGTATAATCATGATATCATGCACAAGGTTGCATGTACGAACTGATGGTTACACTCCCATCTGACCATCCTACCTAATCAACCAAGGTATTCTCACTCATTCTGTTAGAAAGCCAAAAAAAAACTATACTTTGCTTTAATCATCTAAGATTTTAAACTGGATTAATACCCATATTTGCAGCCACTTAGAGTGAAGTTATTTGATTTTCATCTACGGAGACAAGCCTAGAAATCCTTGTTGGCTTCACTTAAACATAACCAATTATTGTTCCCCATCAGTACAAGATCACAATGAACAATAAGGTTAAACTGAGTGAACATATGTGGAAAAAAAAAGTTTTGCCCTTTTTTTCTTTTCTCATCTAACATTTACCATCTACACTTAGATCTCAATTATCATCATTAATTTTATTGCTTTTACTAGCTTGGGTTATGAAGCTTACGGATTACCCTTTTGTTTTAATTATCTATTTTATTTTCAATTCATGAGTTATACTCGACCTATCTTTTCTAGTCTTGAAGGCACATATTATGTTTTCTCTTAGTGGCTAGTGCAATATGTTAGAGTTTGCTTGCTGGAAAGAGATCCTGATATCTTAAAACTAAAAGAATTCTGTAACACTTCCTATTCCTGGCTTTGCTTCTTGTTCCTGGCTTCCCCATCTTGATTTATGAAGACAATTGTTCACTAATTCTGCATGTGCATTTCATCGTGAGTTGGAACATCATTGATTTATGATTGTACATTTCACCATTATATTTTTTTTTTGAGAAGCAAATATCATCCTGTTTCTTTTAATTCCTCATCACAGAGAGCATAAATTTTTCGAAAATTAACTGTTTAGTTAGTCCTATTCTTCTTGTTACAACTATATCAAAATCGATGTTGTCACCGTGTATTGAAATGCCATAGGCATTAGGTGCTTGCCTAGACTCTCTTCCGAGTAAAGCGAGATGCTCTCGAATATTAAAATTTTTAAAAAATATCATGCTTGATAAATATGATTATGAAAAAAAAAAAAATCAAATTTGTAGTGAATCTGTTACCTTCCTACTGTTATGTCCTAACTCCTAATAGTGTACCTATCAAACAATGTTTATAAGTTCCTAACAATTTAGCAAAGTGTAGGAAATAGGAGATCGTTTATAGAGATCATGAGTTCATACCAATTTAACAAAGTGCTTAAGCTGCTCATACCAATAGGCCAAGAAAGAGGAGATGGAGAAGTAGCCAGTTAGCAGAAGGCAGTGGAATGTGGCATCGAGAAAGGTAGTGGCGCACAACAAAGGAAGGTTGGGTTCTTTGGCTCAGATAGGGTTTGTACAGTTGCGATGATGCGTAGGGTAGAGGAAGGCGACGATTGACAGCATAAGGTGAACGAAGAGGACAATGTCGGCATATGGTGGAGGGACAAAGTTGCACACGATGGTGAGACGGAGGAAGGTCGTGGTCGACGATGACATAGAGCAAAGGAAGGTTGCGATCATGATGGAAGACGACAACTAATGGCGACGATGTAGGGTTTCTTACTCTCTGGTATTGTAGGGTTTCTTGGTAGGTAGAAAGGATGGGGGGTTAAGTTGTTGAATTAGTCGGTTTGGGTAAACCAACTAATTCATTGATTGTACCTAAGCTCGCCAAATTGTGCCTAGGCTTCGATTGGCTCAGGAGCATGCTTGAGTCTCTCAATGCTTGAGCTCAGACACACGCTCTGTTGCACCTCTTTCAGTCGACTTGCCTGGACCCTATTTGAGGTGCTCAGGCCTCGCTTTGCCTTGCCTGGGCACCTAGGCAACCACTTATCCAAAACACTTGTCAATTGAAAGAGGTACTATTGAATCTCTCTTCAAAGATTAACAGCAGACATTATTGTGTTTATATTTCAACCCAGATGACTCATAGTTATTGATAAGGGTAAAAAACTGATTTTGACGTAACACCCCAGAATTGACGTAATACACCCCCTCCCACGTCGAACGCCCGGTACGGCGCTCTGCCACGGAAATAGCATTAACTACGATGCGACGCACGCCCATACCCACCGTACCCAAACAACCCCCTCGGCTGACTCTTCGCAGCCGGCCGAGGCAGGCAGAGGCGCCAGCTGACACCCCCATACCCTGCGGTAGCTCGGCTCTCCACGCAACGCCCACAGCGGCAACAGACGTCGTCAGAGGTACGGTCCTGCTCTGGCAGGATGGCCCATCAGGTAACATCAACCCCCCTTACAAATACCCCCCCCGGGTCCACGCCACGGGGGGGGAGGAGGAAAAAGAAAACTCTCTCTCTCTCTCTCTCAACCAACATAACACTCCCTTCCGCTGACTTGATCGTCGGAGGGGTCGGGCCGAGCCACCGACCCGACCTATGTGCAGGTACCCAGCCGCCGTCAACCCGGTTCGCCCAGGCGGACTCCTCGAGCAAGATCCTTCGCATCCGCCACCTAAAGCCCGACAAAGGGGGACACCTCTAATCCCAGGCATTTGGAGCCCAGAACCAGCCGCGCCAGCCCCAAAGTCGCGGCCCGAAAGTTATTTACCATAACAGATTAGCGCTAGAAGGAGGGCGCTATCCAAATGTCAAGCGATCAGCAAATTTACCCCGGCGGATCCTCAAATGCGGAGCTCCCCGCCTTAGGGGAACGGCGTGACGAAACCCACGATGAACGTCCCGCAGCGGTGTCAGAACGCTATTGGCGGTTATTCAACGACCCGGGCTTGCCACCCCCTGGCGGCGCGCCCGCCGACTCCTCGCAAGTGTCGCCCGAGGCCTTTCATGACCTCGCCCACCAGGTTCGAACTCTAACAAGCATGGTGCAGACCATTGTCTCCCAACGAACCCCTCCGCATGCGGCGAGGCCCTCGCAGCAACAGGAGACCCTCGCCCGGACCCACGTACCACTCCCAGAGCTTCCGGGCTCGCCTCGAAACCCCGCGACTCGACCGGGAGGTAGGGAAGCCGAGGACACGGCGAGCCGCCCCGAGCCGGAGGCCCCGACTGTTGATTCGACGAACGCCCTGCGGGCCCAGCTGCGCCTCGTCAGTCAAAGGCTGGACGAGGTACAGCAGGAGGTTCGTAAGTCGAAAGGAGAACTCGGGACGGACGGACACCAAGGATCTCCGTTCACCCCCGAGATACAGGATCAAGCGATCCCGCCGCACTTCCGCCTCCCTTCCCTGGACGCGTATGATGGCGCAACCGACCCCGCGGACCACGTGGCCGCTTTTCGGGCCCAGATGGCGCTGTTCGGGACTTCAGATGCCCTGATGTGCCGGGCGTTCCCGACGACCTTGCGGGGACCAGCCCGCGCATGGTACAGCGGCCTGAAGTCAGGGACCGTCGCCTCCTTCGACCAGCTCGCCAAGGATTTTGAGCTTAACTTCCTAGCGTACGCCCGACCGAAGCCATCGATGGCGTTGCTCCTGGGGCTCAACCAGAAGGAGGACGAGCCCCTTTCTCACTTTGTGAACCGGTTTACGACGCAAATCCGTGGATTACCGGATGCTCACCCCTCCCTCTTGATGCAGGCCTTTATGACTGGTCTGCGGCCCTCCAGGATCTTCTGGTCGCTTGTGGAGAGGCCCCCCGTCGCGGTCCCTGAGATGCTCCAACGGGCCAGCCAGTTCATCGCCGCAGAAACCTGGATGGTGGGAAAGCGAGAAGAACACAGAAAGGTAAAGTCGGAACCGCCCCGACAGCAGCAACCCACCACCTCCCGGCGAAAGCTGGACATGCCTGACCCCAGGCCCCCTCTTCCCGCCTTGAACTCTTCCCGGACGGAGATATTCCTACACGAAAAGGGGAAGGGGCTGCTCAGGGACCCCCACCCCATGAAGAACCCGCGAGAGCTCGCAGATCGCTCAAAGTAATGTCGATTTCATCGACAGCACGGGCATGACACGGAACAGTGTTACGAGCTGAAAAGACAAATCGAGGAGCTCATCCTCAGAGGCCATCTCGGCCAGTACCTCCGGCCGAGCAAAGAGCAGTCTCCTCGTCCGGAGGGCCCCGTTGAGCGACACATCGATGTCATAGCCGGGGGCCCCGCATCCGGAGGAAGCTCTATGTCGGGCAGGAAGGCCTACGCTCGGGCCGCCCCCGACGAAGCCTCGGGACGTGAGCCTGAGCCCGAGATCACCTTCCCAACCGGAGCCGCTGAGCGACCCCACCACGACGACGCCCTGGTAGTATCGTGTTAGGACTCTAGCTTGGAGAGTCCTAATTAAGAGGGACATTCATGTAAAACTGTTAGGACTCTAGCTAGGAGAGTCCTAATTGAGAGGGACATTCTGTTAGGACTCTAGCTAGGAGAGTCCTAATTGAGAGGGGCATTCATGTAGGAGGTTTTTTCTTATAGAAGAATTAGGAGTTGTAAGGGAATAGGAGTCTTGAGTAGGAGTCCTATTAGGAGTTGGTTAGAAGTAAGAGTCTTAAGTAGGAGTCCTATTAGGAGTTAGGGTTTAGAAGCCCTATAAATAGTCATGTATTCCTCCTCTTTTCTCAAGCAATAGATGAATCTTTTCTGCAGCCTTTGAGCAGCAACTTGGAGGGAGGAACCCCTATAGAGTTCCAAGGAGGCCGATCCCCTAAAGAGATCAACCTCAAGTTTAGAATCTGCAAGGGTTCTAACACCTGGTATCAGAGCAGCGTTCTTGGCGTCTCGCTGCCCTTTCACAGCCATCCATCAACCCTCCACAACCATCCAAAGCAATTCCCACAATTGCTTAAAAGATCGTCACCGAATTCCGCCATCATCTCCACCACCACGGATCATCCTTTGATCTCCCCGTGAATTGCAACAGGTTCTGGTTTCCTACCTTACTGCTTCTGCAATTTAGTTATCCTTATTCGAAAATCCAAAAAAAAAAAAAAAAAAAAATCGTTCCTATATTACTGCATAAACTTTTCGTCACAAAGTTTTCATTTCTACGACGAAAGATACATTGCAGAATTCCAGCCGCATAGCACCATCTGTTTGATCTTGCTACTGTGCTTTTTCTATCCAAATTTCTACAAAATTTTTATGACATCTTTGACATTTCTTAACAGTGGATTTCCCTTTGGTTTCATCAAAAAATTCTCAATATAAACTACTGATCTTTTATGTCCAATCTGCTGCACTTGAATTGCAGAATTCAAGCCGCATAGCACCATCTGTTTGATCTTGCTATTGTGCTTTTTCTATCCAAATTTCTACGAAATTTTTATGACATCTTTGACACTTCCTAACAATAGATTTCCCTTTGGTTTCATCGAAAAATTCTCAATATAAACTACTGATCTTTTATGTCCAATCTGCTGCACTTGAAAATCTATGCTGCAGAAAATTTCAGCTGCATATCGTTGCCTTAGCCCATCTATTTACAATCTTTTTTGAATGAAATTTCTTATAGACTTCATATATCATCTTGGCTTCCATCTAAGATTGATCTATTAAGAAATTCATCTCTAAAAACGATTTTATGTTGCTGCAAATTTTCATCGTAACCCGCTGAAATTTTTCGACGATAATTCTACAATTGCAACTTGCACTAATTTCTTTGCTGTTATATTGCCGAAATTTTCTTGATTAAATTAGATATCCTTTCTGTCATATAAACTGTGATTTTGCTATCAATTCCCTCCTCAATTCTCTTAAGTTTTTGGTGGAAATTACGTCGAGAAACCGTTGTTTCTTCGACGACAATTCTACTCTTACAAGACAGCACATACTTGCTGCAACTTCCACGGATTTCTGTCAAACCTTTGCTACCATCTACCACAGATCCAAAACTTTCATCCAGAGCCCTAAAACTCTACCAAACCACACCCTCAAACTGCACCCAAAACAGCCACAAAACAAGCCTAAACCGTAGCCTACATCCACCAATCCACCAACACTTTCGACCATCACTTCTCTCAACCTATACATGCCTTTAACCCAACAGCAAAAGAGAGATCTTAACATCATTGATTTGGGGCCATATACTATGGCATCTAAGGAGGCAATCAATGCTAAATTCGAAGCCTTGGAGGCGCGAATGGAGGATAAGATTCGGACGCTCTTTACCGAACTCAGATTGGGTCGACCACTAAGCCCGAAGAAATCATATCAAGGAGAGAGCTTTGCCCAATCACACCAAGCCCGAAGAGATGACTTCCAAGAGAGGGGAAGCTCTATGACCAACCCCAACTATCCATGCATGAGAGTGGACTTCCCTAGATGGGAAGAAGGAGACCCGATTGGTTGGATCTCGCACGCGGAGCGATATTTTCGGTACCACAAAACCGCGGATGTATCTATGGTGAAAATTGCAGCTATACATCTTGAAGGGGATGCTATTCAGTGGTTTGACTGGTTTGAACATACTTATGGAGTCCTTTCATGGCGACAATTCAAAGAAGAAATGCTGATTCGCTTCAGACCAACCGATTACGAGAATATTGACGAACAACTAGCAAAGATCCGACAAACCTCCACCATTCAGGAGTACCAAACCAGGTTTGAAAGGTTATCTAATCAAAATCATGATTGGTCTCAAAAACAGCTATTGAGGACCTTCATTGAGGGCTTGAAGCCGGAGATCCGAGGAGAAGTTAAAGCGCGACAACCGTACACGCTTATGGCAGCCATCTCTTTCGCACGACATCAAGAGGAGCAATTGAACCATGAAGCTCGGAGGACTAGGGTCACTCCTCAACCAGTAATATTGAAGCCCTCAGCCCCCCCTACTGTCGACCAAGTCCCTGCACCAAAGAGGTTAACAGGAGAAGAGCTTCGGGAGCGATATGCGAAGGGGTTATGTTGGCATTGTGACGAGCCGTGGAGCCGTGAGCATCGCTGTAGTAAAGGAGGACTTCTTATGATTGAACCGATAGAAGAAGAGGTTATTGAACATCCAAAAGAGAGCTTTGAACATGAAGAAGAAGATGCAGAAGAAGAGCCAAAACTGACCGAAGTTACGGTACATACACTAGCTAGCTACTCAAACCCGCAAACGTTGAAAATTGGAGGCCTTCTCAAACAACAACCAATCACTGTTCTCATCGACACGGGCAGTACTACTAACTTCCTAAATAGTAAGCTTGCTGTTCGGATATCATTACCTATCGAGAATCGCTGCAGGTTTGATGTTAAGGTCACCGACGGACGGATTTTGAATTGTGATCATAGGCGCTTGCAGGAGAAACTATTGTTGCAGGACCAAGAGATAATTACAGATTTCTTCCTTCTCCCTCTTAACAATCATGAGGCCATGCTCAGAATTAAATGGTTGACGACATTAGGTGATATTTCCTGGAATTTTATGAAACTAATTATGAAATTTTACAGTAAGGAGAAACAGGTGACATTGCACAGGAAACGTGGGGGCGACATAACAACGATTTGCACACAACAAATGGAGAATGTTTTGCATAAAGCATGCAGCGGCTTTTTGGTACAACTTGAGCAGCAAACTAAGGGAGAGCCAACAGAATTTGAAGATCCAAATCTACTTCCTTTGCTTGCTGAATTTTCAAATATATTTGACGAACCGCGCAACCTACCTCTTACCTGTCGGCATGATCATTGTATAATGATTCTTCCAAGCAAATCTTCAGCAAATGCTCAGCCATATCAGTATCCACATCTCCAGAAGGATGAAATAGAAAGGATTATAAAAGAGATGCTCGAAACAGGAGTTATTCGGCCAAGTTGCAACCTCTACTCTTCGCCGGTGCTACTTGTACGCAAGAAGGACGGAACAAGGCGAATATGTGTTGATTACCGAGCTCTCAATGGCATAATCATCAAGGACAAATACTTTATTCCAATAGTAGATGAATTGCTAGATGAAAGGGAGCACAAATCTTTACAAAGCTGGACCTTTGATCCGGGTATCATCAAATACGAGCATGCGAAGAAGACATACGGAAAACCACCTTTTGAACACACAACAACCACGAATTTTTGCTTTCTGCAACAAAAGGTGGAATATCTTGGGCATATCATATCAGAGGAAGGTGTGGCAGTGGACCCCTTCAAAATTGGAGCAATGCAAAACTGGCCGACCTCGAGAAACATAAAATTGCTACATGGCTTTCTGGGTTTAACAGGCTACTACCGCAAGTTCGTGAAAAACTATGGAAAGATCAGTGCACCACTTACTTCCTTACTAGAAAAAGATGTCTTCCAATGGTTGGATAGAGCCTCCGCTGCCTTTGACAAACTTAAGGCAGCCATGACGACGACGCCGGTGCTAACACTACCAGATTTCAACCGACCCTTCATTATTGAGGCCGACACATCTGGAGTCAGAATTGGAGTCATTCTCATGCAAGATGGTCGACCACTCGCATACACTAGCAAGACATTATCTCCCTCCTATCCAAATAAGTCAATATATGATAAGGAGATGCTCGCCATTGTGCGTGCAGCAACGAGGTGGAGATTGTACTTGATCAGGCGATACTTTCAAATCAAGACCGACCATAAAAGCCTAAAATATCTCTTGGAGTAGAAGATATCTTCCCCCAAGCAGCAAAAATGGGTAACAAAACTTCTTGGATTTGATTATGAAATAACTTACAAAATGTGGAAAGAGAATGTTGTTGCAGATGCGCTTTCGCAGCTACCTGAACAAGCTGAATTTTCGGTCGTTTTACTTCCAACCAGCGACTTTCTTAAGGATATTAAGATGGAATGGCAGGAAGATTCAGAGACTAGTAAGATTATAAAAAAATTGGAGGAAGCACCAAGCCCCATGGCTCATTACAATTGGGACTCAAAAGAATTACACTATAAGGGTACTAAATTGAAAAAGAGTATGGCATATCACCCAAAAACCGATGGCCAGACGGAAGTTTTAAATAGGTGCTTGAAGACAGCCCAAAGCCACCCACCAAATATGACTACCCAAAGAGAACTCCAGACCCTGCCAAGTGCCATTGTTGATCGACGGATCGTGACTCGACGACGACGACCCACTAATGAAGTGCTAATACAGTGGGCGAACCTACCAATAGAAGATGCCACTTGGGAGAACTATGATGACTTGAAGATCAAATTCCCAGAATTCACGAATCATCAGCCTCGAGGACAAGGCTGATTTGAAGAGGGCGGGTCTGTTAGGACTCTAGCTTGGAGAGTCCTAATTGAGAGGGACATTCATGTAAAACTGTTAGGACTCTAGCTAGGAGAGTCCTAATTGAGAGGGACATTCTATTAGGACTCTAGCTAGGAGAGTCCTAATTGAGAGGGGCATTCATGTAGGAGGTTTTTTCTTATAGAAGAATTAGGAGTTGTAAGGGAATAGGAGTCTTGAGTAGGAGTCCTATTAGGAGTTGGTTAGAAGTAAGAGTCTTAAGTAGGAGTCATATTAGGAGTTAGGGTTTAGAAGCCCTATAAATAGTTATGTATTCCTCCTCTTTTCTCAAGCAATAGATGAATCTTTTCTGCAGCCTTTGAGCAGCAACTTGGAGGGAGGAACCCCTATAGAGTTCCAAGGAGGCCGATCCCCTAAAGAGATCAACCTCAAGTTTAGAATCTGCAAGGGTTCTAACATATCGGCCAGAGTAGCCAACGCGCAAGTGAGAAGAATCATGGTCGACACGGGGAGCTCGACCGACATACTCTACTTTGGCGCCTTCCAGAAGCTGGCCCTAGCCAGGGAAGATTTAAGCCCTATGTGCTCGGCACTCACCGGCTTCACGGGAGATTCGATATCACCTCTGGGGGCCATTACCCTCCCTCTGACTCTGGGAACCCCGCCGAAATCAAAGACGGTCATGACCACCTTTCTGGTAGTCGACCTTCCCACCGCTTATAATGCCATACTTGGCCGGCCAACCCTCAACAAGGTCAGAGCCGTCGTCTCGACCTACTACCGGACCGTCAAGTTCCCGACTCGGGAGGGGGTCGGGGAAGTCACCGGAAGCCCCCAAGAGTCCAGGCGCTGCTACCTTACCTCTGTCTCATTGGGCAGAAGGGCCAGGGGAGAATCACCTCTAGAAGATCCCCGGGAGGCAAAGAAGTCGGCCCCTCACCCTGGGCCGAGAGGATCCATTGCTGACATCCCCTTACGGGGAGCACGGCCGGATCAAACGGTCAGGGTCGGCTCGGAGCTACCCGAGCGGGAACGGGAACAGCTCGTCGGCCTTCTGCGGGAGAACGCCGACATCTTCGCCTGGTCCCCATCGGACATGAAGCGAGTCGACCCCAAGGTCGCGGAGCATCATCTCAACATCCCACCTGACGCTCGACCGGTAAAGCAAAAACCCCGTCGCCACGCACCTGACCGGCAACGTGCCATACAAGAGGAGGTGGACCGACTCTTGGCAGCAGGCTTCATAGAAGAGGCCAAGTATCCTCAGTGGTTGTCCAATGTAGTTCTCGTGAAAAAACACAATGGAAGCTGGAGGATGTGCGTTGACTACACTAGCCTCAACAGTGCGTGTCCTAAAGACTGCTACCCCCTCCCGAAGATCGACCAGCTAGTCGACGCAACAGCAGGGCACGCGCGCCTCTCTTTTATGGACGCCTATTCAGGATACAATCAGATCAGAATGGCGCCCGAAGACAGGGAACACACGGCTTTCCTCACCGATCAAGGGATATACTTCTACAGGGTCATGCCGTTCGGGTTGAAAAATGCCGGAGCTACATACCAGAGGACAGTAAACAAGATGTTCGCCCCCCAAATCGGGAGGAACATGGAAGTCTACGTGGACGACATGATTGTGAAAAGCAGAGAGGCCGGGACACACCTCGCCGACCTAACCGAGGCCTTCGACACGCTACGCAAGTTCGGCATGCGGCTCAACCCCACGAAGTGCGCTTTCGGCGTCACCTCCGGGAAGTTCCTGGGGTTCATTGTACACCAGAGAGGAATCGACGCCAACCCGGAGAAAGTACAGGCAATAATCGATATGCAGTCCCCCCGGACAGTTAAAGACCTGCAGCGACTCAACGGTAGACTGGTCGCCCTGTCTCGCTTCCTCGCCCGATCGGGCGATCGCTGCCTCCCTTTCTTCAAGGCGCTCAAAGACCCGAAGAACTTCCAATGGACGTCAGAATGCGAGGAGGCTTTGAAACGGATGAAGCAGCACTTGACCAGCCTCCCTCGACTCGCCTCTGTTTTCCCCGGCGAAAAGCTGGGGCTCTATCTGGCGGCCTCCCCGTACGCGGTTAGCTCCGTCCTCGTCAAGGAAAGCTCCGGCACACAACTCCCGATCTACTACGTCAGCCACGTCCTGAGTGGACCCGAGGAGCGCTACCCGCCAATAGAAAAACTCGCACTCGCCCTGGTGCTCTCAGCCCGGAAGTTGCGCCCTTACTTCCAGGCACACTCGGTGGAAGTCGTCACCGACCAACCTCTCCGGCAGATCTTAACAAAGTTCGATGTTGCAGGTCGGCTTCTCAGATGGGCGGTGGAGCTCGGAGAGCATGACATCAGCTACGTACCCAGGACCGCCATTAAGGCCCAGGCGGTAGCCGACTTCATCGTGGAACTAACTCGGGTGGGCAAAGACCTCGAGCGAACACCAGAGACTTGGACCCTACACGTGGACGGCTCGGCCAACTCAGGGGGCGCCGGAGCTGGGCTGGTCCTTCTCGCCCCCGACGGACGCTCGTTCGAGCGCTCCCTTCGCTTCGAGTTTAAAGCCACCAACAATGAGGCGGAGTACGAAGCGCTCCTAGCCGGATTGAGGCTGGCCCTCGAAATGCAAGTGGCCGCAATACACGTCCTCACTGACTCGCAACTCGTGGCCGAACAGCTCAGCGGAGGATACGAGGCTCGTGACGCAACCATGGCCAAATATCTGGCGTGAAATTCCCTTACTTTACATTGTCTAACGTTCCGAGGGAGGAGAACGGACGGGCCGACGCGCTCGCTAAGCTGGCGTCAAGACGAACCCCCGAAGCGTGGTCAGAGATAGAGGAGCTTCCCGCTCGCGCCATTGAGGTAGCTACCACGGCCCCAGGCAGTGCGCCGACCACGTGGGTGCAAGAGCTGCTGCGCTTCAAGCGAGATGGAGTCCTCCCCCTCGACGAAGTCGCAGCTCGGCGTCTGCGCCGCACACATGCTTGGTACACCGAGGAAAGTGGCCGGCTGTACAGACGATCCTCCACCTACCCCCTCCTGAGGTGTTTGGAGCCTGACGAAGCCCAGACCGTCCTGGCTGAAACTCACGAGGGGATCTGCGGCGAACACATTGGCGGGCGGACCCTGGCGCACAAGATACTTCGCCAAGGCTACTACTGGCCAACCATGTGTCGAGACGCAAAAACTTACGTGCAGCGGTGCAGCTCGTGCCAGCAACACGCCCGCGCGCCCCGACAACCGGCGGTCCCCCTCAGTCCCATCGACTGCGCATGGCCATTCGCCCACTGGGGACTGGACCTCCTCGGCCCCTTCCCACCGGCCTCTGGGCAGCGGAAGTATATAATCGTGGGAGTAGATTACTTCACGAAGTGGGTCGAGGCCGAGCCGCTGGCTATGACGACGGAACACCAAATGGAGAAATTCGTCTGGAAAAACCTTGTGACCCGGTTCGGGTTGCCCAGAGCCATCGTCACCGACAACGGACCACAGTTCGCCGGCACGAGGTTCCGGGAGTTCTGCGCCGGCCATGGCATTCAACTGAGGTTCAGTTCGGTAGCCCATCCTCAGACGAACGGGCTGGCCTAGGTAACCAACCGATCCATCCTGGATGGCCTCAGAAGAAGAGTGTCCGCGGCCCGATCGACCTGGGCGGACGAGCTCCCTAGCGTGCTGTGGTCGCTGCGCACCACCCCCAAGGCCGCGACCGGAGAATCCCCCTATAGCTTGGCTTTCGGGACCGAGGCCGTCCTACCGCCCGAGCTGACTATCGCCACGCTTCGGACGAGGAACTATGATCAGGAGGCCTCGAACCAGGGACTTCGCGCCAACCTCGACGTACTCGAGGAGCGACGTACTGACGCACACCTGAAAGCCCTCTCTTACCAGAGAGCCGTCGCAAGGGTCTACAACAGAAGGGTACGACCCAGGCTAGTCAGGTTAGGCGACCTAGTCCTACGAAGAGCCGAAGTCAGCGACCCAACCCGAGCGAGGGGGAAGCTGGCTCCCAAGTGGGAGGGACCTTACCGGGTTACCGGCGTGGTTCGACCAGGTACTTATCGACTCACCACGATGGACGGTTCCTCCCTGCCGAGGACATGGAACATACAGAACCTTAAGAGGTTCTTCGTCTGAGGCCAATGCCCTGGCTCCCAAGTCGAAGTTGTGCAATTCAATATCCGGAGCTGAAAAGACGCTTTTATTCACGAAGCATGGGATTACAAGACTCAACTTTCAAAGCAGGAAGACATATTGGAAGGAAGTTTTCTTTATAAGGCAAGGTGTTACAACCGTAACCAGACCCGAAGGTCACAAAAATTACAAAGTACAGAAACTGCTCGGCTGAGCTGACCTCCGGGCCGCCTTAACCGTCTGATCCTCCCATGCCATCATCGAAGGGAACGTCCTCCGGCATGTCCACATCCAAATCCTCTGGATGCGAGACAAACAGATCCGTTTCCACTTCCAGCCCGGGATGGGTCGTCTGGAACCGGCCAAGGGCGATCTGGTACCCGTACTCGTAGGTAACCTGCCCCGACCGAGCCAGCCCGAGCTGGAAGCCCGGGGACTGTTTATAGGCCTCGATTATTTCCTTCTCCTTCTCCGGCCGTCGCTCCCGCTCAGCCGCCAGGGCGTCGGAAGCCCCCTTCATGTCAGCCAGAGCACCCTCCAGCCGCTGGGTCAGGACGGCTGCCTCGCCTCGGGCCAGACGAGCCTCGGACTGAGCTCCCTCCAAGCGTCCCCGGAGATCGCTTTTCTCCTCCTCGGACGCCTTCGCCTCGGACCTTAAGCGAAGAACCTCGGCCTCCAACGACGACACGCGCTCCCCGGCCGCCCCCGCCTCAGCTCGGAGACGCGTCGCCTCCGCTTCGAGCTCCGAGGAGCGCTGCTCGGCCGCCGCAACCGCCTCCGGAGCCGCCTCGGCCCGAGCCTCCTCGAGCTGCTTGCGCAACTCGGCATTGCGCTCGCACAAAATTCCTAGGGCCCGACCCGCGTCGCGAACGCGGTCCGCCAGTGCCATCGCGTAGTGCTGGCCCTGCAAGAAGAAAGTCAGAACGACCCCCCGGAGCACCACAAGCGGAAAGCCAGCAGCAGGACACTTACCCACAACAGCGACTTCACCGACTTCCCGAGAAGGACGTCCGACGGCAGAGTGTACATCTCCCGGGCCAGATCAGGGTGCAGCCCCCCTCGGACGAACGCGGCCGCGGTCTCCCCGTCAGCCCACACCCGGGTCCCGCGGGTCAACCCCCCCAACGGGCTACCAACCGGTCAGAGGGTTGGCCCTCAGAAAGCTTGCCCATCAGGCGCGCATGGTAGAAGTCATTCGGCGGCCCCGCGGGAAGGCGACACAAGTCCCGGATCGAGGGCTCTCGGGGCGCCTTCCCTGCAACCACGCTGCTCGGGCCTGCCTCGCCCCGACCTCGCCCTCCCCACCTATCGTGCGAGCCCGACTCCGCCGCCTCTGCGCTCTCCTGAGCCCTTGGGGGATTCGGTTTCTTTGGCGCTGCAACCTTCGCCTTCTTTCGAGGACGGACGTCCTCGAGGTCCACTGGCGCCTCTCTAGTGCCGATGCTCGGGCCGACCTGGCGTCGCGGAGATGCGGCAGACGAAAGACGTCCTCCGCGCACCACAGCAAGATTCACCATCTCTGCACAAACACCACGACCTTGGTCAGTATCCTAAAAAAAGGAAAAGCAAAACTGGAAGGCCCACTGCCACCTCCTCAGGGCATACCTCGAGGTACGGGGCTCAAGCCCGCCTCGACCAACCACGCCTCGGTCATCTTTCGGATGACTCTGGAGGAAGGGAGGATCTCCTTCAATCTTCGAAGGTCCCGGAGCTCCCCCTCGTCCAAGGCCGGGGCAGTATTATCGACTGCGCGCGCCGCCCATCGGAGCCCGAAGCTCCAACTCTTCGGATGGCAGACGTAGAAGTAGCGCTCCTTCCACCCCTTGTTGCTGGAAGGAGCCCCACTGACACGGAAACCCGGTCGGGCGGACAAATAATAGCCCCCCGACCCTCTGGATAGACGGAAACAGGAGAGGAAAAGGGACCGACTCGGAATGATCTGGGCATAGTAGCATTCCCCGAGGAACGCCACTAGATAGCGCCAAGAATTCGGCGCCATCTGAGAAGGAGAAATGCGCCACCACGCGACGCAGGCAGTAATGACGGGGTGGAACGGAAGGCGCAACCCGGCCTCAAGGGCATCTACTGTTAGGGCAAAGCCCTTGGGTATAGGGTCATACGCCCGCTGCCCCGGCTCAGGGGCAATAAGCGTGAACTCCGCCGGGACACTGTAACGGTCCCGGAGAAGGCCGAGCGACGACTCGCTCACGGTGGAGTCGAGGTCATGCGGCCACATAAGCGATTCGAGGGCCTTGGTGGCCCTTTCCTCGGACGACGAGCGGGAACTCGCCAACGCCACCTCATCACCGGCAGCGCCGGAAAGAGGAGGCGGAGAAGGAGAGGACGAAGGAGGGGAAGCCATCCTTACCGAAGCTTTTGGGAAGGAAGGGCGGCTGAAGGAGTACCGGGCTAGGACACCCAAAGAAGGGATTGAAGCAAAGGCAGGTACCAAGAGGTGAAAGTGACGGACGGAGCACTACTTATAGCCTGTTTCCCGCCGAAACGGCGACCTTTCCCCTCCTGGGCCGTGTTGCGAAGATGCAAAAGTCGCATCGCCATAACTTCGTCCAGGGAGGCTCTTAATTACCGCACGGTGCGAAGTACGGAGCCCCTGATCACATCAACCTCGAAAACCGACGACGCCCGAAAGGCATGGCCCTTTGACCTTCCCCAGGCAGAAGGCCATCCGGCTGCCCACGCCCGCCCGAGTATCGCTTCGGTCACGTTACGCCCGGGGCCATCGCCTCGGCCGACACCAAGTGCCTCGGTTGCACCACCCCGAGTCACACCAGCGCGGTCACCCCGCCTGCGCTGTGCTCCTCGGCTCTCCGGCTCTGCGCCACCCCGAGTCACACCAGCGCGGTCACCCCGCCTGCGTTGTGCTCCTCGGCTCTCCGGCTCTGCGCCACCCCGAGTCACACCAGCGCGGTCACCCCGCCTGCGTTGTGCTCCTCGGCTCTCCGGCTCCGCGCCACCCCGAGTCACACCAACGCGGTCACCCCGCCTGCGTTGTGCTCCTCGGCTCTCCGGCTCCGCGCCACCCCGAGTCACACCAGCGCGGTCACCCCGCCTGCGTTGTGCTCCTCGGCTCTCCGGCTCCGCGCCACCCCGAGTCACACCAGCGCGGTCACCCCGCCTGCGTTGTGCTCCTCGGCTCTCCGGCTCTGCGCCACCCCGAGTCACACCAGCGCGGTCACCCCGCCTGCGTTGTGCTCCTCGGCTCTCCGGCTCTGCGCCACCCCGAGTCACACCAGCGCGGTCACCCCGCCTGCGTTGTGCTCCTCAGCTCTCCGGCTCTGCGCCACCCCGAGTCACACCAGCGCGGTCACCCCGCCTGCGTTGTGCTCCTCGGCTCTCCGGCTCTGCGCCACCCCGAGTCACACCAGCGCGGTCACCCCGCCTGCGTTGTGCTCCTCGGCTCTCCGGCTCCGCGCCACCCCGAGTCACACCGGCACTGTCACCTCGCCCGCGTTGTGTTCCTCGGTCCTCAACTTCGTATCTCCTCAGTCACACTAGCGCACCGCCTGCGCGGTGCCTCCTGGTGCTCTTCGGCCTTAATGGCCCCTAGACTGACCCCATTCAGACCCACCTGAGCAGCACGTTGAAGCAGGGAGCCATGCATCGAACTCCTTACGCACAAAGCTAATGCATAGCTCCTTTCGGGGGGGGCATATGATAAGGGTAAAAAACTGATTTTGACGTAACACCCCAGAATTGACGTAATACACCCCCTCCCACGTCGGACGCCCGGTACGGCGCTCTGCCACGGAAATAGCATTAACTACGACGCGACGCACGCCCATACCCACCGTACCCAAACAACCCCCTCGGCTGACTCTTCGCAGCCGGCCGAGGCAGGCAGAGGCGCCAGCTGACACCCCCATACCCTGCGGCAGCTCGTCTCTCCACGCAACGCCCACAGCGGCAACAGACGTCGTCAGAGGTACGGTCCTGCTCTGGCAGGATGGCCCATCAGGTAACATCAACCCCCCTTACAAATACCCCCCCGGGTCCACGCCACGGGGGGGGAGAAGGAGGAAAAAGAAAACTCTCTCTCTCTCTCTCAACCAACATAACACTCCCTTCCGCTGACTTGATCGTCGGAGGGGTCGGGCCGAGCCACCGACCCGACCTGTGTGCAGGTACCCAGCCGCCGTCAACCCGGTTCGCCCAGGCGGACTCCTCGAGCAAGATCCTTCGCATCCGCCACCTAAAGCCCGACAAAGGGGGACACCTCTAATCCCAGGCATTTGGAGCCCAGAACCAGCCGCGCCAGCCCCAAAGTCGCGGCCCGAAAGTTATTTACCATAACAGTTATAGTAATAGGGCTGCATGCATTGACCATTTTTAGAACCCTACAATGACAAGAGCCTCGGGCATTTTGCCATCCTAAACCTGCTTTTAACTATCAAATTTATTTAATACTGAGATTTTTGCTGCAACCTGGTTGGTTTTGCAAATTGTAATTTGGCAGGAAGGTCCACTGGGAATGGTTGGTTGATGTGGAAAATAAAGACAATCAAGTGAATCTAACTTTGTGAAAAATAAAGATAATGTTTGTCTCAAAGAGAATAAAGAATATGAAACCTTCCAATGATTCTATGAGTCCTATCACGAGAATATTTTTTTATCACACCATGGAACCATTCATTCATGTAAAGTGATGTTTATAATCCTTTGTAGAAAAGGAAGTTCATTTTTTTGCACCTTCAATTGCCATTTTATAATGTATCCAATGGATGTTAAATTTCAACTTATTCTATTGATGTTGTAACCTCAGAATAGTTCGTAACTAGAGAGTGAAAACCAAAAATCTGTAGCCTTTGTTATGATGTCCACTTTCAAGGACATAATTCGTTTTGAATTATCAAGGAATCAAAGTTTTTGTAAGTTTGGACTTTTATCTTGACTGAGAACTTACTGCGATCAACATTTGTCAACATGCTTACTTTTGTCATGATTTATTGAAAACTAACTTGCTTCAACCTTTTTTTTCTTTTACGTCATGCTCGTTCTTCATTTGTTCCTTTCCTTTTCTTCTAGCTTCTTAATTTTCTTTATGGTAATTTACTATCTTTCAGTTTTCCATCCTCGCTCACCATCTATATACCAATTAAAAAAAACGATAATAATTTTAAAAAATAGGACTAGTGTTTAGTTTTTTTAAGTACTTCCAGACAAGGCTCGCCTTTATGATGGAACCAGACACAATAAAAGCTGCAAACAGGGTGTAGAAGAGATTGAAGCATACAGAGCATCATTTGGATTCAGTGCAGATGAGATCGTCATGACACAAAACTATGTGGAGCTATCTGAACCACTTGATGAGTCCTTTATGATGTCTCCATTTGCAGATAGTAAAACTGGAATAGAGCAGTATTCCATTACGGAGATTGATGACAGGTAAAAAGGCATCCAATTTGTTGGAACCTATGAGCCCAAAGCAAGTGATGGCACATCTTGCAGTCGGAGTTGATTGCAAATCTGACCAGAATAACATGCATGCAGGTAATCCCAATTGCACTGGAGTTTATATGTTGAATTCATCATATGCATTCACATCGATATGCAATGCTTGTTGCCTTGAGTTCTCTCTGTTGCTGACTGAAAACTGACCCAAAGAAACGCCTCTGTTTATGATGCTTGTAATCTCAACTGTTATCCAGGTGTGAGACCACAAATTCAGTCTGGAGATACCTCTGCTTTAGCTGCCGGCAGCCCTAACACAGATTGTGGTGTGGAAAGTGACTCGAGGACTTCAAACCACCAGCCCAGCTTGGCAAGCGAGCTCAACCGAGACAATTGTTCTGACGCCGAGATTGATCATAGAAGAGCAAGAAGTTTGAGAGAAACCAATGCCCTAATGGCCCGGGGGAATTCGTTGCCTTATAACTGACCTGCTCCTGTACTAGCTAGTTAGGACGGTAATCAAATTTCTTAGTTAGTAATGATAAGGCGTTTGGGCGTATTAAGGAATACGCCCTTTCCGAGGGGCTGGTTCATGATAGCGCCGGCCTACGGTGATTGGTGAATTCTGCTGATTCCATTCCCGTTGCCAAATCTTAGCCTGTGATTAAGACAACACAGTAGTCCTGTAGGAATTCGTTGCCAAATGTTGTCTAGAACTCTCCTCTTGTAATTTCCTTACAGTTCGACATCCATACCAGACCGGTAGATGTATCGGTCCAGCACCAGTCTCGTACATTAAACAATGGTAATGTGGATTGTATCTATCAGATTTCGCTACAAATAGATCTGTTAAATGGTTGACGAACAATGGAAACCGTGCAAATATTACCAAGAACTTGATCTTTGACGTTGACCTCGCGTGGAGTGGTTGTAGCTTCTAGCTCGACAGAATCACAAACCATCAGTAAAGTCAGTTCCAATGTCTCAAGAGGTAAGAGCCACAAACGCCAGATCATTCGGTTTTGATAGGGGGTCAAGATCAGTGAATACCAAACAAACCGAGGTGGGCCAAGGGACATAATAAACGTTGTGTAAGAAGAGCTTGAGTTACAATAATCTAGCCCAAAAGTTAAGATAAGCTACAGAAACACTTTTAACCACGATTATGCATGCTATGACAAGTTACGGATGGTACATCCTTCGGGCGATAATAGGCACGTCATAAATACTGTTGACGGAAGAGACAGTATCTGGCCAATCTGGTACAAGTCAAAAAGTCATTTAAACACCACTTGGGCACGAAAGACTAAACAATAATGGAACATGACCGAATAAAATGAGAATAAGCACTGAAAGTTTAAACTTAAAACCAGCGGCAGATAAAATGGGAATAAGCGCTGAACGGTTGCAATGACCTTCTTGCCATCTTTCTCTGAAAATAATTACTTGAGCGGGATGAACCTGGAGGAGTGTGTGGCACCGATACCAGGCCTTCCATGCTTCACAGGCTTGTATGAGATAGAGAACTCAGCCAGGTAATGACCAATCATCTCAGGCTGCGATGTCACAACATTGGATCAATAAACAAATATTACACTATGTAAGATCATACATACCCCAACATAGACGGATAGATGATACAGGATTCTTCGATAAAACAAATAGAAAGCAGAGATAAAAGATTACACCTAATATTCCATTTTTTCTGTCGAACTAACTAGATGTCTGTCAAATCATATGATTAACACAGGATATAACAAACTATGCAATACAAAAAATTATCAGAATGCCACAAATGTGTGACAAAATGATTACCTTGATTTCAACCTGGTTAAAAGTTTTTCCATTGTAGACACCAATGATGCTCCCAATCATCTCTGGGACTATTATCATGTTCCTGAGGTGGGTCCTCACAGGCTCAGGTTTTTCACCAGGGGGAGCATCACGCTTCTGCACATTTTCAATCATAACAAGTAACAGAATATGTGATTGAAATATACATATTGTAAAAGAAAAAGACATTATCACAATTCTATTTGCAGAAGTCGACCATTTTGGTTATAGTTATTCAGCACAGGTAACTAAAAGTTGCAAGGCAGAATTCTGTTTGATGATTTATGTAAAGTGAGACAAACAATGAACTCAATGATTTTTATACTACTGGATACAACTCATATGGCTCTCATAAGTTTTAGGCATCAAAAGAGATGGCCCCAAACATTCGCGGTCTATCAATATCGAGCCTAATGTTGAATCACTCATGATAACAAAAATCCTGGTTATTGTATCAGCTGATGGGTATCTTAATGATACAAATTAAAACCACAGTTATATGAAACACATTACTTTTTCTCCTACAAAACCAAAATGCACATATACCTTAGAAGTCATAGCCTATGCGAGAAAATTGAGTTGGTAATTATCGTATATGCAGACCTTCACACTCATTCACACATTCATGTCAGTGATTAAACAGAACTTCTACCACCCGTTCCATACAAGCTATCACATCTGCCTTCTTGCCCAACTCATTTTATTTGTAGAACAGAAAGCAACAAGAACTTCCAGATATATTGAAATAACCAAATAATATGTTTTCTATTTGGATCCATATGTTGAGATTCCAATACGATGGCAAGCATGGGCCTCAACCATTTGGGCCCAAGTTGAACCAATACACGATATCTTTGCCTACACCCAACCCACCTTAAAAGATAAGAAAAATAAGAGAACAGTTTCCCTTCTGGCATGATCGGCGTTGCTCCAAGCAAGATCATGTTTATTCTATCACATAATTTAATTATTCGTGGTCAGTAAAGACCTAGGCTAAGAGCCTCCCCAAACGATAATTTTTCCTAATGTTATCCTCAGCCGATATTGTTTACATGTTCAGATATGTCAGAATTTATAGCAAGTAAATTTATCTGTGTATCATTCTAACCTTCCCAAAAGCCCACATTTGTATGGCAAAACTTTATCCAACAGATACCAAACCCAGAAACCCACACCTCTATGGCAAAATTTTAACCAACGGATACCAAATTATTCAATATGTTGCTTTCTAACAGTTCAACATTCAAATCTAGAGAGAATAACAAAGCACAGGATCTTCTGCAATCTTCTTTCCTATCAAATTTAGATTTTAAATATCAAAACTGTTGGATTCTTAGTTTTATAACAAATTGCTATACAATCGAGTAATCTTTATCTATGTTCTTATCTATTTACAGAAAACTGACATGATTACTATTTTTCCAATATCCAATCCAAACCAACCTGTTTCCAACAACAACATCTGCAACTCGAACACAATTGTGATGGGTGTTGTGGTCAGCACTTGGAGAGACTTGGTATAAGGTGCAGTGATCAATAACCCATTATTTCTTGAGCCCTATTTGTTCAAATACTGTATAGGGATTAGCATAAACGTCTTGGAAAATGTTCTCGACAGTCTCCTGTTTCCTACCTCGCCTTTGATAATTTGAAAGCTGTCCAAAATTAAAAGGACAAAGCCACTTGCCAAAGGATATATCTAAATTCTACTTTTGCATATACCAAAACATGAGGAAAACCAAGCAGGGTTTTACATATGAAATCAGACAAAAACAAACAGAGGATGTGACAGCATACGACGGATGAAACGAAGCAAGATAAGGAGATTGACAAGACAAACGGAGGCATCGTACCGCCTTACGAAGCTTCTTGATCAGAGCCATGGGCTTCCTCTTCAACCCTCTCTGGAACCTGCGCGAATCCCCGCCCAAATGTTCATCGTAAGACAAAACAAATACATTAATCCTTCGAAAGAGAAAGACGAAAGACACGATGGAAACGAGAAAGAAGGGATCTAAACCTTCTTCGAGCACGAGCATCAAAGAGCTTGACCAGCTCATCGAGGCCCATGTCAAGGAGCTGATCGAGGTCGACCCCACGGTAGGAGAACTTCCTAAAGGTCCTCTTCTTCGGTTGCGCACCTCCCACGTCCACAGCGTCCGAAGCATCCGCCTACTCGTCGCCCACAACAAAATGGAAGCAAAACGATCAAATCAAAGGTCACCAAGAGATCAATCTACGGTCGATCGCGAGAGAAGAAAGGAATCGAGATCAACCATGGCTTCCTAGTTCGTCTTCTCTCCGCTTGGGATGGGTGTTAGGGTAAGCGGCGGACAACAGCAGAGTCACGGACCGAGAAGATTAGGGCTTTGGAGCCGGCCGTATATATGCTCGGGAGGAACGGAACCAACTCAGGCCACTATGAAGTTACGGTTTTACCCCTGGCTTCTTTGATCGGTTGATGTACCACGTTGTTTTGACAAGGAAAGGACTAAAGGGTCTTTTAGATGAGCGGCCCAATATGCCGGTCCGTCGATGGAATTTAATTGAACTAGAAAAAATAATCATATTTCGACGATATGTTCAAATAAGTTGAATAGGAATTATTTGGTTGGAAGAACACAATCGAGACAGATTTAATTTGAGATCAAGAAATGAATTGAGTTGTTTTCCAAAGAATCTCTTGTTTTGGATAGAATTAGAAATTCAACGAACATAACATAAACTTTGTTAGGAAAAGAGTCGGCACTAAGAGGAGGGGGGGATAAATTAGTACAACGGTAAAAATAATGTCGGTTTAAAACTTCATTACGGTTAAATTTGTTTCTGACACTGGGCGGTACCACCACCCAGACTAGTGGTACCACCATTGACACAGTCTTGGAGACTGTGCCACGATGGTTTCACTTGTTTAGTCATTGTTTGGGCTTTTCTCTTGGCCTAACATAACCCAAACTTGGCCCAACTATCCCCTAATTAGATTGACCCAATTCTAATCCTTATTATATGCTAACTATGAATTTTAAGATATTTACTAAGCTAAACAAAGTCCGTAAGTCTAGGTTTCTTTTAGTGAGCTTTCGGCGATCTTCTGGTGAACTTCCGACGATCTCGTGACAATCTTCTAGTGGACTCCCAACAAGCTCCTGGACTTCATGATGATCTTCTTGGCAAGTTCCGACGAGCTTCTTTGGTAAGCTTCGAGACTTCTTGGTCAATTCCAATAGAACTTCCGACGAACGTTCGGACTTCCGATGAACTCTTGAACTCTCAATGAAATCACGTTCTTGACTCCGGGACTTCATTTTGCTTTATGCCTTGCTATCATAGTTAATTCTGCACATGTAAAAATATACTTCGATCTAGACAATTATTACTAAGCATGAATCATGTTATCCGGCATGTCATTGGTCCATCGACGCTTCGTCCGATTCTTTGATGCATCGTCCTCTCTTGCGGCCTATTGCCCAATCGGCCAACTGACCTCCGTGACTCCGATATTCTTAGCGTAATTTTAGCTCTTCTTAGCTCGATGCCCGAATCCATGGCCCAAAGCATTATGTCGATACGTCATCCGATCCTTCCATTAGATGTCGAATCTTTTGAAATGTTCCACCGACCCAACATGATTCTTCCTACTTTAATTATCTCATCTTGATCGAAGCATCCTGCGTCACTCAAAACGCAGATCAATTCATAAATACTTATCAATTGGTTTCATCATCAAAATCCGAGATTCAACAAACTTATACTAATTTGAATATAATTTCTCGATTTATGCATGTAGTGATCATGCTAAACTTTTCTCTATGTCTTTTTTTGAGTTCATGAATCGTGTTTGTGTTAATTAATCAGCAAATGATTCCTTAAAATTGCACATCATATGTTGATTGTAAATTTGTATCTTAAGATTTTAATGGGTTAAGGAAGGAACACATCCGTGAATGGATGCTTAAAAGAGTCTTATTTTTATATTTTATTATCCTAACATAATGAAGATACTAAGATCTGCTTTCTGAATATAAATCTTATGCTCGTTACCTTTAAAAAAAAAAATTGTATCTTTTATCTAATAATAATATAATTATTTTTTTTGATCATTCCAGACGCAACACGTGGATTCTAGTCGACGGCTTACTTACTGAACATAACAAATAAGCCACTTAGCATACTATATCAACATTATTGAAGCTCCCCCTCACCACATCCGTTCATTTTGATCTCCATTAGAAAGCCAAGATGGCGACTTCTCTGGGACGCCAAAGTCTTTCTTGTGCCTATCATGAGTTTTGTGTATTTTCCTCCAAAAGATTATGTCCACCAAGAGTGTGCATGACATGATACGTATGAGTGCTAGTTTTTCCATCGACTCTCCACCAGACTCTAAGTTACAAGTAACGTCAGAGAACATCAAAAGGTGATGAACTACCCATCTTGGCTTACATAACAAGCTCTGGAGTACATGTATAAATAGACATGGAAGTCTCCACATTTCTGACAGAATGGACGAGGTTTCAGGTAGCAAAGGCAGGGTGTGTGTGACAGGCGCTTCTGGTTATGTTGCTTCTTGGCTTGTTAAGCGACTTCTACAGTCTGGGTATCATGTAATAGGAACAGTCCGAGACCCAGGTTCCATCACTCCATTTCTTCTTCTTCATCATCAACTCATGTCCCTGTTCATCAATAGACATTCATCAATAGACATTCATCAATAGACAGAATTCAGTGCTCATTTGGACTCGATTTACTCATCTCTTCGGATTACAAGATGTAACTAACAATAACAGATTTGCAGGGGGCCATAAGAAATTGGCCCATCTGTGGGAGTTGGAAGGTGCAAAGGACAGGCTTCAGCTTGTGAAGGCCAATCTCATGGATGAAGGCAGCTTTGATGATGCCGTAATGGGATGTGAAGGTGTCTTCCATACCGCATCTCCCGTGGTCGTAGCCATGTATCCCAAGGTATGCAGTTCCTCTCATCATGGCATGTCCATTTGAACAGTAGCTGAAAACTGCTATTCTTCCCTCTTATTTGGAGTTGGACACATGGAAAATAGTTCTCTCTTAAAACCGCTTGCAAAAGAGAGAGAAAAATGGTCAGGAGAACATACAGCTTAGTTGCATTTGTGGAAATTTGTCTCATTTTGTTGTTTGTGGCCATGGCTCCTGGTGTTGACATTTAGCAGGCTGAGATACTGGATCCTGCAGTCACTGGCACTCTAAATGTGTTGCGATCATGCAAGAAGAATCCAGCACTAAGGAGAGTTGTTCTGACGTCGTCTTCATCTGCAATAAGAGTAAGAGAGAATGTCAACCCCAGATTACCACTGGATGAGACATCATGGAGCTCTGTGGAACTTTGCCAAACGTTCCAGGTGAAAGACCATAACTAATCTGCTACTGCATGTTTGGCACATTTATACATACACATACTTATTTAGATGGCTTTTTGGTTATACAATTATTGAAGGCTACATGAACCCTTCTTGCTATGATAAGAGCAGAAACACTAAGCAAAAAAGATCCATGGCAATGTGCTTAATTCTGAATAATGCTCATATATTCTTTTTGCTTTTTGTTATCCAAGATGTGGTATGCCCTAGCAAAAGTTCTAGCAGAGAAGGCAGCTTGGGAATTTGCAAAGGAGAACAAAATAGACCTTGTAACTCTTCTTCCATCATTCATCGTCGGACCAAGTCTGCCCCATGATTTGTGTCTAACTGTTAGTGACGTCCTTGGCCTACTTCGAGGTATTTCTAATGCCGCAATGGATCATCCTTCCTTTCTATGGAAAACAAAATTTCAAGGCACTAAATGCCTTCTTTTCAACAATAGGTACATCACACTATAAGTACTGATGAAACTAACTTGCAGGAGAAAAAGATAGGTTCTCAGCTTATGGCAGAATGGGCTATGTTCACATTGATGATGTTGCCTGCTGCCACATTTTGGTGTACGAAAATGACAATGCTCAAGGGCGATATCTCTGCAGTTCCAATGTCCTTGATAATCATGAAGTAGCTGCCCTGCTTGCAAACCGCTATCCTTCATTGCCCATCCCAAATAGGTTAGTTCTATTTATGGTATCATATTGTATATATCATTGTAAATTACAAGCTAAGGTTCTAGAGGCTGAAGTTTCCTTGTTATGAAACTAGAATCTCGCAAAATTTGGAAAAGAATGATGTGTCTAAGAATACACAAAACTTTAAGAACAATTTGAGACACTTATTTGTATGCAAGTAAAATCTTTCAGAATATAAGGGATTTAAGAAACAACTGAAGAACCATGAACTGATGTCTATAACCTACTTTTTGATGATTTATTTGAAAAATAAAATAAAAGAAGCAAACAATTTAACATCTATGATTTATTCTTTGACTATTGTCTTCGTGTAAATATATAAATTCTTACTAGGTAATCTTTCCTTTGCATTATAAGAAGTTGACTTGTGTTCAGGTTCCACAATTACCATGCTGAGATACCACGTTACCAGTTTGACACATCCAAACTACGTGACTTGGGGTTTAAATTCAAGGGTACTGAAGAGATGTTTGATGATTGCATTGCATCGCTGAGGACACAAGGCTATCAGATCTAATGATTTAAGTACCTTCTCGATTTGCCAACATTACTTACTAGATAATAAAAGCTTTAAACAAGTCGTATGAACCATTTTAATAAATCTCTGTGTCAAGAACTTTTAAGTACAGGACATGCTATGGGCGCCAATATATCATTCTCTTATATTAATAAACTACATTACTTTGGCTTGCTTCTTGTTACATTCAATTAAATATTACAAGAAAGTATCACTAGTAAGCATGGGTATAATTCTAGAAGAGCTGAGAGTGTTCTACTTGATCTCACAAGGGACAAGATGCAGTGCAACATTTGACATGCATAGCACGCTGATCTGTTCTGTGTTGGTTTGTGCATCGTCATTTTGCCTAAATTGTACATTCAGATTATTTCATATTTGATAATGGGGTTTAACGTCATTAGGAACACTGTGATGATGTAGCTATTGTATAATTCGGAACAACCATTTCCTTTCTGCAAAGACACAGAAACTATTTGTGTAGCTCACGTAATTGTCTTATGGTGCATCTGTGCACAGACGCCTATAATATGGTGCATCTATGACATTTACCTAGACAGTAATATGCTAAACTAATGACTATTTTCTTGAACACCTTTCCAACTTAATGAAGAACAAGAAAATGCTTGAGAATTTTATAACTTTGAAAGAACATAGCATGAGCAACTCAGTTATTACTTGTTTATCAAATTCAAGACAGTAATCAATACATAAGGTGATGTAAAGAATGATCCAAGATTAGATCCAAAACACAGAAATCATGAGAAATATTTTTACTAGTTTGTCAGAGAACTTCAATCAGGTATATATCTGACACAATCAGCCTCATGACATCCATAACCACAGCCTTATCAGAATTCTGATCAAAATTAACTAGAACCTTTGATAATTGCTCATACGAGATGCATCGGTTTACTTAAAAACAATATTTTTATCACGAGCACAAAAGAAAAAAGAAAAATGCAAACATACTACATTATCAGTGATAGGGAACAAATTGGAGGATGCCCAATGAACAACGAGAAAAAACAGAAAACAGTATGTACCAATTACCCAAGGAAGAGATCAAAATGGTTCTTACGAGTTCTTTTTCCTGACGATGGCCTTCAGAACCATTGGCGAGAATGGTCCTGTCTTGTCCAAATGCACTCCAACAGCTTTTTCCATCAAGAACAAAACATCTCCCTCCTGCAGCCTCTTGACAACATTCTCAGCTTCCTTCACCCCCTTCGTATAAGATATAATTGCCTAATACATTTTGATAGTGAGTTCTTGACAGCCATTTATACACACTCAGTAGGGAGGTTATACACATTCAGCATGGAGGATTTTTCTTGGACCGATGAGATGAAAATAGTTTACGGGCGAGAGGCTTTGTGAGTGAGTCGGCTAGTTGATCTGCTGTATGTACATGAGAAACTCGGAGTTGATGTCTGGCAACTTGATCTCGCACAAAATGGAAGTCGATGGCTATGTGTTTCATGCGGGAATGGAACACTGGATTGGCACATAAATAAGTAGCTCCAATATTATCACAATATATTGTAGGAATAATCGTGGAGTTGACGTTGAGTTCCTTGAGCAAATTTGTGACCCAATTGAGTTCAGCAGCGGCGGTGGCGACGGCACGGTATTCAGCTTCAGTTGTAGATCGTGCAACCGTCTTTTGTTTTTTAGAACTCCAACTAATTGGAGTAGCTCCAAGGAAGACAATGTATCCGGACGTAGATGTTCTATCATCAAAGTTCCCTGCCCAATCAGCATCAGCAAAGGCATGGAGATGGAGTGAAGTATTTTTGCCAAGAAAAATGCCATGATTAAGAGTCCCTTTAAGATACCGCAAAATTCGTTTGACCGCAGACCAATGCGTAGTAGATGGTTGATGCATGAATTGCGATAACTTATTGACGGCAAATGAAATATCTGGTCGGGTGAGAGCCAAGTACTGTAAGGAGCCAAGGACTTGTCGATACTGAGTCGAATCTGTAGCAGGACTTCCATCACATAATTTAAGTGATTCACTGGTAGAGAGAGGAGTTGTAACCTCTTTCGCATCCTGCATGTTTGCCTTTGATAATAAATCTTGAATATACTTTCTTTGTGATAGGAAGAGACCTGAAGATGTAAATGTTGCTTCCACTCCCAGAAAGTAGCTTAAAGTTCCTAGATCTTTGAGGGAGAATCGATCGGCCAAGTGCTTTAGAAATGCCTGAGTCTTTAAAGGATCATTTCCTGTGACAATAATATCATCCACATATACTAAAAGATATATTATGCTTCCATTGTGCTGGCAAATGAATAACGAGGTATCAGACTTTGAATTGATGAAGCCAATTGAGGTCAAAAACGAGCCAAGCTCGTTATACCAAGCTCTTGGAGCTTGACGAAGTCCATAAATAGCTTTTTGAAGTTTGCAGACATGCCTCGGATATTGAGGATGAACGAAACCAGGAGGTTGTTGCATAAAGACATCTTCAGTAAGTGACCCCTGTAAAAAGGCATTGTTAACATCCAATTGTCGTATGTGCCAGCCCTTTGAGATAGCCAAACTCAGGATAAGACGGATTGTTGTGGGTTTAACAACGGGACTAAATGTCTTTGTGAAGTCGACACCAGGTCGTTGATGAAACCCTTTGGCGACTAGACGTGCTTTGTATCTGGCAACGGATCCGTCTGGGTTCCGCTTAATTCGAAAGACCCATTTACACCCGATGATATTTTGTGTGTGATGAAAGGGTACTAAGGTCCATGTAGAGTTATGGAGGAGAGCATCATATTCGTCACACATGGCTTTACGCCAGTGAGAAGATTTTTGAGCTTGAGTGATTGTAGTGGGTTCACTGGCCTCAGTGGAGGAATTTGTTATAGCATGTAAGTCAAGGACTTGACGTGGTTTGAAAATACCACTTTTGGAGCGTGTTGTCATTGGATGTCTACGGGGGGTGGAAGTGGTAGATTGTGTTGGTGGTATAGCCGAGGGCGAGTCACTGTCATGGACCGGGTCAACCGTCGGCACAACAATGTCACTAGATCTAGGAGAAGGTAAAGCCAGTGGCAATGTCGGTATAAATGATTTCAAATGGTTTAGAGCAAGAAATGGAGGTTGTCCCAAAAGGCAGTTTATGACTTTTATTGTAAAGACAAGCATCACAATGATTAATAGTGCTATTGATTTTCAAGGTAGGAAGAGAATAACGAGAAAGTAATTTTTGCTGAATAAAATGGGAGGGATGACCAAGACGACGATGCCATACATCAACCGGAGCTGCGATTGAGGAGTGAGCAGTAGGAAGGGTAATTTGTGAAGTGGATGGCCACTCATAAATGTTGTCTTTGTTCTGGCCCTGGACCAAGGATGCCCCCGTGCTCAAATCCTTGACAAGAAAAAAGTTAGGAAAGAATTCAATTGATGTATTATTTTGTTTACAGAATTGAGAAACGGAAATGAGGTTTCTTTTAATGTTAGGTGCACACAAAACATCATCGAGTGTAAATGTTGTGGTAAGTGAACTAAGCGTTGAGGAACCAGAATGAGTAATAGGAATTCTTTTACCGTCACCGATGATGATATCTTCATTTCCGTCATAGTTGTTGTGGATGGACAAGTTTTGAAGATCAGAGGTGATGTGATGAGAGGCGCCCGAATCCACAATCCAATTAGGTTGAGTAGGAGTTGGAGTAGCCATGAAATTCGCCTGAGGCCACTGTGATGGAGTAGGGAGTCTGGGACGAGACCGACAGACTTTCGCGGAGTGTCCAACTTTATCACATAGTTGGCAAACAACTCGTTGGCGGCCTGTGAAGTCAGGACGCGACGATTGAGTATTATGAAAGTTACCACCTTGATATGGGTAAGGAGAGTTTGGTCTGGGCCCCATAAGGCTAGGAGGCAGCTTAGCCAAATCGTTGTTGAAGTGCTTATTGTACTGGTTGCTCTTCCTCTTGGATTTTTGATTGACCTGAGCTGTAATAGGTGGTCCGGGCAACTTATCATCACGCTTCAAGTACGTCTCATAGTCGATCAACTTATCATAAAGTTCTTCGAATGATATTGGTGAGTCACGTGCCCGAAGTGCTGCTGTCAATTCTTTGTACTCGCCTCCTAAGCCATTGAGGGTATGGATTAGGACTTCTTCATCGCTGAGAGAATGACCTATCAAAGCTAAATCATCGATGATAACTTTGATATTTTGTAGATAATCAGCAATAGTACTTCCCTCTTGTTTCATTTTCATCAGATTGGAGAGAAGTCCGAGCATGCGAGTACGCGAGCGATTTGCCAAAGTTGTTTGTAATTTGCACCATGCTTCTGCAGCAGTCGTACATGAGGATATCAGCGGGGCAATGGATCCAGCAACGGAAGCTTGAATAGCTTGGAGGATGAGGCGATCTTGACGTAACCATAGTTAGTGGGCTGGATTTGGCACTGGATTGGGTTCGCCTGGGATGTTGATCATTTCAGGTGGACACTGGAGAGAGCCATCAACGTAACCTAAGAGATCATAGCCAAATAAAAGATTAGAAAGTTGTGCCCGCCAAGATGCGTAGTTGCCGCCTTTGGATAATTTGAAGGGAATGAGTGCTGCAGCATTGATGGTGAAAAGACTTTGAGAAGTGCTCAGAGTCCCTGCAGAAATAGGGACAGGAATATCGGAAGAGGAAAATGAAGACATCCCAGAGATTGTTGCAGCGAGGTGGAAGAAATCTCTGCAGCTTGCAGCGATTTCTACAGCGATGCTGGAGAAATCTGCAAGGTTGGAGATAGTTGCAGTAATGCAGTATTGGAGTTTGGTGGCCGGAAGCAGCAGAGTTTTCAACGGAAGACTTCGGTTGGCAAGGGAGCAGCAGCCGGCGGTAGAAACAAAGGCCGTGACTGTGCTTCCTTTAGGATCTGATATTAGCAGCCGCAAGTGCTGCAGTAGGCTGCAGCGAATGGCTACGGCTGAGGGGCGGAGGCGTCGCCACGAGAGGGATGGTTGGACTCCGGAGAAGAGGGTTTGCTCTAGGCAAACAGCTCTGATACCATGATAGAAATTAAGCGAAGAAGATAGAAAGATAGAAATTGTAGAAGAAACTATGAAATGTATAAGATATAATTGCCTAATACATTTTGATAGTGAATTCTTGACAGCCATTTATACACACTCGGAGGTTATACACATTCAGCATGGAGGATTTTTCTCAACTGCTGAGAGATTTCCTCAACTGCCTTGAGGAAATCTTATCTGCTTATCACAAACCCATAAAAGCCATCACACTTGGTGAATGCCCAGTGCCCAACAATCTCCGTGCAGAACTCAACTGAATCCTCCAATTTCTATCCTATGCATAAGTCCTGAATGAGAATTTTGTAGCTGAATGCAATCGGCACAACTCTGTGCTTATGCATTTCCCTGAAGATCCTCCTTATATCATCAAATTTTGCTGTCTTGTGGACTCCTGCCACAACAGCAATGTGAATCACATCATAAGGTACCATACCCTTCTGACGCATTAATCCAAACAGCTTCATGGCTTCCTGAACTAGCCCGCTTTGCAGAGCACAACAACCATGGCAACAGCATTAGGTATTAGCCCGGTCACCTTGATCTTCTTGAAAATGTCATCGGTGACTTCTGGTGGTGCCTCCTATGTGGCAGACTCAGCCACCACCAATGTCGTCCAGCAGACTCACCCACCAATTTCTATCTTTTTGATCGGCTTCCTCCACCTTCTTACGTTATGCCAGCCAACTTCTCCAAGATTGGACTTTTGCGCCGGAGAATCCCCAATTCGATCGCTTCCTCACCCGCCACAATCAAAATTCTCCAGCGTTCCTCTCCCCTACGTCGTCCAGCAGACCGTGACGACGATCTCTGCCGCGAAACCCCGAAGCCATCCATATAATTTCGACAGAAATCCTTGAATGGCGACTGCGGGAACTGACCAAAATCCTCTTTTGGATGGTCTCTCTTCGTGGGTTTGCTGCCCCACATGCAATAATGATATAGCGGAGGCTCGAGCCAGAGGCGCTTCTTCGTGCCACCCTTTGCTTCTCCTCGTTGCCGTCGTCAGCAAAGTTGAGATTACAAAGGAAAAGGTCTTGGGAGCCATCGCCCCTGCGCCTCTCGCCTCTCATCGGTCTGTCAGTATTGTTACTCGTACCCAAGCCGGTCGCGGGCATGCATCTCTCCATGATCGAAGCTTAGTTTGCAGCGTTCTCTTCAACTGTGGCCGCGGAGGAAGAAGCAAATGTGGATTCTGGGAATTAGTTTAGGGTTTCTAGATTAAAAAAAAAGAAAGAGCAACATCGTTTCCGATACCCACCAAACTACCCGTATTTTATTGGAGAAAACACAGGGACCACATCAGCGCCCATCTCTTTAATGAACAAACGCTCTCGTGACAGTGAGAGATAAGGTCGATGATTCTTTATAAGGCTTCTTCGACTCCGGTCTCCTGTTAGGGATAACGTCTGCTTGGGATAAGGTCTCGCTCTGCAGTGGGTGACTGAAGAAGAAGGTCAGCAATTTTGTGTACTGCAGATTTTTTTGATAGAAGCAAGTTTTTCTGCGACCGCGAATCCTTGTTTATATCTTCCATGATTATATTTTTGATATTCTGATTCAAGTGTTTTGTTTCCTCATTCCATGCTAATTGCGAAAGTAGATTAAGACTTCATGCACTAATTTCACCTTGGGATGGGTAAGCAGAAGAAAAAAGGATGAATTTTGGCAACTTGATGTGTAGTTTCTGATGGTTTATTCCTGCTTCCAGTCATATTTTTGCTTAATCTTCTTACAGATCTTGCGCTGCATGATGAATACATAGTTTGCCACTACTTTTTGTTTTCTAGATTTATTAGTTTGTACCACTCAGGCTCCAACCACATTGGTGTCTTTAGGGAGATGGAAAGGAGCACAGACCAGCAGCTCACAATTGTTGAGTTCTTGAGGGAGAAAGGGTTTGATGATGAAAGCATAAAGAGAATGGTGAGGCGATGCAATCCACTGGAGATCACAGGAAGAGACAGAGCGAGTGAGAATTGGAATTACTTGGAAAGCATTGGGGTTCAGAAGAGGAAGCTTCCGTATGTTGTTTTCAAGTGCCCCAAAGTCCTCACTTTGGGCTTGAATCAGAAGCTTGTGCCTACCGTCCAGTGCCTTGCGACCTTGGGATCAAGGCCTGGCGAAGTGGCCTCGGCCATCACCAAATTCCCAAACATTCTCTCACACAGTGTTGAAGATAAGCTCTGCCCATTACTAGCTTTCTTCCAGGTGCTAGGAATCTCGGAGAAGCAACTGGGTAAGATGCTCCTGTTGAATCCAAGGCTCATCAGTTACAGCATCGAAACGAAATTGACTCGGATTACTGATTTCCTCGCAAGCATTGGTCTCAATAAGGAAGGCTTGATTGGTAAAACTCTGGTGAAAAATCCATTCTTAGTAGGTTACAGTGTTGAGAAACGGCTTCGACCAACCACAGAATTTCTCAAGTCGATAGGCTTAGATGAACAGAATTTGCAAAGAGTGATTTGCAATTTCTCTGAAGTAATCTGTAGGGATGTTAATAGGGTTCTAAAACCCAACTTAGCATTCTTGAAGAGATGTGGATTTGACAGTAAACAAATTGCAACATTGGTTGCCGGATATCCCCCTGTTCTAATCAAGAGTGTCAACAAATCCTTGGAACCCAAAATCAGATTCTTGGTTGAAGACATGGGAAGGGAAATCGGTGAGATAGCAGATTGTCCAGAGTTCTTTCGACATGGTATGAAGAAGAGCTTGGAGTTGCGGCACAAACTTTTGAAACAAAAGAACATACATTGTAGTCTGAGCGATATGCTTCATTGCAATCAGAAGAGGTTTATTGCTAAATATGGCTTAGTTGCAGGCTTCTCTTGATTCTGTTCTTCCTGCTCTTTTCGACCTTTGTGTTCCATCTCTTGTTAGGGTTGAAAGTTTGGCCATTGGTTGCCAGAGGTGCAAGGGCTTGCTCTTCAAGGTAAGAATATTGTTGTTTTTTATCTTCTCTTGTCCTGCACTCAGCTAGCATTGCTGAATAGAACTTGTCTTTACCCCAGGTAGTGCTTGTATCACCACAGACCACAAAAATTTCCTGTTTTATACAGTTTTTTCCCCACTTTTGTTTGCAAATTCATTCCTACTTAGCTGCAAAACTCTAAAATTTACATGACTGGCAAAGTTGTGTCTGATGTTTCTTTTGCAGTATGCTTTTTTGTTTAGAGTTGTTGAAACTTCTAGTACTTTACATTATGTCTAGCTTACTATTTTGTTCCATCCAACCACAGATGTTACGTATCACCAAATTTCAAGATTTCTTTGTACCCTAATTTCAACTGCCTTTTGTCAGAAGATCATGTTGACAAGATTGGACAGAACAAGGGAAGTATTTTTTGCATAATATTATAGAATTTTTGGCTGGATGATATGGTTCATAATTCTGTTTTGGACCGATGCATTAAATCAAGTGAACTGTCTTTTGCAAGACTCGTGTCTTGATAGATTTTTTTTTTTTTGTTGGTTGTATAAAGTTGAAACTACAGAAAACATGAGGGCATATGATTCTACCATCAAAATCAAGGTCGATAAAGCTTATAGGAAAAATTTGTAAACAGTATAGTATATTCATTGCAAAAAATAATGCTATATTAGAAAATTATAATTCTTAAAGGATGACCTGAGGATGCTTGAACAAAGAGCAAACTGAGCTAGTGGCTCAAGCACCTTTGAATTTTGATGTGGTTCTCATGAAGTCCATATGCTAAAGATGTCTATGCATGAAGCATGAAGGTTAAAGTCCATGGTAGTAGGTATAACAACTTTACTGGTTACAGTTTTTTCAAGTCATTATGTGCATATGTGAATGTTTCTCCAAAAACTAAGTTGCTTCTGATGCACCAATTTTGTTGGTTCCATCATCTCAGCCCTTGAATTAGAAATCTGTGAGAGAAACTGATTTCAATTGGATATGGATGTTATGCTTAGTCCTGTCAACATGTGATGCTTAATTTCCATGTTAATTGTTAGCCAAGAAAGTTAATATCCACGACACATGTGTACCATAATTCATGTATTATGAGTGCTATTAACTGTATAACATGTTCATTTGACTACATTATTTTTATTTTTTTCTTCTTTAATTTATATTCACTAGATCAATATCTATCAAGTAATAAACTTTTAGTTAACAGGCTAAAGATGAGCAAGCTAACAACTAGGAAGATCTTGCAAGTGATTAATCACCTGACAATATGAGCATGTTTGAAGCATAATCAAATCTTTCATTATTCATATGAACCTTCGGAACTTCTATTTTACCACTGTATAGACCATTCTTATCTTTATAGATGTAGTTATCGCAAGAACTGTGTGGAAAAAATATGTTTGAGGATGAGACTGAAGCAGTAGGTGATGATAATAGCTTCACATTTTTACTCCGTGGATTTGCATGTTTGCAGTAGATAGCAGAAACTCAACTGAGAATATCTTCGGTAAATCTAAGAAAAATGGTCCATGCGTTGGTTGCAGCAATGTTACGAGAGATTGATGGTTTCAGAACAAGTCAGTTGATGAGAACATGCAGACAGTAAACTTATGTTTTGAGATGTAACTTTGTTGCTGCATGAATCAGATCTAACATCTCCTCTCCTAATACATACATATACATCTTAGCAAGTATATACATATGTGTATATACTTTCATTGTTTATATACATATATATATATACATACATATATATATATATACATACATACATATATATATATATATGTATGTATATATATATATATGTATACATACATATACATACATACATATATATATATATATATATATATGTATATATGTATATATGTATGTATGTATATATATGTATGTATGTATATATATATATATGTATGTATATATATATACATACATACATATATATATATACATACATACATATATATACATACATACATATATATATATACATACATACATATATATATATACATACATACATATATATACATACATACATACATATATATACATACATACATATATATATACATATATATATATATACATACAAATATATTTGAAAACTGCCTATCAGCTTTACTTTACTATGGCTTAGTCTCACTTACCCTATAAGCAAACTGCCTATCCTAACACAACTTCCCGGCTTTCACTCGTCAGCTAGTAACTATTAGACTAAATAAAAGAATAAAGAGTTGGGCTAGAAACTTGGAATTGAATCACTGCTAACAGAGCTTACTTACTTTACTTTGATTCTTCACTGCTAACGGAGCTTACTTACTTTACTTTGATTCTTTCTCCCTGTGGGCTAACTCTTCTTTCCTGACCTATGTGCCTACTAAAACTATCTATATGAGTCTGTCCCTCCTTGCTTTCGTTATGTAACACAACACTCCATTCTATTACTATCCCTTGGAGAATAAAGAAAGAAACTAGTGCTTCTAAGCCTAATCCCTGTAAAAGAGGAATTGAACCATTACTTCTACTACTTTAACTAGGAAACGAAGCTTCTCTCTCTTATTCTAATGAGGAAAGGGATAAAGTCACTAATGAGGAATTAAAACTTGAGGAAATAGAGTTTTAAGGAGAGAGAAAAGAACAAGAGTGAAAAGACCCAGAGTTAGATGAGCCTCATTCAGGTAGAAAACGAGCAATGGAAATAGAGTTTACTTAAAACTTTAGGAATTGAGAAACAAAGATGAAAAATTAGAATCTGGACCCGACCTAAACTCTCAAGTAATCATTGAATTTGTTCTATCCCGCATACAATAAAGTCGTTAAGAATCAGTCTTTCTATCTTATCTTACCTCTATACAGATAACTCATTAACTGCCACGATATATGTGATTAAAGCTATGCTAGGGTTGGTTACTTAACTTGGCTTTGGGTTGGGGTGCAAGTGAAGTCTCCGAAAGAATAATAAGGATCAGAAGAAGAAGAAAAGTATCCAAGAGAATCAGCTGTAGAAAGAGAAGTAGAAGAAGCTGGATTAGTATCAGTTGTTACTGTCCTATGTTCATAGCCGTAGTCAACTAATTAAATTCCTCAGTGGTTGCCTGCCCCCGGTAGTCCTATTCTTGTTCGAGTTGTTGGAAAACGATCTGAACCAGTGAGGTATGCCAGCGGAGTTCAAAGAGCAAGAGCAAGAGGCAGACTGCCCTTTACTATTAATTCGTAGATTAGAAAGCTGCTTGCTTGTTGAATAGGGCTCTTAGAGATCCACTTTTTGGTCTGAGTGACGCAACTTGTATTAAAGTACTTGTACTGGGTTGACGAGAGAGAGAGAGAGAGGAGAGGTCCATTGTTGCTTCAACCCGAAAACTCACAATTCAAATAGAAACCGTAAACTTCAATTAAGAAATGAGCGTATGCATGGTTATTTAGCTTATTATGGTTAGTTACCTAAATCTATCATACCCGGCTAACACCTCAGCTTCTGATCTGGTATACCTTCCTAGCACTGCCTGCCTCTTAAGACGATTGATTAAACAATCACTTCGATTCCACTCACACCCGGATACTGATTGACTTTGTCTGAAAAAGGCTTATTTCTAAGTCAAGGTAAGAAGGCGGGGTTGTTCACTTCATCTTTGCACTCTTTTTTCTACCCTTAATTTACGTTAAGCAGGCTAATCAATCACCTCTCTCTCTTAGCACCAACCTCTGATCAACGCGCGGGATTAAGATCAGAAACTGGATATAGATCATTAGCTCCTCTAACATTATAAATTAAAATTACGATGATAAGGTGGGCATGATCTTCGACTTCAACTTCCAATCCGGATCCTAACACTGATACGAAACCTGGACTCGGAAACCAGCACTTGCTCTACGCCTCTTGTATATAATAAGGAAAGGTGCATGCCTTCTCTTACTTTATTATTCTCTGAAGGCTACTCTACCTGGCAGTCAAACTATTCACCTGCCATAGATAATAGAGATATTAGATAGATATATTTGGATATTTTTCCTTTCCTAATCTCTCGAATTTCATTTCTAAGTATTTCGTTGCCAAAAACTGGACTGGCTTCTGAAGCAGTATCTCGAATTTCATTTAGAAGTATTTCATTTCTAAGAGTCTAATACTTTACTTGAATGCACTAGATCTATCCCTATTCTAATACTAGACTTGAAGTGAAGCTGACCTTACCTTTGACTTTCGCCTAAACTGCAAAACCTCTGGATTCAATAATGACCGGGTTCTATACAATGCTTTGACTTGTGTCTTATTCTCGGCTTGTTGAACTAATTGTAGTGTAGCTTACTTTGGCCAAGTATTGAACCTAGACCTCACTGAACCAACTCACCACTCGGGAAAGCCTTTCATTCCATCCACTTGAACTCAACTCCTCGCTTAGTCTTGCAAACACACTCTATACGACTTAACAAACACTCGAACTGCGGATTCCCTCTATGGCTCCACTTCAACATAATCACTTCTCTCGCAACACCTTATTCCTTGTTGCTGACATTCAAACTGCTGATTCTTAAGCTTATGATCTTGTATACTTTCTTGGCACTACACTCATATGTTATGTTTTCAATTCCATTATATATTTCAAGCACCATTTATATAACTTTTCTCTCACCTTAGACATATTACTCCTGATGCAACTGACACCGTAAATGATGGAGTGTTCGTAGCCATCCAAAGGTGACCGAAACTCCATGCCATTGAGCTTTGAGCAAGTTCTACATAATTCCGAATTTATACTAGAGAGTTATGAACAATTTAGTAACAGAAGGTCAGAATTTATCATCTTTGTTTTGCAGAATTGATAGAATCAATTTAAACAGATGTTTTAGAAAGAAAACATACTTCAAAATTTACAAATTTGGTGTTAAAAGAAAGATATGCGAATCTAGTTTCCAAAGAACCAAGTTTTGCATAATTCAGAATTTTTACTAGAGAGTTATTAGCAATTTAGTAACAGAAGGTCAGAATTGATCATCTCTGTTTTGTAGAATTGATAGAATCAATTTAAACAGATGTTTCAGAAGGCAAACACACTTCAAAATTTCCAAATTAAGTGTCAAAAGAAAGATATGCGAATCTAGTTTCCAAAGAACCAAGCTTTGCAAAATTCAGAATTTTCATTAGAGAGTTATTAACAATTTAGTAATAGAAGGTTAGAATTAATTATCTCTGTTTTGTAGAATTGATAGAATCAATTTAAACAGATGTTTCAGAAAGAAAACGAACTTAAAAATTTTTAAATTAGATGGCAAAAGAAAGATATACGAATCTAGTTTCTAAAGATCTAAGTTTTGCATAATTCAGAATTTTTACTAGAGAGTTTTGAGCAATTTAGTAACAAAAGGTCAGAATTGATTATCTCTGTTTTGTAGAATTGATAGAATCAATTTAAATAGATGTTTCAGAAGACAAACACCCTTCAAAATTTCCAAATTATATGTCAAAAGAAAGATATGTGAATCTAGTTTCCAAAGAACTAAGCTACCTTTGCATAATTCAGAATTTTCACTAGAGAGTTATGAGCAATTTAGTAACAGAAAGTCAGAATTGATCATCTCTGTTTTGTAGAATTGATAGAATAAATTTAAATAGATGTTTCAGAAGGAAAACATATTTCAAAATTTCGAAATTAGGTGTCAAAAGAAAGATATGCGAATTTAGTTTCCAAAGAATCAAGTTTTGCATAATTCTGAATTTCTATTAGAGATTTATGAGCAATTTAGTAACAGAAGGTCAGAATTGATCATCTATGTTTCGTAGAATTGATAGAATCAATTTAAATAGATGTTTCAGAAGGAAAACATACTTCAAAATTTTCATATTAGGTCTCAAAAGAAAGATTACGAATCTAGTTTCCAAAGAACCAAGTTTTGCATAATTCAGAATTTATACTAGAGAGTTATGAGTAATTTAGTAACAGAAGGTCAGAATTGATCATCTCTGTTTTGTAGAATTGATAGAATTAATTTAAACAGATGTTTTAGATGGGAAACCCACTTCAAAATTTTCATATTATGTGTCAAAAGAAAGATATACGAATCTAGTTTCCAAAGAACCAAGTTTTGCATAATTCAGAATTTTTACTAGAGAGTTATGAGTAATTTAGTAACAGAAGGTCAGAATTGATCATCTCTATTTTACAGAATTGATAGAATCAATTTAAACTGATGTTTCAGATGATAAACCCACTTCAAAATTTCCAAATTAAGTGTCAAAAGAAAGATATGCGAATCTAGTTTCCAACGAACCAAGCTTTGCATAATTCAGAATTTTCATAGATAGTTATGAGCAATTTAGTAATAGAAGGTTAGAATTGATCATCTTTGTTTTGTAGAATTGATAAAATCAAATTAAAAAGATGTTTCAGAATGAAAACATACTTAAAAAGTTCCAAATTTGATGTCAAAAGAAAGATATGTGAATCTAGTTTCCAAAGAACGAAGCTTTGCATAATTCAAAATTTTCACTAAAGAGTTATGAGCACTTTAGTAATAGAAGGTCAGAATTGATCATCTCAGTTTTGCAGAATTGATAGAATCAATTTAAACAGATGTTTCAGTAGGGAAACATACTTCAAAATTTTTAAATTAGGTGTCAAAAGAAAGATATACAAATCTAGTTTCCAAAGAATCAAGTTTTGCATAATTCCCAATTTCTACTAGAGAGTTATGAGTAATTTAGTAACAGAAGGTCAGAATTGATCATTTCTATTTTACGGAATTGATAGAATCAATTTAAACAGATGTTTTAGAAGGAAAACATGCTTCAAAATTTCCATATTAGGTGTCAAAAGAAATATTTCGAATCTAGTTTCCAAAGGACCAAGTTTTGCGTAATTCAGAATTTTTACTAGAGAGTTATGAGCAATTTAGTAACAGAAGGTCAGAATTGATCATCTCTGTTTTGTAGAATTGATAGAATCAATTTAAACAGATGTTTTAGATGGGAAACCTACTTCAAAATTTCCAAATTAAGTGTCAAAAGAATGATATACGAATCTAGTTTCCAAAGAACCAAGCTTTGCATAATTCAGAATTTTCACTAGAGAGTTATAAGCAATTTAGTAATAGAATGTCAGAATTGATCATCTCTGTTTTGCAGAATTGATAGAATCAATTTAAACAGATGTTTCAGAATGAAAAAATACTTAAAAATTTCCAAATTTGATGTCAAAAGAAATATATGTGAATTTAGTTTCCAATGATCCAAGTTTTGCATAAATCATAATTTTTACTTGAGAGTTATGAGCAATTTAGTAACAGAAGGTCATAATTGATCATCTCTGTTTTGTAGAATTCATAGAATCAATTTAAACAGATGTTTCAAAAGGCAAACATACTTCAAAATTTCTAAATTAAATGTCAAAAGAAAGATATATGTATCTAGTTTCTAAAGAATAAAGATTTGCATAATTTAGAATTTTTACTAGAGAGTTATGAGCAATTTAGTAACAGAAGGTCAGAATTGTTCATCTCTATTTTGCAGAATTAATAGAATCAATTTAAACAGATGTTTCAGAAGGAAAACATACTTCAAAATTTCCAAATTATATGTAAAAAGAAAGATATGCGAATCTATTTTCCAAAGAACCAAGTTTTGCATAATTCTGAATTTTCACTAGAGAGTTATACCCAATTTAGTAATAGAAGGTCAGAAGCTGTAGTATCTGTTTTACTGAATACATGAGGTCTTTTCATTCATATGTTTGGATAGTTAAATTTATTCCAAATCTTTCAATTTTTATATTAAATGAAAGCTCTATAAGTCTCCTTTCGTATGAAAGAGGTTTCTCCTCAATCCGAATTTGGTTTAAAATGTTATGGCCACACGAGTACTGAAAGTTCAAAATCTGAAAAATTCGATATTTAACATTTGATGTATAAACGGAATTGATATCTTACATGCAGCCATAATCTCCCAATTTTCTCAAAATCAAGGTGAAAACAAGGATCAAAATTTATCTCTAGGATGGGTTAGAACACTTGCCTTAAAAAGTTTTGATTTTCAAATGTGGGGGAATTGATGCAAAGTCTTAAGCCAAGATAAAACTTCGTCTTCTTCTTCAATTCCTTCTCTTCTCAAGTTATGTTGGCTGCAAAGTTTTCCTTAATTGTTCCTTAAATTACTTAGGTTTGGCTCATGTTAAAATAGTGAGGTGGCAAGCATGCATGGAGGTTTAGGTGTCAACTTTAGAATAAATGCAAGTGGCTCATCCTTGTTAGGATCAGAGTGGCACTAAGAGGGGGGGGGGAGGTGAATTAGTACAGCGGATTAAAACGTCAGTTTTGACAAATCTTTCGTACGATAAAAATCAAACTTGAAAGCGTATTCGCAAAGTTGTGCAGCAAAGGTAATGAGGAAATAAAGCAAGTAAGAAGGTTTGCATTAATGTAAATAGCAGTAATGAAATGCAAACCAGAGATTACGCCGATTTTAAAGTGGTTCGGTCAAATGACCTACATCCACTTGCGAGGCCCCTCTTTGATGAGGCTCCCACCTTCCACTAGCAATCTCTTGAAGGGGAAGGGTAAATACCCCTCTTTCAACTTTTTACAAGCGGTTCACTCTCTTACAGATTTTCAGCAAGAAAGAAGGAGGTGAACACTAGCAAATTGAAAACAAGACTAGCTAAGACTTTTCTAAGACCTTTCTCTCAATCAATTGCTTCTCAAAAAGTTGTTATCTCAGCTGAGATTTGAGGAGTATTTATAGGCCTCAAGAGGATTCAAATTTGGGCTCCAAAATTTGAATTCTCTTTAGTTCCCGATGCTGGCGGTGCCATCGCCTGTCAGTGTCTGACACTGACAGTGGACTGGCGGTGCCACCGCCCAACCAAGTGGTGCCACCGCCCAGCTCTCGGGTGCTGGGCGGTGCAACCACCCAGTCTGGCGGTGCCACCGCCAGACCCTCCGGTTCACTGGTTGGGCTTTAAATTTAGCCCAAACCAAGTCTAATTTTGGGCCCAATTGACCCCTAACCAGGATATAGGATTATCTCTTAATCCTAATCCTAATTACATGTGAATTACATAACTAAAAATATCCTAAGCAAGTTTTCAACCGCGAACGTTGAGTCTTGTTCCGGCGAGCTTTCCGACGAACTTCTTCCGACGGACTCCCAGCAAGCTCCCGATCTTGTGATGACTTTAACGAGTAGCCTAGCCTTCTTGGTGATCTCCGCGAACCTCCGACGATCTCTTTGGCGAACTTCCGAAAATTTCGACAGGTTCCCGATTTCTTCTCGGTTGGTTCCGGCAGCATCTTCGACGATTCTTCGGACTCTTAAACGTCCATCGAACTTGACTCCGGTATTCTTGCTTTGTGTTTTCTGGTTATTGTAGTTAATCCTGCACACTTAACTCAATAATATGGATTAGATCAATTAACCTATCAATTGATTTTATCATCAAAATCCGAGATTCAACAATCTCCCCCTTTTTGATGATGACAATCAATTGATGACGGAGTTAAACATAACTCCCTCTATCTATATTCCATATTATGAGAAGATAAAAACACTTGAATTCCATCCCATTGAATTCAAGCATAAACCGATAAGTTCTAACCGTTGAACTTACCGTTATTCTCATTAAGCAATAGTAAATACGAAACTTCGATGAAAATCATTTTCAAGTCGAATGATAAGAGACAATTTTTACTACGACAGGAGATAAAGATTTTCAACATGAATTTCATGATATAGATGTAAGGCATGCTTTCAATATGATCTATCAATCTTGCGATATTCTCAAAGATTTTGCAAGGCATATAAGACATTCGTATTATATAATCTCTTGTAATTCATATAAGTCATGTTATCGATGCGCATAAGACATTTTCATTAAGTCATGCTATCGAAATGGTATAAGTCATCACTTCTCCCCCTTTGTCATCAACAAAAAAGGGAATGAGACTTGAAGCACATAACTTGTGATTATAATATCAGGAATTCAGCATTGATCATACAAAAATTTATCATTCAAAATTAAGTATGCTAAAATATTTACGCAGAGTTCATCTTAAAGGAAAATTCAGCATTAATCCATTTTATCAAATCTCTTCTTTCTATAAATAACAAAAATTGTAGGTGTACAAAGAAGAGATTGTGATTAAAAAATTTCAAGTAGTAACTCCAATATGTCAAGATCATAATTTGAATACAAACTCATTCAAATTCATTCAAATTCAAATCGTCAACTTGAAACTCATAATCAAGCCATCAAAATCAATTTCGAGATTCACAAAATATCATAAAATCATTAATCTTGATCAGATGGGAGCAGTGTTTGACTCAAGATAAGATAAGGTAATTTAATGTGTTATTTAGAATCGAAAGAGAAGGATCAAATTCACCGAGGAACGGAGAGAGGATGAAAAACTTTACGAAAAATCCATTCAAACAAGTTTATTCTTAGGGACAATTTAACATACCTAATTCCCTTCTAATGAATTCAAATTGGTCTTCATTCAAAGCTTTTATAAATATATCTGCTAATTGATGCTTTGTGTCAATGAATTCTAGAACAACATTATTGTTAAGGACATGATCGCGTATGAAATGATGCCTAACGTTGATGTGCTTAGTTCTAGAGTGCTGAATTGGATTTTTAGTAAGACATATGACACTAGTATTATCACATTTTATGGGAATATTTTTAAAGTGAATTCCATAGTCTTCTAATGTATTTTTCATCCAAACAACTTGTGCACAGCATGCACTTGCAGTAATGTATTTGGCTTCCACCGTAGATAGTGCAACTGAATTTTGTTTCTTGGAAGTCCAAGAAACAAGTGCATGTCCTAAAAATTGGCATGTTCCGGATGTACTTTTTCTATCTATCCTACATCCGCCAAAATCGGCATCTGCATAAGCTATTAAATCGAATTTTTCAGATTTTGGATATCACAATCCTAAATTTGGAGTTCCTTTAAGATACCTAAATATTCTTTTAACACTCTTAAGATGAGATAATTTAGGATTAGATTGAAACCTAGCGCAAAGTCCTACATTAAACATAATATCCGGTCTAGTCGCGGTGAGGTAAAGTAGACTACTTATCATTCCCCTATATGTTTTTTGATCGAAATTTTTACTATTTTCATCCATATCTAACTTAGTCGAAGTACTCATAGGAGTGTTTATTGCTTTTGAATTATCCATGTTAAATCATTTTAACAATTCTAATGTATATTTAGATTGGTTAAGAAATATACAATCACTAAGTTGTTTGATTTGTAATCCCAAAAAGAAAGTTAATTCACCCATTAAACTCATTTCAAATTCATGACTCATACATTTGGCAAATGATTCACATAGTGATTCATCCGAAGAGCCAAAAATAATATCGTCAACATAAATTTGCACAATAAGAAAATTATTTTCAAAATGTTTGATAAACAATGTAGTATCAACCTTGCCTTTGGTAAAATTATTTAAAATAAGAAAGGAACTAAGCCTTTCATACCAAGCTCTAGGAGCTTGTTTCAAGCCATAGAGAGCCTCAGTTAATTTGAATACATGATTAGGAAGAAGAGAATTTTCAAATCCTGGAGGTTGTTCGACATATACTTCTTCGGAAATAAAACCATTCAAGAAAGCACTTTTGACATCCATTTGAAATAGTTTAAAATTATTACTACTAGCATAGGCAAGGAGCATCCTTATGGCTTCTAATCGAGCCACGGGAGCGAAGGTTTCTTCGTAATCGATACCTTCTTCTTGGTTGAAACCTTTGGCCACTAATATAGCCTTGTTTCTAACCACGATACCATTTTCGTCTTGCTTGTTTCTAAAGACCCATTTAATACCAATGACTAAATGGTCACTAGGTCTAGGAACAAGCTTCCATACCTTATTCCTCTCAAATTGATTTAATTCCTCTTGCATTGCAATAACCTAAAAATCATCTTTTATGGCCTTATCAATGCATTTAGGTTCGATTTGAGAAAGGAAGGCGACGTTAGCACAAAAATTCTTGAAAGAGGAACGAGTTTGAACCCCTTTTGATGTATCTCCTATCATTAGCTCCTTTGGATGAGCATCTATATACTTCCATTCATTGGGTAAGAAAATTTCGGAAGAAGGTGCATCCAAGTTGCTATTTTGAGGAGGGGGTTCATTTAAATTCAAATTATCAAAACCAAGATCATCATCAAAATTATTTTTCTTTAAATTAGAAATTTCATTAAAAACTACATGAATAGACTCTTCTATTACTAAGGTTCTTTTATTAAAAACCCGAAAAGTCTTAGAAACGGAAGAGTAACCAAGAAAGATACCTTCATCAGATTTAGCATCAAATTTTCCTAAGGCATCCCTTTCATTCAAAATAAAGCATTTACAACTGAAAACTTTAAAATAGGAAATATTTGGTTTTTTGTTATTCCATAATTCATAGGGAGTTTTTGATAGGGATGGTCTTATTAGGACCCTATTCATGATGTAGCAAGTCGTATTTACGGCTTCGGCACAAAAATACTTGGGTAAACTATGTTTATTTAACATCGTTCTTGCCATTTCTTGTAGGTTTTTATTTTTTCTTTCAACTACTCCATTTTGTTGGGGATTCCTCGGAGTGGAGAAATTGTGATTGTATCCATTAACTTCACAAAAATTTTGAAAGTCATGGTTTTGAAATTCGCCACCGTGATCACTCCGAATTGATGAAATCATTAAACCTTTTTCGTTTTGAGTGAGTTTACAAAATTTAGAGAAACACTTGAAACAATCACTTTTGTGAGCTAAGAAATAGGTCCAAATGTATCTAGTATAGTCATCCACAATTACAAACGCATATTTGCTTCCTCCTAGACTTGTCGTGTCAATTGGTCCAAATAAGTCCAAATGAATCAATTGTAATGGTCTAGTGGTGCTAATTTGAGCTTTTGGTTTGAAACTAGTTTTTATTTGTTTACCTAGTTGACATGCATCGCATACTTTGTCCTTAATAAACTTTATATTTGGAATTCCTCGCACTAATTCTCTAGATGAGATCTTAGATATTAGTTTCATGCTTGCATGGCCTAGTCTCCTATGCCAAAGCCAAGCATCATCATTTAAAGCGGAGAAGCACATTTCATTACTCAGTTCATCAAGGTTGATGGTGTAGACATTATTTTGTTTTAATGCAATCATAGTTATGTTATGGTTTGGTTTTTCAATAATACACACATTTGATTCAAATCTAACAATATAACCTTTATCGCATAATTGACTAACACTCAAGAGATTATGTTTCAATCCATCAACTAGTAAGACATCATCAATAGAAAAATTTAATTTGTTACCTATGGTTCCCTTGCCAATGATTTTGCCTTGGTTGTTATCTCCGAAGGTGATGTACCCTTCTTCTTTGCTAGTGAGCATAGAGAAATGAGATGGATCTCCAGTCATATGTCTTGAGCATCCACTATCTAAATACCATCTCTTAGTCCTAGCTTGTGATGGTGTATGTTTATACAAGAAGGGATTATTTTTAGGTACCTATTTTCTTTTGGGTGCCTTAAAAACTGATTTAACTTGTTCATCATATTGCATAGAATTGATCATGGTTCCTTTAGGAACCCAAATTAGTTTGTTCGGACTAATTTTCTTGAATGGACATTTATAAGTTTTATGTCCATATTTGCAACAAAAGTTGTAATTGCTTTGGTGCCGAACATGTAAGACGGGGCCTTTAATGAAGGTGGTTGGATTTTGGTGAGGACTTCTCACAAATCCGATTCCACTTCTTTTAGGAACGTGACCATTTGTAAGGATAATGTTCAAAGACTTACTACCAACCTCGAATTTTTTCAAGGTGTCCTTAAGTAGCAAGTTCTCCTTTTGAAGAGATTCTAGATCATGGTATTTTATACATGGAGCTAAACTATCATGATATTCAGTTTTTAATTTATCGATATCACAAGTGAGACTATCATGCTCCTTTTTTAGTAATTTGTATTTTCTACTAATTGTCTTACATTCATCAAATAACTCATGGAAGGCATTTAATAATTCATGATAAGGTAAATCTGCATCAATTAAATCCGTTACCTCTTCTCCGATGGCCATTAGGGCGTAATGAGTAACTTGCTCGGTGTTGGCCTCCTCTTCTTCGGACGCGCTTGAATCATCCCACGTTGCCTTGAGCGCCTTCTTCTTTGATGTTCTCTTTTTGGCTTGAGGACAATCGTTCTAGTAGTGTCCCGGTTTTTTGCACTCATAGCAAATCACTTGGTCCTTCTTGTGTTCGAATTTATTTTTTGTATTATTTTTAAATTTGTTCTTTCTTAAATATTTTTTAAATTTTTAAGTCAAAAGTGCAATGTCATTATCACTGTCCTCATCACTTGATGTTCCTTTCAAGTGGTCTTCTTATGATGTGAGTGCCATATCCTTCCTGTTCTTTGGAAGGGGGTTCTCGAGCTCGTCATGAGCTTGACCTGTCATTTCGTAGGTCATTAGAGACCCAATAAGTTCTTCAAGAGGGAATGTTTTAAGGTCTTTGGCCTCTTGAATGACCGTAACTTTTGGATCCCAACTTTTAGGGAGGGATCTTAAGATTTTAGTTACTAGTTCAAAGTTAGTAAAATCTTTACCAAGAGCTTTGAGTCCATTGATGACATCCATGAACCGGGTGTACATGTCTCCGATGGACTCACTTGGTTTCATTCGGAAAAGTTCGTAAGAGTGCACAAGGATATTGATTTTGGACTCTTTCACTCGGCTAGTGCCTTCATGAGTGACCTCAAGAGTTCTCAAAATATTAAAAGCCGAATCACAAATTGAAACACGATTAAATTCATTTTTGTCTAGTGCACAAAACAAGGCATTCATAGCCTTTGCGTTTAATGCAAAAACCTTCTTCTCCGATTCATTCCATTCGCTCATCGGAAGAGAAGATTTTTGAAATCCGTTTTCAACAATAGTCCAAAGCTCGAAATCCATGGAAATGAGGAAGATCCTCATACGAGTCTTCCAATAAGTATAATCCGACCCATTAAACAATGGTGGACATGTGATAGAATGACCCTCATGTATGTCGGAGTAAGCCATCTCTCTTGGGTATCAAACCAAATATGAGAGTGAGCCTAGCTCTGATACCAATTGTTAGGATCGGAGCGGCACTAAGAGGGGGGGGGGGGGGGGGGGTGAATTAGTGCAGCGGATTAAAATGTCGGTTTTGACAAATCTTTCGTACGATAAAAATCGAACTCGGAAGTGCTTAACTTGAAAGCGTATTCGCAAAGTTGTGCCGCAAAGGTAATGAGGAAATAAAGCAAGGAAGAAGGTTTGCAGTAATGTAAATAGTAGTAATGAAATGCAAACAAGAGATTACGCTGATTTTAAAGTGGTTCGGTCAAATGACCTACATCCACTTGCGAGGCCCCTCTTTGATAAGGCTCCCACCTTCCACTAGCAAATCTCTTGAAGGGGAAGGGTAAATACCCCTCTTACAACTTTTTACAAGCAGTTCACTCTCTTACAGATTTTCAGCAAGAAAGAAGGAGGTGAACACTAGCAAATTGAAAACAAGACTAGCTAAGACTTTTCTAAGACCTTTCTCTCAATCAATTGCTTCTCAAAAAGTTGTTATCTCAGCTGAGATTTGAGGGGTATTTATAGGCCTCAAGAGGATTCAAATTTGGGCTCCAAAATTTGAATTCTCTTTGGTTCTCGATACTGGCGATGCCACCACCTGTCAGTGGTGGTGCCATCGCCTGTCAGTGGTGGTGCCATCGCCTGTCAGTGGTGGTGCCACCGCCTGTCAGTGTCTGACACTGACAATGGACTGGCGGTGCCACCGCCATACCCTTCGGTTCACTGGTTGGGCTTTAAATTTAGCCCAAACCAAGTCTAATTTTGGGCCCAGTTGGCCCCTAACCAAGATATAGGATTATCTCTTAATCCTAATCCTAATTACATGTGAACTACATAACTAAAAACATCCTAAGCAAGTTTTCAACCGCGAACGTTGAGTCTTGTTCCGGCGAGCTTTCCAACGAACTTCTTCCGACGGACTCCCAGTAAGCTCCCGATCTTGTGATAACTTTAACGAGTAGCCGAGCCTTCTCGGTGATCTCCGTGAACCTCCGACGATCTCTTCGGCGAACTTTCAAAAATTTCGACAGGTTCCCGATTTCTTCTTGGTTGGTTTCGGCAGCATCTCCGACGATTCTTCGGACTCTTAAACGTCCATCGAACTTGACTCCGGTATTCTTGCTTTATGTTTTTTGGTTATCGTAGTTAATCCTGCACACTTAACTCAATAATATGGATTAGATCAATTAACCCATCAATTGATTTTATCATCAAAATCCGAGATTCAACAATCCTTACTAATGCCACAAGTCCTCCATATAATTTAATATTGATATAATAAACTAAACTGTTAAAGTACTATATAAGCATTTTGATGATAGATAAAAAAAATTCTCATATTTACAAATAAGTCCTTATAAATTTTTAAAAATGAGGGATGTTACACTCTCCCCTCCTTAAAAGAAAATTTAGTCCTCTAAATTTGTCATACCTCTTTCGGCGAAAAGATAAGGATAAGCTTTCTTCATTTCTTCCTCTAACTCCTACATTGTTTCATTCGTAGAATGATTCTTCCAAATTACTTTAACCAGAGTAATGATTCTATTTCTTAAGATCTTCTCTTTCTTTTTAATCAATAATCCGAATGAGCTCTTCCTTGTAAAACAAGTCTTTCTCAATCACAATCGGCTTACTCAATGACATGAGAGGGATCAGGTATATACTTTATGAGCATTGACACATGAAATATATCATGGATATGACACATCGATGGTGGCAAGGCAATCTTGTAAGTGACTAAGCCAATTCTTTCAATAATCTCAAAAGGTCCAATGAACCTTGGGTTTTTTCCTTTCTTTCTAAATCTTACAATGCCTTTGGAAGGGGAGACCTTTAGGAATACAAAATCCCCTACTTGGAACTCGATATCTCGTCTTCTGTTGTTAGCATAGCTCTTTTGCCGACTCTGAGCAGCCTTTAACCTTTTTATGATAACTTAAATCTTTTCAGTAGTCTCTTGTATTTTATCTGGTGTTAACAACTTTCTATCATCAACTTCCTCCCAACATATAGGCGTTCTGCACTTTCGCTCATACAATGCTTCATAAGGAGCCATCTGAATGCTCGAATGGTAACTATTATTGTAAGTGAACTCAATAAGAGAAATATCTTTATCCCATTCATCTCTCCAATCCATAACATAGGCTCTAAGCAAATCCTCAAGTACTTGAATTGTTCTTTCAGATTGACCATCAGTATGAGGGTGATAGGTAGTGCTAAACTTTACTTTGGTGCCCATAGAATCTTGTAATCTCCTCCATAATCTAGAAAGAAATTTGGAGTCTCTATCCAAGATGATTCTCCTTCGGGACACCATGAAGTCTTACTATTTCATCAACATACAAATCTGCAAGCCTATCAAGAGAAAAGTCATATTGATTGGTAAGAAATGTATAGATTTGGTTAACCTATCGACAATGACCCAAATAGCATCATGTTTTCTAGAGGTTCTGGGTAGTCCTAAAATAAAGTCCATAGTAATGTATTCTCATTTTCATTCAGGAATATCTAAGGGCTATAACAAACCCCCAGGTCTCTGGTGTTCTGCTTTGATTTGCAGACATATTAAACACCTTGAAACATATAATGCAATCTCCTTCTTCATGTCTTTCCACCAATAATGACTTTGGAGTTCTCTATACATTTTCGTGCTACCAGGATGCATGGTGTACTTTGAGTTGTGACCTTCGTTCAAGATTTGGTTTTTGATATCTAGGTCATTTGGAAAACATATTGTATCCCCAAATCTCAATAGGTCATCATCTGAAATTTGAAAATTCAACTTCATTCCTCAAGTATATTAAATGTGGATCTCAAAGTTGTCCTTCTTTAATTTGTTGAATGAGATCAGTTTGCACTTGGATAGAGGCCATCAACATTATTGAGTCTTTTATAGTGACTTTCCTTTTCAAATCCAAATGTCTTGACCTTCTTGTTATCACATTCTGATTCATTTCCAATTATATTTTTATTGGTAAACTTGTCCTTGTCATTCTTGCCACTGATCTCCAAAAATTCTTTTCATTGTTCCCATTAATAATCAACCTCTACTTCCAATATAAGGTGGCAAAAGAAATCTTTTGATCATCGGAACAATTTCGTACATCAAATATCTTTTCCATTCGCATCATCCATTTTTCTGCCATCAATGGATTAGGTGCACCATGCTTCTGCTGTGCCACTCTGATTCAATATCCCCTAATCACCCCTTTCGTCTCACTTAATTAATCAAAACTAGATGAAGTAGGAGGACTAAATGTCCTCATCATCCAAGATTACTAAAATGCATCCAAGAAAATTTTCACCGATTACTATAGTTCACTAGACCTCAATATATTTTGCATGTTAACATATCAAATATTTCAGTGATCCTCAAATCATGCTTTGATACCAACTCTGTCACGCCCCCCGAATTATCGCATTCAGGAGGTGTGACTCTGACAATTTGAGGACACTAAGAACCATTCAAATCAATATTCAAAATTCAGAAACCTGTATGTTTCAGAAATCATACTCCACTTCACTCAGAGATTCATAAAATCCAAAGGCAACTCAGCTAAACATCAACCACAACACAAATCCATAATCGTAGAAATATATACAATCACAAAAAAAAAAATATTTACCATGAGTTCATATCCTTATATAACTTAAACTTATCATTCCATAAACATGAGCAGTCCTTTAAACTTTTACAACACATAAGTATCAACATATCCTTAACATTACATCAGAAGTAAAGTATACTATACAACAAAAACCTATCAACCAATAAAGATTAGCCCAAAAATCTTCTAGCCTTTCACTACTTCAACCCAATTCTAGCTTTTCAGTACGCGACAAGCTACCCTGAGGAACCGATTCCCGGTGTAGGTTGAGTTGGTCGAGTCCCTCGAGACTCACCTATATCGCGATTTGCTATCTTGCTTACGACATAGAGATGTCACCGGTGACCTGAGGGCATGGTATGCTTGGTCGAGTCCCTCGAGGGTATATCATCAAATCAGACTCATCTTGTAACGAAGGTGTTGACTTAACCGAGCATCATGGTTAGTCGAGTCCCTCGAGGCCATGGTGATTCGGAGGCCGAACAGGACGAGAATCACAAGGAGTTATGATTGGCAAGAGTTGCCTACCTTTTAGGCTTAGTGTGATTGGTCGAGTCCCTCGAGGTTACACTAAGACGCTGATTGGATCATGATCCCCACTAGAAGTCTGCCGGAGACTTTCGTTTCACGTGCTGAGGGTGTCGCGTGACTCGTTAGTAAAATAGTGAGAGCATATTAAGATAGAAGTCCATATCTTGATAGTTTATTTCTTGCAAAATCTGCATGTTATTCATTTCTGCTACATCTTTATTTTCAGAAAATGTCGCTTTCAAATCCCTTACGTGGCATACTTGATGTCAACCGCCTCACTGGTCCAAATTATACGGATTGGCTCCGTAACTTGAGAATTGTTCTCACAGCGGAGAAAATCGTGTACGTCCTTGATACAGTGATACCTACGCCCGAAGAAGGGGCAAACGAGGATGAGATCGCTCGCTACGTGAAGTACATTGATGACTCCACTCTTGCTCAGTGCTATATGTTGGGCTCTATGACTCCTGAGTTACAGAGACAACATGAAAAGATGGATGCCAAATCCATTCTCCTACATGTCCGCAAATTGTTTGAGGAACAGGGAAGGACTCAACGATATGAGATATCCAAGAGCCTTTTCCGCGCTAGGATGACTGAGGGGACACCGGTTCAGAACCATGTCCTAAAGATGATTGAGTGGATAGAGAAACTCATAGGTCTAGGTATGATGTATGTTTTCATACAAAAAAACTTGAGCATATTGATTTGAAATCATGTTTAATGGTTTTATAATTCGAAATTATACATGATGAATCTTACAATTTACGGATTATTGATTTTTACCATAACGAAAGTGTCTTATTGATCTTTGTCATAATAAATCTTACACTTTCAGTTTTAAACATGATACATGTTTTTATTTGGCATAAATGAAATAAAATCATATGAATTGAAACAACTAAAAAGAGGAAAATATTTTTTTTGAAAATTATTTTTCTCTATCTTATTAATCTTGATGATTATTATGATAAATCTATGTATACCATTTTGAATCTCTTGAAAGTAATGTTGAGATTTTGATGAGTTTGACGATTTGAATTTGAATGAGTTTATATTCAAATCATGATCTTGATTTCTTGGATTTACTACTTGAGATTTTTTTTTTAATCACGATCTTGTCTTTGTACACCTACAATTTTTGTTATTTATAAAAAGAAGAGATTTGATAAAATGAATCATGTCTTTTGTAATTCAAGAGGTCTTATCTTTCATGATATGATGTCGTTAGATTTATAGCTTGTATGCCTTGAAATAATTGAAATATTTTACACTATTTTATTCTTCCCTTATTCTTTCTTGTTTACAATGATAAAATGAAAAAAAGTTATGATCATACATGGCAAGATGCAATTTGACAGATTAATACCATGATGATTTGAAGTATTGATGATTTGGAATGATGCATATGCTTTTTATTATGATGATATATGTGATATATTGCATATGATGTGTATCATGAATGCTTTAAATGATAAATGTTTGGTACCAACAATCATGAAGTGATAAATATTTAAAAATGTTGATTTAATATTTGGTATCATGAATACTTTATTATCATACATGAAAATAGTGATAAATATTTTGAAAATAAATGTTTGTATCATGTTAGATGATTTTACATTTTGTGCATAATGAGTTATAGTGATGATTAAAACAATGATTGAAATAATATGAATGATGATTTGGAATTATGCATATAATGATGAGTTTATATGTTTTGAAAATATATATGATGATTTGGTATTATGCATGCAATACTTTAACGTATGATAATGATGCACACAATGATGAAATATTTATGATAAAATAATTGTTTTGACATTCAAGACTTGAATTTTCATCTATGCTATTTACCTTTGTCATAATTTAGAAATTAACGTAAAGGGTCTTCCCTTCTTTTTGACAATGACAAAGGGGGAGCAAAACATGCTAGAAAGCTAATTTGCTAGCTCGCACAATTTAAGAAAAAAAGTAAAAATTATACTTCTCAAAAGAGAAGAAATTGCTATCTTGAACATCACCAAGGAGTGCTATCTTGGCTATCTCAAGAAGCAAAAAGTTTTTTTTTTTTTTTTTGTAAGTAAAAGTAAATTGATTATGTGTAAAGTTTCTACAAATAGCTTTATCTATACAAGTCATAGACAAAGCCAAGTAACTCATAGAGTGCGAATGCGATAGTTATGACTATACATGCTGTAGACTATAACTACCTGTGGGTATATTATTTGGCATCATTCCCAAGATCTTTAGCTAATAGCAAAATTAAATTTGATAAAAATATCTTTTTCTCTTCAGGTGAAGTGCTCGGTTTTGAGATCATGCTCCATACAGGATCTTGAGTCTCTAATAATCTCTTTCAAGAGCTGAGCATTGTTTATGTGTTGACATTCAAAGATTCTATTACATCTCTCCTTCCACATCCACCAAATAGCACATCTGAAAGTAACCTTTGCCAGTTGTGTAAGTGGCCCTTTTCTTGAGAAACATTGCATAAGGTCGCCTAGTTCTTGGTGCAAGTTTGGTTGCGGTAGTCTATTGAGTTCAAATCGCTGGAGAATCTCCTTCCATATCCATTTTGTATAAGCACAAGCAAAATAGAGGTGGTCAACAGTTTCTTCTTGTTGCAAACAAAGGGAGCATCAGTTAACATGATAGATACCTCTTCTTTTCATATTGTCTATTGTAGGTAGTTTATTGAGAAGGGCCTGCCATGTACATAAGGAGTGTCTTTGTGATCCCGGTCGATCCCATGTCCAACTGCTTGGGACCCACTTGTTATTTCTTTGCCTAATTTGATTCCATGCGGATGTGGCACTAAATTTGCCATTGTCATGAGGCCAAATAAGTATATCTGAAGAGTTGTTCCTGATTGGAATAGCTATGATAGTCGGCCAAAGTGATAACATTTCGGGAGAAATAGGATTAGGGAGACACCAGGTACCGTTAGCAATGAACTCGGAAACCTTCCAATCTTTGGGAGCCCCAAGATCTTTTCGTATTCTGTCGCCATATAATTGAAATATACTCTTCCCATTCACCCAAGGATCGTACCACATATTAGTACTAGTTCCAGAAGAGATTGCATAAGAAATGTGTTTGATTAGCCAATTCCTTGCCTTTAAAATTCCTTTCCAAGCTGCAGAGTGGTATGTTCTTGTTGAAATTTCCCAGATTGATTCCTTTGAAAGATACCTAGCAGAAACCCATTGTGACCATAAGGAACATTTGTTTTGCAAAAGATCCCACAATTGTTGTACCAGGCATGCTTGATTCCAATCTCTAGTATTTCTCAAGTTTAGCCCCCCTTCATCTTTCGGTTTACAAATGCTATCCCAATTTACCATATGCATTGCCTTATCATTTGTGCCATTCCAGAAGAAGTTCATTAATAACCGTTCAATATCTTGGAGAAGTCCAACAGGCAGAAGAAATGCATTACACCAATATATAGAGTAGGAGTGCAATACAGAACGGATGAGTTCGAGTCGTCCTGCTTTTGATAGAAGCCTATTTTTCCAAGAAGAAATTCTATTCTTTATTTTTTGCAGGATAGGCTGATAGTGGGTTTTGTGAATGCTTGTGGATATGAGCGGGAGACCCAAATAAGGAACTGGCAGGTTTCCCTCACTAACCCCCAAAGTTTGTGCAATAAAGACCTTATCCTCAACGTAAGGGCTCATATATACTTTACTTTTTGCATGATTTAACTGAAGTCCAGAAACCATACCAAAGTCATTCATAATAGTAGCCAGGTTATTTACTGAAGTTGGATCATTTTGGAGAAAGATAAGTAAATCATCTGCAAATGTTATATGTGATATATGAATAGAGCCAGCATTGGGTACCTTAATGCTGCCATTTAAGACTGCATGTTCCAACATACAGCTAAGTCCTTCCATCGCAATAGTAAAGAGATACGGAGAGAGTGGATTAACTTGCACATCTAGCAAAACTTATATTTCAAGAAGCAAGAGTTGCTTTCTTGAACATCTCAAAATTGCTAGCTTGTGTGTCTTAAAATGTTCAAAATATTTTGCTAGCTTGTATATTGTAAACTTGCTATCATTCTACCATGTATATCTATGATGATAGCAAACTTGCATAATGATAAAAATGGATATTATGTTTTTTAGGTAATAAGTTGAACTTGTATATCACAAACACTTGATTATGGTACTTCCCATTTTTGTTGATGATAAAGGGGGAGAAGTATGTTGATTATATGTCATGATTTTATCATAATATGTTGCTTAGATTTTTGAATCCAAGAGTTTCTATCAATATGGTATATTGATAGGGGGAGTTTGTTTAAACTCTGGGAGTTAAAGTTAACACCATCGTCGATTGGTTGTCATCATAAAAAAGGGGGAGATTGTTGAATCTCAGATTTTGATGATGAAACAAATCAATATGTGTTTATATTTTAATCTGTGTTTTGAGTGATGCAGGATGCTTCAATTAGGATAAGACAATTAAAATAGGAAAATCATGTTGGGCCAGAGGAACATGTCAAAAGATTGGACGTCGGGCCGGTGGATCGGTCGATGTATCGACAGAAGGCTTCGAGTAGTGGATTCGAGCATCGGGCCAAGAAGAGCGGACATTGTGCCAAGGATATCAGAGTTACGGAGTCAACTGCCCGATTCGGCAATAGGCCGCAGGAGAGGATGATGCACTGAAGAATCGGACGAAGCGTCAAGGGACCAATGACATGCCGAACAACTTGATTAAATACTTAGGATTAATTGTCTAGATCGAAGTGTGTTTTACATGTGCAGGATTAATTACAATAGCTTGAAGACATAAAGCAAGTTTACCGGAGTAAAGTTCGATGGGTGTTCGAGAGTCCACCGAAAGTCCAAAGAATCATCGGAAGTGCTGCCGGAACCAACCGAGAAAGAATCGGGGACTTGCCGAAGTTTTCAGAAGTTCGCCGGAAAGATCGTCGGAGGTTCGCGAAGATCACTGAGAAGGTTCGAATACTTGCCAAAGACTCATTGAACTCGCCACAAGACCGAGAGCCTGCTGGGAGTCCATCGGAAGAAATTCGAGGGTCTATCGGAAGTCCGTTGGAAGTTCACCGGAAAGCTCGTCGGAAGGAAACTTGATGTTGCCGGTTAAAATTTGCTTAGGGCTATGTCTTAATTTTGTAAGTTGGATATAATTTGGGTTAGGATTAGGATTAATTCTATAACCCGGTTAGGGACCAATTGGGCCCGAGTTTAGATTGGTTTGGGCCAAGTTTGGAACCCAACCAGTGAGCTGGAATAGTCCAAGTGATGGCACCGCCCAGAACCTGAGAGGTCTGGCGGTGCCACCAATACACTGCCGGACTAGGCGGTGGCACCATCTAGAACCTGAGAGGTCCGGCGGTGGCACCGCTAGTGCACTGCCGGATTGGGCGGTGGCACCGCTTAGAACCCGAGAGATCTGGTAGTGGCACCGCTAGTACACTATCAATGTCAGACACTGACAGGCGGTGGCACCACCACTAACAGGTTGTGGTACCGCAAGCACCAAGAAAACTAAAAGCAATTCAAATTTAGAGCCTAAATTTGAATCCTCTTGGGGCCTATAAATACCCCTCAATTTTCGACAAAGATAACACCTTTTAGACAAGTTAGAAATTGAGGAAAAGCTCTAGCAAAGTCTTGTTTACAATAGCTTAAGTGTTCACCTCCCTCTTTCTCTTTGAAAAATCTGTAAGAGTGTGAACCACTTGTAAGAAGGTTGTAAGAGGGGTATTTGGTCCTTCCCCTTCAAAGTGACTTACTAGTGAAAGTTGGGGGCCTCATCGAAGAAGGCTTCGAAAGTGGATGTAGGTCACTTGACCGAACCACTATATATCGTGGTGTTCCTTAAATGTGTGAGTGTTTAATGTTCTGAACTATTTCTCTACTTAATTGCAAATCATTCAATTTTCATCTCCCTACTCTTAACTACCTTTACTTGAGCTATTTTAGCTTAGTCATCATTCATCGAATTAAAATCTCTACACATTTACGAAATCGATTTCAAACTTATGAGTTTTAATCCGCTGCACTAATTCACCCCCACCCCCCCCTCTTAGTGCTACTCTGATCCTAACACAATTGACATACCGGACAAAGATTACTTAGTTAATATCATAAATTATCATAGTTAGATCTTAAGTTGAGTTAGGATTGGGAGGTAATCACACTAACTCAGTTAGAGGCTGATTGGGCCCTTAACATGGTTGAATTATGCTGGTTAAAAGCTCATTCAGCCCCTTGGAGTCATGGCCGGTGGTGGCACTACTTGATACCCTCCCTCCGAGGTGGTCTGGGTGGTGGTACCGCAAGCAATTAATGCTGTCAGGCGATGGTACCGCCAAAGCTCGATCTCTGAGCTCTGTCAAGCGGTCATACCAGCCAGACTAAGCGGTGGTACTACCTAGTGTCAGTTTGTAGGTGGTGGTACCACCCAATAATAGCGATGGTACTACTAGTACCTCGAAAATCTGAGATAAGACATTTTTTTGCTCTAATTTTGAAGTCATTGGGGCCTATAAATACCTCACCCTTTTCTGCATGAAGGGGTACAAAAAGTATGAACAATATCTTAAAGTCTTAGGGTGTTAAAAGTGTTGTAAAAGTACTAAGAGTCCTCCTCCTCCCTTCCTAAGTCTTGTAATCATTCAAGAGAGGTGTGAGGCTTGTAAGGGTTGTCTCCTAAACCCGTGAAAAGGAGAGAGTATTATAAAGAGGGTGGTTCATCTTCACCCACTGAAGGAAGACCATTAGTGGATGCCGGTGACCTCGACGGAGGAGGAATCAGAAGTAGATGTAGGTCACAACGATCAAATCATTATAAATTCCAATGTGCTCATTTCCATTCTGCTTTTTATTACTGCTATTACTTTCTAAGTTAATTGCTAGTTCATTTACTCTAAAGTAAAGCACTTTCCGAGATTGGTTTTCAACGAATGAGTATCTTACAAAACTGGTGATTTTTTCCACTACACTAATTCACCCTCTCTCTTAGTGGTGCTCTTGATCCTAACAATTAGTATCAGAGCATAGTTACTCTCAATTTGGTTTAAAACCCAAGAGAGATGGCTTTTGCTGGTAATCAAGAGGGTCATTCTATCACACGTCCTCCCATGTTCAATGGGACGAATTACACGTATTGAAAAACGAGGATAAAGACCTTCTTAATTTCTATGGATTTCGAGTTATGGAATATCATTGAAAATATATTTCAAAAGTCTTCTCTTCCATTGAACGAATGGAATGACTTGGAGAAGAATACTTTCTCTTTGAACGCCAAAGCTATGAATACTTTGTTTTATGCTTTAGATAAAAACGAATCCAATCGAGTTTCTATTTGCGAAATGACTTATAACATTTGCCATACACTTGAAATCACACATGAAGGCACAAGTACGGTTAAGGAGTCAAAAATCAATCTTTTGGCTTATAGTTATGAATTGTTCCGCATGAAACCAAGACCATTGGAAACATGTACACCCAGTTTACGGATGTCGTCAATGGTCTAAAAGCCCTTGGTAAAAGTTTTTCTAATATTGAACTTGTTAACAAGATACTAAGATCCCTTCCAAAGAGTTGGGATCCTAAAGTAACTGCTATTCAAGAAGCAAAGGATTTGAACAACTTTCCGCTCGAAGGACTTTTTGGGGCCTTGATGACCTACGAAATGTCATGCAATACACATAAAGAATATGAGAACAACCTTTCAAAGAATATGAAGGATTTGACATTTAGAACTCAAGAAGATCACTAGAAAGAAAACTGAAGTGATGACGATGATGATGATAATGGTGACTTGGCACTTCTAACAAGAAAATTCAAAAAAATCATAAGAAGAAACAAAACTAAAAATAAAAATAAACTCAAAAAGGACCAAATCATTTGCTACGAATGTAAGAAGCTATGGCACTTCAAAAGTGAATGTCCCTAAGTGAAGAAGAAGAAACCAAAGAAGAAAAAAGCACTTAAAGCAACTTGGGACGACTCAAGTACATTCGAAGAAAAGGAGCCAACCAACAAAGAGCAAGTTGCTAACTATGCATTGATGACATATGGCGACGAGGTAAGTAACTCGATCAAAGATCATTTATCTTTTAATGAATTATTAAGTGCTTTTCATGATTTATTTGATGAATATAAATTAGTTAGTAAAAAGTATAAACTATTAAAAAAAGAGTATGCTTCTCTTATTTATGATTTTGATAGATTAAAAATTGAGCATGATGATAGTTTAGCTCCTTGCACAAAATATGATGAATTAGAAACACTTAAAAAGGAGATTTTGCAACTGCATGAAACCTTAGAAAAATTTGAAATAGGTCACAAATCCTTAAACATGATCTTTACAAGTAAGAATCATATTCATAGAAGAGATGGAACCGGCTTTATGAGTAACACTTATAAAAATCCAACTATCTTTGTTAAAGGCCCAACTTTGCATGTTTTACCCCGAAACAAATACAACTTTTGTTGCAAATTTGGACATGTTGCTTATAAATGTTCGTTTAAGTGATATAATTCACACAAATTGATTTGGGTTCCTAAAGGAACCATAAAGAACTTTATGCAAAATGATAAGTTGAGTCGATCGATTTTTGAGGTACCCAAGGTCAAATGGGTACCTAAAAATCACCCTTTTTTGTAGAAATATTTACCATCACAAGCTAGGAGCAAGAGATGGTACCTTGATAGTGGATGCTCAAGGCACATCACCGGAGATTCATCTCAATTCTCTAAGCTCACTAGCCTATATGAAGGGTATTCATCTTCGGAGACAACAACAAAGGTAAAATCATTAGCAAAGGAACCATAGGTAACAAATCTAACTTTTTGATTAAACATATGTTGTTAGTTGATGGCTTAAAGTATAATCTTTTGAGCATTAGTCAATTATGTGATAAAGGATATGTGATTAGATTTGAATCCAATACTTGCATTATTGAACAACCACACAAAAACACTATTAGAACCCTTGCAGATTCAAAACTTAGGGTTGATCTCTTTAGGGGATCGGCCTCCTTGGAACTCTATAGGGGTTCCTCTCTCCAAGTTGCTACTCAAAGCTTCAGAAAAGATTCATCTATTGTTTTTGAAAAGAGGATGAATACATGGCTATTTATAGGGTTTCTAAACCCTAACTCCTAATATGACTCCTACTCAAGACTCCTACTTCTAACCAACTCCTAATAGGACTCCTACTCATGACTCATATTCCTTAATAACTCCAAATTCTTTTCTAAGAAGCAACCTCCTAACCCTAGCCAGCTTCTACACCTCTTTAATAGGGGTCGGCTTAGGTAGGTTTTACATGAATGCCCCTCTCTATTAGGACTCTCCTAGCTAGAGTCCTAACAGACTTATCCTTGAGACTGAAATTCTATGAACTCTGGGAATTTGATCTTCAAGTCGTCATAGTTCTCCCAAGTGACGCTTTCTGTTGGTAAGTTCGCCCATTATATTAGTGCTTTAATAGTGGGTCGTCGTCGTCGGGTCATGATCCGTTGATCAATAATGGCACTCGACTTGGTTTGGAGTTCTTCTTGAGTAGTCATATTTGGTGGATGGCTTTGGGCTGTCTCCAAGCACTTGTTCACCGTACTCCTTTTCAATTTATTGTCCAACATCTGGAATAACTCTTTGGAAGTTGGCAGCCCTTCGATGAAGTCCATGGAGATGTCAGTCCACACCGAGTCCAATATGGGTAGTGGTTGTAGCTTCCCTGGACTTGCCATTATTTCACCCTTGTGTTGTTGACATACATTACATTGTGCCACATATTCAGTAATAATTTTTTTCATCCCTCTCCAATAAAAATTTTGCTTCACTCTTTTATAGGTTCTCAGGAATCCGGAGTGCCCTTCTGAGGGTGTGGAGTGTATTTCATGTAGGATGATTTTGATGCATGGGGAGTTAGGTATAAGCACAATGCGACCTTTGTAGCATAGATCCCTCGAATCCCAAGTGTAGTGGGCTATTGCACTTAGATCCTCCTCCAATTTTTTTATAATGTTGTTGATCTCTGGATCCTTCTTCCATTCTTCCCTACTATCCTCAAGGAAGTTGGTGGTAGGAAGGGAGATAATTGAAACCTTAACTTGCTCAAGTAGCCGTGAGAGTGCATCTGCAACAATGTTTTCTTTCCCCTTTTTATAAATAATTTCATAATCAAATCCAAGAAGTTTGGTTACCTATTTTTGCTGCTCATGGGATTATATCTTTTGCTCTAAAAAGTACTTGAGGCTTCTATGGTCAGTTTTAATTTGAAATCATCGGCCGATCAAGTAGGGTCTCTACCTCGTTACTACGTGCACAATGGCGAGCATCTCCTTTGACATATTTTGATGGGAGAGAGACAATGTCTTGCTAGTGTATGCGAGCGGTCGACCATCTTACATGAGAACGGCTCCAATTCTGACTCCAAATGTGTCAGCCTCAATGATGAAGGGTTGGCTGAAGTTTGTCGAAGGCTGCCTTAAGTTTGTCGAAGGCAACGAAGGCTTTGTTCGACCATTGGAATACATCTTTTTTTAGTAGAGAAGTGAGGGGTGCACTGATCTTCCCATAGTCCTTGATAAATTTTCGGTAGTAGCCTGTTTGTCCAAGGAACCCACGTAGTAATTTCACATTTATAGGTTTTGGCCAGCCTTGCATTGCTTCAATTTTTGTTGGGTCTACCGCCACTCCTTATGATATTATGTGCCCAAGGTACTCTACTTTTTGCCAAATTTGGTAGTAACCAGATCGGAGGTCCAACTTCGTGAAGGCTCTAGCTCCTTTTAACTCATCAAGAAGTTCATCCACCATTGATATTGAGTACTTGTCTTTGACGGTGATGTCATTTAAAGCTCGATAGTCGATGCACATCCGCCAAGTTTCGTCCTTCTTGTGTATAAGTAGCACCAGTGAGGAATAAGGGCTGCAACTTGGTCGAACCACTCCTATTTCAAGCATCTCCTTTATGATCTTTTCAATTTCATCCTTCTAGAGGTGAGGATATCGATACGGTTGAGTGTTCGCTGGTGGCTTGCCCGGAAGGATTGGAATCCGATGGTCATGTTGCCGTGTAGGAGGAAGACCGCGCGGCTCAACAAAAATGTCAGCAAATTCAGCAAGCAATTGGGCAAGATTTTGAACTTCAATTTCTATTTTCTTTCCCTCTGGTTGCTGTTGGAGATGCATCAAAAAGCTACCATTTACCTTATGCAAAACTTTCTCCATTCATTGGGTCGAAATGGTGGTTACATTGCTTCCGCGCTTTGCGCGTAGGATGATCTGTGGACATCTTTAGTCGTACTTTAGGATTCTTCTGTCGGCGACCTTTACGTCGAACTTACTGCAACCTTCAATGTGAGCGCCATCTGAGTAGTAACCTTACTGTTTAGGAAGTTATTAGTGCTGCCCGTGTCGATGAGAACAGTGATTGGTTGTTGTTTGAGAAGGCCTCCAACTTTCATCGTTTGCGAGTTTGAGTAGCCGGCTAGTGCGTGTACCGTAACGTCGGTCATTTGTGGCTCTTCGACCATATCATCTTCTTCATGTTTAAGGCTCTATTCTAGATGTTCAATGACCTCTTCTTCTATTGGTTCAATCATAAGAAGTCTCTCTTTTCTACAACGATGCTCGCGGCTCCACGGCTCGTCGCAATACCAACATAACCCCTTCACAAATTGCTCCCAAAGCTCTTCTCTTGTCAACCTTTTTAGTGTAGGGATTCGGTTGATAGTAAGGGGGGCTAAGGGCTTCAGTATTGCTAGTTGAGGAGCGACCCTAGTCCTCCGGGCTTCATGGTTCAATCGCTCCTCTTGAAATCGTGCGAAAGAGATGGTTGACGTAAGCGTGTACGATTGTCGCACTTTAACTTCTCCCCGTATCTCCGGCCTCAAGCCCTTAGTGAAGGTCCCCAGTAGCTATTTTTCAAACCAATCATGAGTTTGATTAGATAACCTTTCAAACCTGGTTTGGTACTCCTGAATGGTAGTGGTTTGTCGGATCTTTGCTAGTTGTCCGTCAACGTTCTCATAATTGGTTGGTCCGAAGCAGATCAGTAGTCCTTTGAATTATCACCATGAGAGTGTTGAATCTCGGATTTTGATGATAAAATCAATTGATGGGTTAATTGATCTAATCCATATTATTGAGTTAAGTGTGCAGAATTAATTACGATAACTAGAAAACACAAAGCAAGGATACCGGAGTCAAGTTCGATGGACGTTTAAGAGTTCGAAGAATCGTCGGAGATGCTGCCGGGACCAACCGAGAAGAAATCGGGAACCTGTCGGAATTTTCGAAAGTTCGCCGAAGAGATCGTCGGAGGTTCACGGAGATCACCGAGAAGGCTCGGCTACTCGTTAAAGTCATCACAAGTTCGGGAGCTTGCTGGGAGTCCGTCGGAAGAAGTTCGTCGGAAAGCTCGCCGGAACAAGACTCGACGTTCGCGGTTGAAAACTTGCTTAGGATGTTTTTTTTTGTTATGTAGTTCACTTGTAATTAGGATTAGGATTAAGAGATAATCCTATATCCTGGTTAGGGGCCAACTAGGCCCAAAATCAGACTTGGTTTGGGCTAAATTTGAAGCCCAACCAGTGAACCGAAGGGTCTGGCGGTGGCACCGCCAGACTGGGCGACTGCACCGCCCAGCACCCGAGAGCCAGGCGGTGGCACCGCCACTGACAGGCGGTGGCACCGCCAACATTGGGAACCCAAAGAGAATTCAAAATTTTTAGCCCAAATTTGAATCCTCTTGAAGCCTATAAATACCCCTCAAATCTCAGCTGAGATTACAACTTTTTGAGAAGCAATTGATTGAGAGAAAGGTCTTAGAAAAGTCTTTGCTAGTCTTGTTTTTAATTTGCTAGTGTTCACCTCCTTCTTTCTTGCTGAAAATATGTAAGAGAGTGAACCGCTTGTAAAAAGTTGTAAGAGGGGTATTTACCCTTTCCCTTCAAGAGATTTGCTAGTGGAAGGTGGGAGCCTCATCGAAGAGGGGCCTCGCAAGTGGATGTAGGTCATTTGACCGAACCACTGTAAAATCGGCGTGATGTCTGGTTTGCATTTACTTATTGTCATTTATATTACTGCAAACCATTTGCACTTTAATGCTCTACTTCTTTGTCTCCTTACATATCTCTTCAAGTTAAAACGCAATCGAAATGGTTTCAAACGAAACGTTGCTTTTATCGTACGAAGTTTCTGAAAGTGTTTAAATCATTAAAAGTTTATCGTACTTTACCGCTGCACTAATTCACCCCCCCCTCTTAGTGCCGCTCAGATCCTAACAATTGGTATCAGAGCTAGGCTCACTCTCATATTTGGTTTGATACCCAAGAGAGATGGCTTACTCGGGCATACATTGTTGAATCTCGTATTTTGATGATGAAACCAATTGATAATTATGTTTATGTTTAACTATATTTTGAGTGATGTAGGTCTACTCGATCAAGATTAGACAATTAAGGCAGGAGGAATTGACGTTGCGCCGGAGGAGATCACGTTAGGATATTGGATGGCAGGAGGCTTCGGACGTCGGGCATCGGGCCAAGAGCGGAATTGCGCCAAGGATATCGGCGTTGCGGAGGTCAACCGCTGATTGGGCAACAAGCCGCAAGAGAGGACGATGCGCCGAAGAATCGGACGAAGCGCCAACCAATGACGTGCCGGGCAACAGAATGTCAATTCGCTTTATAATAATTGTCTAGATCGGAGTAAAGTTTTTGCTTGTGTGTGCAGGATTAACTACGATAACGACGAAGACATAAAGCAAAACGAAGTGTTGGAGTCAAGCACGAAGGATTCATTGTGAGTTCGAGAGTTCGACAGAAGTCCGAAGGTTCGTCGGGAATGCTGCCGGAACTAGCCAAGAATAAGTAGGGAGCTTGCCTAAGGGTTTTTCGAAAGCTCACCGGAAGGTTCATTGGAAGTTCGCGGAGCTCGCCGAGAAAGATCGGATTTGGCCGAAGAAGCTCGTTGGAACTCGCCAAGATCAAATCGTGAAGTCTAGGAGCTTGCTGGGAGTCCGCAGAATGATTTTCGAGAGTTTATCGGAAGATCGTCGGAAGGTCGCCAGAAGCTCGCCGGAAGAAGTCTTGACTTATGGACTTTGTAATAGCTTAGAAAATGTCTTTAAATTCATAGTTAGCATGTTAATTAGGGTTAGGATTAGGTGTTAATCCTATAACCCAAGTAGGGGCCAATTGGGCCCGAGTTCGGACTGGTTTGGGCCAAGTTTGGAGCCCAACCAGTGAGCTAAATTGGCCTAGGCGGTGGCACCGCTTGACTGGGCGGTGGCACCGCCCAGCTCTATCAATGTCTGACAATGATAGGCGGTGGCACCGCCAGCATCGGCAACCCAAAGAGAATTCAAATTTTGGAGCCCAAATTTGAATCCTCTTGAGGCCTATAAATACCCCTTAAATCTCAGCTGAGATTACAACTTTTTGAGCAGCAATTGTTTGAGAGAAAGGTCTTAGAAAAGTCTTTACTAGTCTTGTTTTCAATTTGCTAGTGTTCACCTCCTTCTTTCTTGCTGAAAATCTGTAAGAGAGTGAACCGCTTGTAAAAAGTTGTAAGAGGGGTATTTGCCCTTCCATTTCAAGAGATTTGCTAGAGGAAGGTGGGAGCCTCATCGAAGAGGGGCCTCGCAAGTGGATGTAGGTCATTTGACCGAACCACTGTAAAATCGACGTGATCTCTGGTTTGCATTTACTTATTGTCATTTATATTACTGCAAACCATTTGCACTTTAATGCTCTACTTCTTTGTCTCCGTCTTACTTATCTCTTCAAGTTAAAATGCATTCGAAACGGTTTCAAACGAAAACGTTACTTTTATCGTACGAAGTTTCCGAAAGTGTTTAAATCGTCAAAAGTTTATCACACTTTACCGCTACACTAATTCACCCCCCCCCTCTTAGTGCCGCTCCGATCCTAACAATTGGTATCAGAGCCCGGTATTTCTCATTTCAGATTTACACCTGAGAGAAATGGCTCTTCATGGCTTTCAAGAGGGCTTATCGGTTGTTCGTCCACCGTTGTTTAACGGATTGGACTAGACTTATTGGAAAACTCGAATGAGAGTTTTCTTAATTTCTATGAATTTGGATTTATGGAATATCGTTGAAAATGGTTTTCAACTTCCCTCTAAACCGATGAACGAATGGTCGGATTTGGAGAAGAAATATTTTTCTTTAAACGCAAAGGCTATGAATGCCTTATTTTGCGCTTTGGACAAAAATGAGTTCAATCGGATTTCTACGTGCGAAACGGCTTTCGATATTTGGCGAACACTTGAAATCACGCACGAGGGAACTAGTAGAGTCAAAGACTCGAAAGTTAACATTTTATTGCATGATTTTTAGCTTTTTCAAATGCAACCAAGTGAGACTATAGGCGACATGTACACCCGTTTCACGGATGTCGTCAATAATCTAAGAGTTCTTGGTAAATCTTTTTCGAATTTTGATCTCGTAAGCAAGATCTTAAGATCCCTTCCAAAAAGGTGGGATTATAAAATAACCGCAATACTGTTGAATCTCGTATTTTGATGATGAAACTCCTTGATATATGTTTATGATTTAATCTGCGTTTTGAGTGACGCAGGGTGCTTCGATCAGGATGAGACAATTAAAGCAGGAACATCATGTTGTGCCGGAGGAACATGTCAGAAGATTGGACGTCGGGCCGGTGGATCGGTCGACGTATCGACAGAAGGCTTCGGGTCGTGGACTCGGGCATCGGGCCAAGAAGAGCGGGTATTGTGCCAAGGATATCGGAGTTGCGGAGTCAACCGGCCGATTGGGCAATAGGCTGCAGGAAAGGACGATGCGCCGAAGAATCGGACGAAGCGTCGAGGGACCAATGACATGCCGGACAACTTGGTTAATTGCTTAGGATTAATTGTCTCGATCGAAGTTTTTGTTTTTGTGTGTGCAGGATTAACTACGATGAAAGTTAGACAAGCAGCGGGAGTTGCGTCGGAGTCAAGTTCATGATCACATTGGGAGTTCGAGAGTTCGACGGAAGTTCGGACGGTCGTCGGAGGTTCTGCGAGAACAGATCCGAGAAGTCCAGAAGCATGCCAAGCGAAGCTCATCGGAACTTGCCAAGTGGATCGTCGCAAAGTCCAGGAGTTTGCCGGAAGTCCGCAGGAGCATCACCGTGTTAGGACCCTTTTTCTAAGCTTTTGAATAATGTTTATTGAGTCTGTTTAGTCCAGTTGTTTATTGAGTCGGTTTGGTTCAGTTAGAGTCAAGTAGACGTTTATTTAATATTTATTTATTATTAGAGTTCAAGTCCTGATGGACTTTGGGTGGAACTCTATAAATAGGGATGTAACTGCTTCTTTTCGGTAAGCTATGAAAAATACTATTCTGTCTTTGGACAAACCCTAGGAGGCCGATCCCCTCGAAGTGATCAAGGAGGGCCGATCCCCTCGAAGAGATCAAGGAGGGCCGATCCCCTCGAAGCGATCAAGGAGGCCGATCCCCTCGAAGAGATCATTATCATCCCCATTTCTCCTCTTTCTTCCACGATAAGACTTTAGGGTCTTATCATTTGGTATCAGAGCCTACGATAAGACTTTAGGGTCTTATCATTTGGTATCAGAGCCTACGATAAGACTTTAGGATCTTATCATTTGGTATCAGAGCAGCGATCCTCGGCGTTCTCGCTGTAGTTCGTCATCTCGTTCAAAAAAAAAAAAGAAAAGGAAAAGAAGAAACACGGGAGGAAGAAGAAGCCGCAGCCACCCCTTCGTCCCCTGCTTCCGGCCAGCCCACCCGCCGCTGCTTCTCTCCAGCCAGCGCCCACCATCGCCCCGCTTCCCGGCCGGCGACCACCGCCGCTGCTGTTCCTCGGCCAGGAGACGACGTTGCCAACGTCCATCCCAGCCCTACTACCGCCGCCCGCCTCCCCTTGCGTCGCAGCGCAGCCGCTCGACCGCCTTCCCTTGGGTCGCAGCCGCAACGGCCGATTGTCGCCCTCCTCGCGGCGACCGAAACAGGGCAACTCACGGATTGCCCTTGTTCCCAGCCGCATCGCCTCCGCTCGATCACCTGGCCAGCGACCTCTTCTCTTCGCGTTCCCATCTCGCTCGAGCGAGAAGGACCGCCGGCACCACAGCCGCAACCGCCGGTTGCCGCAGCCCCTCCTTGCAGCGGTTGCTGAAACAGAGCTTCCTCTGTTGCCGCAGCCCCTCGTCGATCGCAGCCACGCCTCGAGCGCCGTCGCCTTCCAGCCGACCCACCACCGCTGCCAGCCACTGTGAGGCGACCGCCACTCGCCTTCCAGCCGCCGCTCCCCCTTGGCTCGGGCGAGAACTACCGCTGCCACTCCCCCTTGCTCTGCCCCTTGGTGACCGAAACAGAGCAATCCACTTGCTGCTGCAAAGCAGTCGCCTGTCCTCTTGCTGCTGCGAACGCCGGTTGCCACCACCGTCGCCGCTGCTGCCCAGCCAGCGACGACGCCGCTTGCCGCCCAGCCTGCCACCGTCGATTCCTATTTTCCACTGCAGCTTCAACCTCGGCGACGCACGTACCGACTCCTCTTCTTAACCTCGACTGCTCCAATGGCACCGTCGCATCCTCAACCGCACGTGATTCCTCGGCATCACCAACGCCTCCTTCCATAGTGCGGTAGAGACAGAGCAACGCTGCCTTCCATCCGCACCGTCACAACCACCGCAGCGATAGGCCCTTGGCGACGCTGCCCCTAGCCGCACTACCATCGCTGCCTCCCAGCCCTCAGCAGTAGCGATCCCTCCACGCAGCGACCACAGCAAGCATCATTGCCTCCCACGCAGCGAACACAGGTACATCCCCGTATCCTCGCAGCAACCCTTCATTTCAATAGTGCTACCATCGATTGCATCACAACAACAGCACCGAGTAGGGCAGTGATTAATGCCCTTGACCAACACCAAAAATAAGAGTTGAGATTACAGATTTGCAATCTTACGAAATGGCCACCGACAACTCAGTGAAAGCACAAATGGAAGCATTGGAAATTAGAATTGAGAACCGGTTACAAGAAGTACTTAATGATTTCAAAAAGGACTTACTGGGGAGTTTTAGTAAATTTCAACAAGGTGGGAGCTCAAGTTCTACATTGCACAGATATGGAAATACTAGAAAAGGGCCCCAAGATTGTGACACAATCTACTCATACATGAAGGTGGATGGACAGCTCTCAAAAATTTGTCAGACTTCTACAGTGTTGGAATATCAGAGTAGGTTTGAAAGATTATCAAATCAAGCTAGAGATTGGTCGGAACGACAACTTCTGGATACATTTATTGAAGGTCTTATTCCAGAGATCCGATGTGAAGTTAAGGCTCGTCAACCACGTACTATGATAGCTGCGATCTCATTTGCACATCTACATGAGAAAAAATTCAATAGGGAAAATCATGGAAACAGAAGTGACAACCACCAGATGATCAATATGCCACCCACCATATCTATTCCCAACCAAAGCCTTGACACCCGAGGACTAACCCAAGAAGAACTCAAGAAAAATTCAGCAAAGGGTTTGTACTATGATGAAAAGTGGAGTATGGAACACCAATGTAAACAAGGGCAGCATATGTTGATTGAGCCAATTGGAGAGGAACCAAAAGCAAAAGAGTTGGACTCCGATCATGAAGGTATAAATTCTAATGAAGACGTTGAACCTGCCGTACATACAATGCATATTTTAGCTGACTACTCTAACCCGCAAACTATGGAAGTTGGCGAAACTCTAGAACATCAGCCTGTTATAGTTTTGATTGATACCGGTAGCACTAATAATTCTATGGACAGTGAGACTATTGATCGATTGGCCCATCACATTGAAGACAATGACAGACTCGAAGTAAAGATCATTAATGGACGGATTTTCACTTGTGATAGCAAAGGTTCAAAGATAAAATTGATTATACAGGGCCAGAAGTTTCATGCAACAATTACTACACTGAAAGATCGACCTGTTGCTTACACTCTCAAAAAGTGGAGACCATACTTACTTGATCAACAGGTTGTGATGCGTTGCAGATAGTCTATGGCTAAAGTGCTGAAAGAGAAGCTCCCTGAGATTGATGCTGCTCAGCCTTGAGGACAAGGCTGATTTGAAGAGGGAGGAACTGTTAGGACCCTTTTTCTAAGCTTTTGAATAATGTTTATTGAGTCTGTTTAGTCCAGTTGTTTATTGAGTCGGTTTGGTTCAGTTAGAGTCAAGTAGACGTTTATTTAATATTTATTTATTATTAGAGTTCAAGTCCTGATGGACTTTGGGTGGAACTCTATAAATAGGGATGTAACTGCTTCTTTTCGGTAAGCTATGAAAAATACTATTCTGTCTTTGGACAAACCCTAGGAGGCCGATCCCCTCGAAGTGATCAAGGAGGGCCGATCTCCTCGAAGAGATCAAGGAGGGCCGATCCCCTAGAAGCGATCAAGGAGGCCGATCCCCTCGAAGAGATCATTATCATCCCCATTTCTCCTCTTTCTTCCACGATAAGACTTTAGGGTCTTATCATTCCCCTCGAAGAGATCATTATCATCCCCATTTCTCCTCTTTCTTCCACGATAAGACTTTAGGGTCTTATCATTTGGTATCAGAGCCTATGATAAGACTTTAGGGTCTTATCATTTGGTATCAGAGCCTACGATAAGACTTTAGGGTCTTATCATTTGGTATCAGAGCCTATGATAAGACTTAAGGGTCTTATCATTTGGTATCAGAGCCTACGATAAGACTTTAGGGTCTTATCATTTGGTATCAGAGCCTACGATAAGACTTTAGGGTCTTATCATTTGGTATCAGAGCAGCGATCCTCGGCGTTCTCGCTGTAGTTCGTCATCTCGTTCAAAAAAAAAAAAAGGAAAAAAAAGAAAAGGAAAAGAAGAAACACGGGAGGAAGAAGAAGCCGCAGCCACCCCTTCGTCCCCTGCTTCCGGCCAGCCCACCCGCCGCTGCTTCTCTCCGGTCAGCGCCCACCATCGCCCCGCTTCCCGGCCGGCGACCACCGCCGCTGCTGTTCCCCGGCCAGGAGACGACGTTGCCAACGTCCATCCCAGCCCTACTACCGCCGCCCGCCTCCCCTTGCGTCGCAGCGCAGCCGCTCGACCTCTCCTCCTCGGCGATCGTTGGTGACGCTGCTCCCAGCCGCGCCACCACCGCTGCCTCTCCACCGCCTTCCCTTGGGTCGCAGCCGCAACGGCCGATTGTCGCCCTCCTCGCGGCGACCGAAACAGGGCAACTCATGGATTGCCCTTGTTCCCAGCCGCATCGCCTACGCTCGATCACCTGGCCAGCGACCTCTTCTCTTCGCGTTCCCATCTCGCTCGAGCGAGAAGGACCGCCGGCACCACAGCCGCAACCGCCGGTTGCCGCAGCCCCTCCTTGCAGCGGTTGCTGAAACAGAGCTTCCTTTGTTGCCGCAGCCCCTCGTCGATCGCAGCCACGCCTCGAGCGCCGTCGCCTTCCAGCCGACCCACCACCGCTGCCAGCCATCGTGAGGCGACCGCCACTCGCCTTCCAGCCGCCGCTCCCCCTTGGCTCGGGCGAGAACTACCGCTGCCACTCCCCCTTGCTCTGCCCCTTGGTGACCGAAACAGAGCAATCCACTTGCTGCTGCAAAGCAGTCGCCTGTCCTCTTGCTGCTGCGAACGCCGGTTGCCACCACCGTCGCCGCTGCTGCCCAGCCAGCGACGACGCCGCTTGCCACCCAGCCTGCCACCGTCGATTCCTATTTTCCACTGCAGCCTCAACCTCGGCGACGCACGTACCGACTCCTCTTCTTAACCTCGACTGCTCCAACGGCACCGTCGCATCCTCAACCGCACGTGATTCCTCGGCATCACCAACGCCTCCTTCCATAGTGCGGTAGAGACAGAGCAACGCTGCCTTCCATCCGCACCGTCACAACCACCGCAGCGATAGGCCCTTGGCGACGCTGCCCCTAGCCGCACTACCATCGCTGCCTCCCAGCCCTCAGCAGTAGCGATCCCTCCACGCAGCGACCACAGCAAGCATCATTGCCTCCCACGCAGCGAACACAGGTACATCCCCGTATCCTCGCAGCAACCCTTCATTTCAATAGTGCTACCATCGATTGCATCACAACAACAGCACCGAGTAGGGCAGTGATTAATGCCCTTGACCAACACCAAAAATAAGAGTTGAGATTACAGATTTGCAATCTTACGAAATGGCCACCGACAACTCAGTGAAAGCACAAATGGAAGCATTGGAAATTAGAATTGAGAACCGGTTACAAGAAGTACTTAATGATTTCAAAAAGGACTTACTGGGAGTTTTAGTAAATTTCAACAAGGTGGGAGCTCAAGTTCTACATTGCACAGATATGGAAATACTAGAAAAGGGCCCCAAGATTGTGACACAATCTACTCATACATGAAGGTGGATGGACAGCTCTCAAAAATTTGTCAGACTTCTACAGTGTTGGAATATCAGAGTAGGTTTGAAAGATTATCAAATCAAGCTAGAGATTGGTCGGAACGACAACTTCTGGATACATTTATTGAAGGTCTTATTCCAGAGATCCGATGTGAAGTTAAGGCTCGTCAACCACGTACTATGATAGCTGCGATCTCATTTGCACATCTACATGAGAAAAAATTCAATAGGGAAAATCATGGAAACAGAAGTGACAACCACCAGATGATCAATATGCCACCCACCATATCTATTCCCAACCAAAGCCTTGACACCCGAGGACTAACCCAAGAAGAACTCAAGAAAAATTCAGCAAAGGGTTTGTACTATGATGAAAAGTGGAGTATGGAACACCAATGTAAACAAGGGCAGCATATGTTGATTGAGCCAATTGGAGAGGAACCAAAAGCAGAAGAGTTGGACTCCGATCATGAAGGTATAAATTCTAATGAAGACGTTGAACCTGCCGTACATACAATGCATATTTTAGCCGACTACTCTAACCCGCAAACTATGGAAGTTGGCGAAACTCTAGAACATCAGCCTGTTATAGTTTTGATTGATACCGGTAGCACTAATAATTCTATGGACAGTGAGACTATTGATCGATTGGCCCATCACATTGAAAACAATGACAGACTCGAAGTAAAGATCATTAATGGACGGATTTTCACTTGTGATAGCAAAGGTTCAAAGATAAAATTGATTATACAGGGCCAGAAGTTTCATGCAACAATTACTACACTGAAAGATCGACCTGTTGCTTACACTCTCAAAAAGTGGAGACCATACTTACTTGATCAACAGGTTGTGATGCGTTGCAGATAGTCTATGGCTAAAGTGCTGAAAGAGAAGCTCCCTGAGATTGATGCTGCTCAGCCTTGAGGACAAGGCTGATTTGAAGAGGGAGGAACTGTTAGGACCCTTTTTCTAAGCTTTTGAATAATGTTTATTGAGTCTGTTTAGTCCAGTTGTTTATTGAGTCGGTTTGGTTCAGTTAGAGTCAAGTAGACGTTTATTTAATATTTATTTATTATTAGAGTTCAAGTCCTGATGGACTTTGGGTGGAACTCTATAAATAGGGATGTAACTGCTTCTTTTCGGTAAGCTATGAAAAATACTATTCTGTCTTTGGACAAACCCTAGGAGGCCGATCCCCTCGAAGTGATCAAGGAGGGCCGATCTCCTCGAAGAGATCAAGGAGGGCCGATCCCCTCGAAGCGATCAAGGAGGTCGATCCCCTCGAAGAGATCATTATCATCCCCATTTCTCCTCTTTCTTCCACGATAAGACTTTAGGGTCTTATCATTCCCCTCGAAGAGATCATTATCATCCCCATTTCTCCTCTTTCTTCCACGATAAGACTTTAGGGTCTTATCATTTGGTATCAGAGCCTATGATAAGACTTTAGGGTCTTATCATTTGGTATCAGAGCCTACGATAAGACTTTAGGGTCTTATCATTTGGTATCAGAGCAGCGATCCTCGGTGTTCTCGCTGTAGTTCGTCATCTCGTTCAAAAAAAAAAAAAGGAAAAAAAAGAAAAGGAAAAGAAGAAACACGGGAGGAAGAAGAAGCCGCAGCCACCCCTTCGTCCCCTGCTTCCGGCCAGCCCACCCGCCGCTGCTTCTCTCCGGCCAGCGCCCACCATCGCCCCGCTTCCCGGCCGGCGACCACCGCCGCTGCTGTTCCCCGGCCAGGAGACGACGTTGCCAACGTCCATCCCAGCCCTACTACCGCCGCCCGCCTCCCCTTGCGTCGCAGCGCAGCCGCTCGACCTCTCCTCCTCGGCGATCGTTGGTGACGCTGCTCCCAGCCGCGCCACCACCGCTGCCTCTCCACCGCCTTCCCTTGGGTCGCAGCCGCAACGGTCGATTGTCGCCCTCCTCGCGGCGACCGAAACAGGGCAACTCACGGATTGCCCTTGTTCCCAGCCGCATCGCCTCCGCTCGATCACCTGGCCAGCGACCTCTTCTCTTCGCGTTCCCATCTCGCTCGAGCGAGAAGGACCGCCGGCACCACAGCCGCAACCGCCGGTTGCCGCAGCCCCTCCTTGCAGCGGTTGCTGAAACAGAGCTTCCTCTGTTGCCGCAGCCCCTCGTCGATCGCAGCCACGCCTCGAGCGCCGTCGCCTTCCAGCCGACCCACCACCGCTGCCAGCCACCGTGAGGCGACCGCCACTCGCCTTCCAGCCGCCGCTCCCCCTTGGCTCGGGCGAGAACTACCGCTGCCACTCCCCCTTGCTCTGCCCCTTGGTGACCGAAATAGAGCAATCCACTTGCTGCTGCAAAGCAGTCGCCTGTCCTCTTGCTACTGCGAACGCCGGTTGCCACCACCGTCGCCGTTGCTGCCCAGCCAGTGACGACGCCGCTTGCCGCCCAGCCTGCCACCGTCGATTCCTATTTTCCACTGCAGCCTCAACCTCGGCGACGCACGTACCGACTCCTCTTCTTAACCTCGACTGCTCCAACGGCACCGTCGCATCCTCAACCGCACGTGATTCCTCGGCATCACCAACGCCTCCTTCCATAGTGCGGTAGAGACAGAGCAACGCTGCCTTCCATCCGCACCGTCACAACCACCGCAGCGATAGGCCCTTGGCGACGCTGCCCCTAGCCGCACTACCATCGCTGCCTCCCAGCCCTCAGCAGTAGCGATCCCTCCACGCAGCGACCACAGCAAGCATCATTGCCTCCCACGCAGCGAACACAGGTACATCCCCGTATCCTTGCAGCAACCCTTCATTTCAATAGTGCTACCATCGATTGCATCACAACAACAGCACCGAGTAGGGCAGTGATTAATGCCCTTGACCAACACCAAAAATAAGAGTTGAGATTACAGATTTGCAATCTTACGAAATGGCCACCGACAACTCAGTGAAAGCACAAATGGAAGCATTGGAAATTAGAATTGAGAACCGGTTACAAGAAGTACTTAATGATTTCAAAAAGGACTTACTAGGGAGTTTTAGTAAATTTCAACAAGGTGGGAGCTCAAGTTCTACATTGCACAGATATGGAAATACTAGAAAAGGGCCCCAAGATTGTGACACAATCTACTCATACATGAAGGTGGATGGACAGCTCTCAAAAATTTGTCAGACTTCTACAGTGTTGGAATATCAGAGTAGGTTTGAAAGATTATCAAATCAAGCTAGAGATTGGTCGGAACGATAACTTCTGGATACATTTATTGAAGGTCTTATTCCAGAGATCCGATGTGAAGTTAAGGCTCGTCAACCACGTACTATGATAGCTGCGATCTCATTTGCACATCTACATGAGAAAAAATTCAATAGGGAAAATCATGGAAACAGAAGTGACAACCACCAGATGATCAATATGCCACCCACCATATCTATTCCCAACCAAAGCCTTGACACCCGAGGACTAACCCAAGAAGAACTCAAGAAAAATTCAGCAAAGGGTTTGTACTATGATGAAAAGTGGAGTATGGAACACCAATGTAAACAAGGGCAGCATATGTTGATTGAGCCAATTGGAGAGGAACCAAAAGCAGAAGAGTTGGACTCCGATCATGAAGGTATAAATTCTAATGAAGACGTTGAACCTGCCGTACATATAATGCATATTTTAGCCGACTACTCTAACTCGCAAACTATGGAAGTTGGCGAAACTCTAGAACATCAGCCTGTTATAGTTTTGATTGATACCGGTAGCACTAATAATTCTATGGACAGTGAGACTGTTGATCGATTGGCCCATCACATTGAAGACAATGACAGACTCGAAGTAAAGATCATTAATGGACGGATTTTCACTTGTGATAGCAAAGGTTCAAAGATAAAATTGATTATACAGGGCCAGAAGTTTCATGCAACAATTACTACACTGAAAGATCGACCTGTTGCTTACACTCTCAAAAAGTGGAGACCATACTTACTTGATCAACAGGTTGTGATGCGTTGCAGATAGTCTATGGCTAAAGTGCTGAAAGAGAAGCTCCCTGAGATTGATGCTGCTTAGCCTTGAGGACAAGGCTGATTTGAAGAGGGAGGAACTGTTAGGATCCTTTTTCTGAGCTTTTGAATAATGTTTATTGAGTCTGTTTAGTCCAGTTGTTTATTGAGTCGATTTGGTTCAATTAGAGTCAAGTAGAGGTTTATTTAATATTTATTTATTATTAGAGTTCAAGTTCTGATTGACTCTGGGTGGAACTCTATAAATAGGGATGTAACTGCTTCTTTTCAAAAATCTATGAAAAATACTATTCTGTCTTTGGACAAACCCTAGGAGGCCGATCCCCTCGAAGTGATCAAGGAGGGCCGATCCCCTCGAAGAGATCAAGGAGGGCCGATCCCCTCGAAGCGATCAAGGAGGCCGATCCCCTCGAAGAGATCATTATCATCCCCATTTCTCCTCTTTCTTCCACGATAAGACTTTAGGGTCTTATCATTTGGTATCAGAGTCTACGATAAGACTTTAGGGTCTTATCACACCGAGGGTTCATCGGATGATCGACGGAAGTTCGCCGGAAACTCGCCGGAAGGAGCGATTGACGCACCGAAGCAAAGCTGCAGAAATTGTCTTAGATTTAATCGTAGTTAGCACGTTGATTAAGTTGGAAAATGGGAGGTGATCCCATTGGCTTAATCTTGGGGCAATTGGGCCCCTGAAAGACTGAAATTGGGCCGAATGGAATGAACCATTCGGACCCTGATTGCACCAGGAGGTGCAACCGCCCAGGCCAGGAGGTGGCACCGCCTGGGCTAGGCCTTCCAGCGAGATTGGGCGGTGCAACCTCCCCAGCCGGGAGGTGGCACCGCCTGAGCTCAGTCTTCGAGCTAGACTGGGCGGTGCAACCTCCCTGACAGAGAGGTGGCACCGCTTGAGCTCAGTCTTCGAGCAAGACTAGGCGGTGCAACCTCCCTGGCAGAGAGGTGGCACCGCCTGAGCTCGGTCTTCGAGCTCTGCTAGGTGGTGCAACCTCTCCAGTCAAGAGGTGCAACCGCCTGATCCCAGAATTCCGGGATTTGATTGTTTTGAGCTCCAAATTTGAATTGGGTTGGGGCCTATAAATACCCCACCCATTCAGCACTGAGAGAGCAAGAACTTACCCGAAATCTTGATCTTTTCAGTGGTTCTTAGAGCTCAAAACTGTTAGTTTTCCTCCTCCTTCTGTTCTTCAAGTTTGAGTTGTAAAGAGAGGAGAGAAAACATCTGTAAGGGTTGTCTCCTAAGCCCGTCAAAAGGAGTGAATCTGTAAGAGGGTAGTTGGCCTTCGCCTATTGAAGGAAGGCCTCTAGTTGACGTCGGTAACCTCATCGGTGGAGGAAGCCAAAAGTGGAGTCGGTCAAGACTGACCGAACCACTCTAAATCTCTGGTTTGCGTTTATTTTGAGCACTTTATCATTACTGCAAACCTCCTACATAGCTACTGCTCTCTGCGCTTTTACGAACGAGTTCTGTGCAGTTTACGTTCACGTCTTGATTTCATTTACAACTGCAGACTGTCTTCTGCGCTTTTACGAACAAGGTTCTGTGCAGTTTACGTTTACGTCTTGATTTCATTTAGAACTGCAAACTGTCATCTGCGTTTTGACGCAAACTGCGTTTAGACGTAAACTGCGCTTAGACGCAAACTGCGTTTAGACGTAAGCTGCGTTTAGACGTAAACTGCGCTTAGACGCAAACTGTGTTTAGACGCAAACTGCGCTTAGACGCAAACTGCGTTTAGACATAAATCTGCGTTTAGACGTAAATCTGCGTTTAGACATAAATCTACATTTTAGACATAAAACTGCATTTAGACGTAAACTACGTTTAAACGTAAAACTGCGTTTTAGACGTAAACTGAGTTTGGACGTAAATCTGCGTTTAGACGTAAATCTGCGTTTAGACGTAAATCTGCATTTAGACGTAAAACTACGTTTAGACGCAAACTGCATTTAAACGTAAATTGTGTTTAGACGTAAACTACGTTTAGACGTAAACTGCACTTAGTCATAAGTTATCTTTGAGTCGGCTTTTGCTTCAAAACTGATTTTTATCGAACGAACGCAGCTTTTGTTTTTAATCGCTAAAAGATATCCGCTGCACTAATTCACCCCCCCATCTTAGTGCTCTCGATCCTAACAATTGGTATCAGAGTGGGGTATTTCTCATTTCGGATTTACACCCGAGAGAAATGGCTCTTCAAGAGGGCTTTTCGATCTTTCGTCCACCGTTCTTTAACGGATTGGACTACACTTATTGGAAAACTCGAATGAGAGTTTTCTTGATTTCTCTAAATCTGGATTTATGGAATATCGTTGAAAACGGTTTTCAACTTCCCTCTAAACCGATGAACGAATGGTCGGATTTAGAGAAGAAGTATTTTTCTTTAAACGCAAAGGCTATGAATGCCTTATTTTGCGCTTTGGACAAAAATGAGTTCAATCGGGTTTCTTTGTGCGAAACGGCTTTCGATATTTGGCGTGCTCTTGAAATCACGCACGAGGGAACTAGTAGAGTCAAAGACTCAAAAGTTAATATTTTACTACATGATTTCGAGCTTTTTCATATGAAACCAAGCGAAACCGTTGTTGACATGTACACCCGTTTTACGGATGTCGTCAATGGTTTAAAATCACTTGGTAAAAGCTTTTCGGATTTTGAACTCGTTAACAAAGTTTTGCGCTCACTTTCTAAAACTTGGGATTCAAAAGTAACTGCTATTCAAGAATCGAAAAACTTGAACCAATTTCCACTTGAAGAACTAATCGGTTCATTGATCACATATGAAATGACGTGCAATGCACGTGAAGAACTTGAGAACCACCTTCCAAAGAACAGGAAGGATTTGGGACATAGAACATTTGAAAACCACTCGAGCATAAGCTCAAGTGATGGTGAACTTAAACTACAAATGAAACGAAAATTAAAAAGCAAAAAGAATCAAACTACTTGCTTTAAACACAAGAAGAAGAACAAAAATTGGGATGAATCGAGCTCCTCCGAAGAAGAGAAAGTCAACAAAAGCAAGGCGGCAAACTACGCCTTAACAGCCCACAATAATGAGGTAATCGAAATCCCCCTAATTTATTTTGAAATTACTTGATGCTTTCATGATGTATTTTTCTCTTTTAGTTTAGAATTAATTTTCTTAAAAATTACATGTTAAAAAAAAAAAAATTATTATGATCATACTAAGTAATTTCGAAAATGATAATATTGCATATTTTATGATAAACAAATAAAATGATCTTGATTGAAAATATGAAATCATGGTTAAGAAGTAATAATGTGCATTACGTTGATTTCCATTGTTATTTCTCGATTTTGATTAAAGATCATGTTTGATTTGAAGAAATGCATAATGATGAAATTAAATATTTCGATTGACAATTTCATGCATGAGATATACATGATGATTTTTGTGATTGATGGTTTTATGATGAAATTCATTTTACGATCCTAAACGTTGATGCATGTTTTCATTTGACATAAATGAAAAGGCATGCTAACATGAAATCGATCACTTAAGATGAAACACTTAAAAAAGGGAAGAAATATATGAATTGATGCTATAAACACTATGCTATGATTATCCCATGCTTGCATCATCAAGAGATATATGAATTGATGCTATGATTGCCAAATTTGCATTATGCCATGTTTGCATCATGCGTTAAGATATCAAGAACTTGTATCGTAATTTTACGCATTGATATCTTACCAAATGATGAAATGCTACAATTGATGAACACTTGAAATGTAATCCTCTATCTTATTGATCTTTCAATAAATCTATGCTTGTCATACATGAATTTATTGAATGTAATTTTGAGGATGATTTCAGATTTGTCAAATGCTTGATTCGTATTTACGACATAAGATACACTTTAAATATGAAACATGCTTCAATCATGTTAAATGCTTCAATCATTTTCTATCTCTAGAGTTCTCGATTTTGATGAAATACAAGTGATAAATTCATTTATGATATCTTGTAAATCACTTGAATTATGAATGAGTTTTTTATGATGTGTTAAAAGAATCACTTAAAAAGAAAATGCTTTTCCCATCTGATCGAGATTAATGAGTTCATGATATTTTGTGAATCTCGAAATTAATTTTAATGACTTGATTATGAATTTCAAGTTAATGATTTGATTTGAATAAGTTTTATCTAAATCATAATCTTGATCTTGCAAAATTGAAGTCACAAATAATATCCTGTGGTATTCATGAATTGATACTCACAATATGAAAGCATTGATATTCATGACTTGAATTGGATTGAAACATTGTATGCTTAAATTAATCATTCTCCTATGTTTCAAAAATTCCTTAAATGCCTTATGTGATGATTGAAAACTAACTTGCTTTATGATGAATCACGAATCATAACTTGATCTATGATGCCTTGAAATGATTGAAATATTTAACACTTTTATGCTCTACCCCCTACTTTCTTCTAGTTTTCAATGATAAAATGGGGAGAAGTTTTGATCATGCATGGTAGGATATAATTTGACAAAATTGATACCATCATGATATGAAACATTTATGATGTGCAATTATGCATGCAATACTTGTGCTTTCTAATTATGATGTGATGTGTTGCATATGATGTAAATCATGATTTAAAATGCTATGAGTGCTAAGTTACACACTTTGAGAAGAAATTGCTATATTGAAACATTAATGTAATTATGAATGGTGATATGAAATTATGCATGTAATACTTCAACCTATGATAACGATGCATGCAATGATAAAATATTCATGATGAAAAATTGTCTTGACATTCATAACTTGATTATTCATCCTTTGTCATGATTTTGAAATCATTGTAAAAGGAAAAAGAACTACAAAACTGTATTCTTCCTTTCTTTTTGACAATGACAAAGGGGGAGATAGCTAGCTTGCACAAGTCAAGAAGATGCAAAAACTTGATTGCTAACTTGCTTATTTCAAGAAGCAAAAATTGTCTTCTTGAAAATCACTATCTTGAATATCTCAAGAAGCAAGACTTGCAACCTGCACATTACAATAGGAAGCAATAATCATGAGCCTACACAAGAAAGTTATCTTGCATTTGCTTTCGAAGTTTTTGCTAGCTTGTATATTGCAAAACTTGTATATCGTAAAAATTGCTAGCTTGTAGTCTAAAGAGAAGCGAAAAGTTGCTATCTCAAAAGAAGCATATGTGTTATCTTGCCTATCTCAAGAGGCAAAAATGCTAACTTGCAAATCTAGCAAAACTTGACAAATTTGCATATCTCAAGAAGCAAGAGTTGCTTTCTTGAACATCTCTAAATTGCTAGCTTGCATATTTCTAAAAGTGCTATCTTGTATACTGTAAAACTTGCATATCTAAATCTTGATAGCTTGAATGTTCGAAGCATGATATAACATTTGCTAAATTTTTTGGCTTCAAAACTGCATGATGATAAAACTTGATATTATGTTTTTCATGCAATGAGTTGAACCAATATCACAAACACTTGATTGTGATACTTCTCCTTTTTGTTGATGACAAAGGGGGAGAAGTATGTTGATGACATGACATGTGATGCATAAGTTTATGCATATGTTCATGTTGACGTGTTGCAAGTATTTATGATGAATATTGCAATGACTTGAATTCAGTTTGAATTCAAGGTTCTATCAATATGGCATATTGATAGGGGGAGTTTGTTTAAACTCTGGGAGTTAAGGTTAACTCCGTTTATGATGACATGTTGCTTAGATTTTTGAATCTAAGAGTTTCTATCAATAAGGCATATTGATAGGGGGAGTTTGTTTAAACTCCGGGAGTTAAGTTTAACTCTGTCATCAAGTAGTTGTCATCATCAAAAAGGGGGAGATTGTTGAATCTCGTATTTTGATGATGAAACTCCTTGATATATGTTTATGATTTAATCTGCGTTTTGAGTGACGCAGGGTGCTTCGATCAGGATGAGACAATTAAAGCAGGAACATCATGTTGTGCCGGAGGAACATGTCAGAAGATTGGACGTCGGGCTGGTGGATCGGTCGACGTATCGACAGAAGGCTTCGGGTCGTGGACTCGGGCATCGGGCCAAGAAGAGCGGGTATTGTGCCAAGGATATCGGAGTTGCGGAGTCAACTGGCCGATTGGGCAATAGGCTGCAGGAAAGGACGATGCGCCGAAGAATCGGACGAAGCGTCGAGGGACCAATGACATGCCGGACAACTTGGTTAATTGCTTAGGATTAATTGTCTCGATCGAAGTTTTTGTTTTTGTGTGTGCAGGATTAACTACGATGAAAGTTAGACAAGCAGCGGGAGTTGCGCCGGAGTCAAGTTCATGATCACATTGGGAGTTCGAGAGTTCGACGGAAGTTCGGACGGTCGTCGGAGGTTCTGCGAGAACAGATCCGAGAAGTCCAGAAGCTTGCCAAGCGAAGCTCGTCGGAACTTGCCAAGTGGATCGTCGCAAAGTCCAGGAGTTTGCCGGAAGTCCGCAGGAGCATCACCGAGGGTTCATCGGATGATCGACGGAAGTTCGCCGGAAACTCGCCGGAAGGAGCGATTGACACACCGAAGCAAAGCTGCAGAAATTGTCTTAGATTTAATCGTAGTTAGCACGTTGATTAAGTTGGAAAATGGGAGGTGATCCCATTGGCTTAATCTTGGGGCAATTGGGCCCCTGAAAGACTGAAATTGGGCCGAATGGAATGAACCATTCGGATCCTGATTGCACCAAGAGGTGCAACCGCCCAGGCCAGGAGGTGGCACCGCCTGGGCTAGGCCTTCCAGCGAGACTGGGCGGTGCAACCTCCCCAGCCGGGAGGTGGCACCGCCTGAGCTCAGTCTTCGAGCTAGACTGGGCGGTGCAACCTCCCTGACAGAGAGGTGGCACCGCCTGAGCTCAGTCTTCGAGCAAGACTGGGCGGTGCAACCTCCCTGGCAGAGAGGTGGCACCGCCTGAGCTCGGTCTTCGAGCTCTGCCAGGCGGTGCAACCTCTCCAGTCAAGAAGGTGCAACCGCCTGATCCCAGAATTCCGGGATTTGATTGTTTTGAGCTCCAAATTTGAATTGGGTTGGGGCCTATAAATACCCCACCCATTCAGCACTGAGAGAGCAAGAACTTACCCGAAATCTTGATCTTTTCAGTGGTTCTTAGAGCTCAAAACTGCTAGTTTTCCTCCTCCTTCTGTTCTTCAAGTTTGAGTTGTAAAGAGAGGAGAGAAAACATCTGTAAGGGTTGTCTCCTAAGCCCGTCAAAAGGAGTGAATCTGTAAGAGGGTAGTTGGCCTTCGCCTATTGAAGGAAGGCCTCTAGTTGACGTCGGTAACCTCATCGGTGGAGGAAGCCAAAAGTGGAGTAGGTCAAGACTGACCGAACCACTCTAAATCTCTGGTTTGCGTTTATTTTGAGCACTTTATCATTACTGCAAACCTCCTACATAGCTACTGCTCTCTGCGCTTTTACGAACGAGTTCTGTGCAGTTTACGTTCACGTCTTGATTTCATTTACAACTGCAAACTGTCTTCTGCGCTTTTACGAACAAGGTTCTGTGCAGTTTACGTTTACGTCTTGATTTCATTTAGAACTACAAACTGTCATCTGCGTTTAGACGCAAACTGCGTTTAGACTCAAACTGCGTTTAGACGTAAACTGCGCTTAGACGCAAACTGCATTTAGACGCAAACTGCGTTTAGACGTAAGCTGCGTGTAGACGTAAACTGCGCTTAGACGCAAACTGTGTTTAGACGCAAACTGCGCTTAGACGCAAACTGCGTTTAGACGTAAATCTGCGTTTAGACGTAAATCTGCGTTTAGACGTAAATCTGTGTTTTAGACGTAAAACTGCGTTTAGACGTAAACTACGTTTAAACGTAAAACTACGTTTTAGACGTAAACTGAGTTTGGACGTAAATCTGCGTTTAGACGTAAATCTGTGTTTAGACGTAAATCTGCGTTTAGACGTAAAACTGCGTTTAGACGCAAACTGCATTTAAACGTAAATTGTGTTTAGACGTAAACTACGTTTAGACGTAAACTGCACTTAGTCATAAGTTATCTTTGAGTCGGCTTTTGCTTCAAAACTGATTTTTATCGAACGAACGCAGCTTTTGTTTTTAATCGCTAAAAGATATCCGCTGCACTAATTCACCCCCCCCTCTTAGTGCTCTCGATCCTAACAAATAAAAGAAACAAAAGATTTAAATATTTTTCCACTTGAAGAACTAATTGGTTTGTTGATGACATATGAAATGGTGCACAATGCACATGATGAACAAAATCACCTTCCAAATAACAGGAAGGATTTGGAACTCCGGACAAATGGATACCACTTGAGCAATGACTCAAGTGATGAGGACAATGATGAACTTGAATTTCGAACACTAAATCTTAATAAGTTTATTAAATAAAAATCTAAAATAAACAATGAACTTGAACGGAGGAAGAGGCCAAAGAAGAGGAAGGCAACCAAGGATGAATCAAGAACTTCCAATGGTGAAACGGCGAATTGGGCTTTGACGGGCTTCGACTACAAGGTAAGTAACTCGACTCTCTTGAATTATTTTGAAATTACTTGATGTTTTCCATGATGCATTTTCTCTTTTCTTTTGAATAATTATTTTTCTTGAAAATTGTATGTTTTATGTTAATAGAATAAAATGTTAGATTTAAATATTCATATATATGTGCTTGAGAAGCAAGAATGTGTATTTTGATGATTTCCATATTAACCTTCAATGATGATGCATGGTTTTTATATGGAAGGCTTGATGATTTTTTTTAAACCTTGCCTTTGGTTTTCAAACATGATGTATGTTTTTGACATAAGAACAAAACTTGAGCATGCTAATATAAAGTCAATCACATAAATTAAAACTAAAGAAGTTTTAGTTATCTATAAGAATCATTCAAAATTATGTTCAATGAAACCATTGCATAATGATGTAATGAAAATATTAAACATTTTGAAACCATATTTTAGTGTCATGCATAATGATCATACTTAATAAATTTTGAAATTATGCATACGAATCTTGTGATTTATGGATTATTGATTTTTACCATAATGAAAGTGCCTTATTAATCTTTGTTGTAATAAATCTTACACTTTCGGTTTTAAACATTATACATGTTTTTATTTGGTATAAGTGAAATAAAATCATATGAATTGAAACAACTAAAAAGAGGAAAATATATTTTCCTTGAAAAATTATTTTTCTCTATCCTATTGATCTTGATGTTTATTATGATATATCTATGTATACCATTTTGAATCTCTTGAAAGTAATGTTGATATTTTGATGATTTTGATGATTTAAATTTGAAATGAGTTTTATCAAAATCATGATATTGATTTCTTGGAATAACATGAGATTACCTTTGATGATCGTTTTGATTCATGGAATTTTGGATTCATGACTTGGTCTTACATTTGTTTATGAGATGGTTGAAATCTTTGTACGTTTGAATTCTTCCCTTCTCCTTTCAATTTATGCATGTTATATGTTAAAGATTTAAAACCATGTTTTGGTATCATGCATATCTAAGAAATATTGATGTAACAAATTGAATAAGTTGAAAATGAATGATGACTTTTCTCTTGAATATAACTTGTGATATTTTTTATATAAATCATCATTTTTATTTCTCGATATTCGATACATGAGATTTTATTATAAATCAAAATTTCTCATTAATCGATCTTCTACGATTTTACTTGATATTCTCTTGAGAGGAGATTTTCTAAATGAATCATGATTTTTCCTTGTGAGTTCTTGGAGTTATTACTTGATTTTTCTTTTAAAACAAGATCTCTTCTTTGTACTCCTATGATTTTTCTTGATATTTTATTTAAAGAAGATATTTACTATATGAATCATGTCTTTTGGTATTCAAATGATTTTATCCTTCATGACATGATTTCTTTGTATTTATGGCTTGCATGGCTTGAAATGTTTTGGTATAATGCATGCAATGATGAAATATTCATAAAGTTAAAATGATGTATGCAATACTTATGATAATGATGTACATGATGTATTTATTGCATATGATGTGTATCATGAATGCTTTAAATGATGAATGTTTGGTATCATAATCAACATGTTGATAAATGCTTAAAAATTTTAATGTTTGAGTATCATGTATGATATGCTTATTAATGATGATTGATTTATTTTTCGGTATCGTGCATGAAAAATAAGGTTATTGAAATTGTGTATGTTTTAATTTGAATATATAATGATGCACAAATAAGAATGATACTTACCTTTGTCATAATATGAAAATTGATATAAGGGTCTTCCCTTCTTTTTGACAATGACAAAGGGGGAGCAAGAATTTCTAGCGTGGACATCATGAAAAGAGGCAAACTAACTAGCTTGCACAATTCAAGATGAAAGCAAAAATTACACTTCTCAAAAGAGAATATGCAAATGTAACATTTGCCAAATTGTTTGCTTGCCTCATGTAAAACATTATCTCTTGCTAGTTTGGCATTTTTGCTAGCTTGTATGTTGCAAAACTTGATCACTTTTTCAAACATTTTGCTAGCTTACACTTTGCAAAGAAAACAAAAATGACACTTCTAGAAGAAAGAGCTTGTTATTTTGAACATCACAAGCTTGCCTATCTTAAGAAACAAAAATTGTAAAAGTGCTATCTTGCCTATCTCAAGAAGCAAAACTTGCAACTTGCACATTGCAATAGGAAGCAAGAATTATGAGCTTACACAAGAAAGCTATCTTTCATTTGCTTTCGAAATTTTTGCTAGCTTGTATATTGTGAAACTTACATATCGTAAAAATTGCTAGCTTGTAGTCTAAAGAGAAGCAAAAAGTTGCTATCTCAAAAGAAGCAAATGTGCTATCTTGCCTATCTTAAGAGGCAAAAATGCTAACTTGCACATCTAGTAAAACTTGACAAATTTGCATATTTCAAGAAGCAAGAGTTGCTTTCTTAAACATCTCAATATTGCTAGCTTGCATGATGTAGAACTTGCTATCTTGAACATTACCAAAAGTGCTATCTTGTATGCTGTAAAACTTGCATATCTAAAACTTGATAGCTTGAATGTCCTAAGCATGATGCATTACTTGCTAAATTTTCTAGCTTCAAAACTTCATGATGATAAAACTTAATATTATATTTTTCATGCAATGAGTTGAACTTATATTACAAACACAAAGAATAGATGTACTTCTCCTTTTTGTTGATGACAAAGGGGGAGAAGTATGTTGATGACATGATATGCATAAGTCTATGCATGAGTTCATAATGACGTGTTGCAAGTATTCATGATGAATATTGCAATGACTTGAATTCAAGGTTCTATCAATATGGCATATTGATAGGGGGAGTTTGTTTAAACTCCGGGAGTCAAGTTTAACTCCGTCATCAATTGGTTGTCATCATCAAAAAGGGGGAGATTGTTGAATCTCGTATTTTGATGATGAAACTATTGAATCTAGTATTTTGATGATGAAACTACTTGATATATGTTTATGATTTCATCTGTGTTTTGAGTGACGCAGGATGCCTCGATCAAGATGAGACAATTAAAGCAGGAAAATCATGTTGTGCCGGAGGAACATGTCAGAAGATTGGACGTCGGGCCGGTGGATCGGTCGACGTATCGACAGAAGGCTTCGGGCTGTGGACTCGGGCATCGGGCCAAGAAGAGCGGGTATTGTGCCAAGGATATCGGAGTTGCGGAGTCAACTGGCCGATTGGGCAATCGGCTGTAGGAAAGGACGATGCGCCGAAGAATCGGACGAAGCGTCGAGGGACCAATGACATGCCGGACAACTTGGTTAATTGCTTAGGATTAATTGTCTCGATCGAAGTTTTTGTTTTAAGTGTGAAGGATTAACTACGATGAAAGTAAGACAAGCAGTAGGAGTTGGGCCGGAGTCAAGTTCATGATCACGTTGGGAGTTCGAGAGTTCGACGGAAGTTCGGACGGTCGTCGGAGGTTCTGCGAGAACAGATCCGAGAAGTCCAGAAGCTTACCAAGCGAAGCTCATCGGAACTCGCCAAGTGGATCGTCGCAAAGTCCAGGAGTTTGCCGGAAGTCCGCAGGAGCATCACCGAGGGTTCATCGGATGATCGACGGAAGTTCGCCGGAAACTCGCCGGAAGAAGCGATTGACGCACCGAAGCAAAGCTGCAGAAATTGTCTTAGATCTAATCGTAGTTAGCACGTTGATTAAGTTAGAAAATGGGAGGTGATCCCATCAGCTTAATCTTGGGGCAATTGGGCCCCTGAAAGACTGAAATTGGGCCGAATGGAGCTAACCATTCGGACCTTGATTGCACCAGGAGGTGCAACCGCCTAGGCCAGGAGGTGGCACCGCCTGGGCTAAGCCTGCCAGCGAGACTGGGCGGTGCAACCTCCCCAGCCAGGAGGTGGCACCGCCTGAGCTCAGTCTTCGAGCTAGACTGGGCGGTGCAACCTCCCTGACAGAGAGGTGGCACCGCCTGAGCTCAGTCTTCGAGCAAGACTGGGCGGTGCAACCTCTCCAGTCAGGCGGTGCAACCGCCTGATCCCGGAATTTCGGGATTTGATCGTTTTGAGCTCCAAATTTGAATTGGGTTGGGGCCTATAAATACCCCACCCATTCAGCACTGAAAGCACAGAACACACACTCGAAATCTTGCTATCTTTCTGTGTTTCTTAGAGCTCAAAACTGCTAGTTCTCCTCTTTCTATTCTTCAAGTTTGAATTGTAAAGAGAGGAGAGAAAACTTCTGTAAGGGTTGTCTCCTAAGCCCATCAAAAGGAGTGAATATATAAGAGGGTAGCTGGCCTTTGCCTATTGAAGGAAGGCCTCTAGTTGACGTCGGTGACCTCGTCGGTGGAGGAAGCCAAAAGTGGAGTAGGTCAAGACTGACCGAACCACTCTAAATCTCTGGTTTGCGTTTACTTTGAGCACTTTATCATTACTGCAAACCTCCTACATAGCTACTGCTCTCTGCGCCTTTACGAACAAGTTTCTAAGTGCTGATCTTTCCGAATCTACATTCAGATGTAAATCGGTGTTTTCATACATTACAGTTTACGATTACGTTTTGTAACTGCAAACTGTCTTCTGCGCTTTTACGAACGAGTTTCTTTGCAGTTTACATTTACGTTTTGATTCTATTTATAACTGCAAACTGTCTTCTGCAATTTTGCGATCAAGTTTCAAGGTTTAGACGAAAATCTGCATTTAGACGTAAAACTGCATTTAGACGTAAATCGGCTTTCCTCGTACAATTATCAGATTTCAGTTTACGTTTATGTCTTGATTTCAATTGCATACTGCTTTCTGCGAGTCTACAAACGTGTTTCAAAGTTCAGACGTAAATCTGCGTTTAGACGTAAATCTGCGTTTAGACGTAAATCTACGTTTAGACGTAAATCTGCTTTTTGCAGATTACTTTTTGAGCTGTACAATAGCAGCACACTGTCTTTATACTTCTGCTTAAACTGCTTTTGATCTAAACAAGTGATTTACGCAATCTGAGCTTAAACGCAAACTGCGCTTAGACGCAAACTGCGCTTAGACGCAATCTGAGCTTAGACACAATCTGCATTTAGACGCAAACTGCGTTTAGACGCAAACTGTGTTTAGACGTAAACTGCACTTAATCATAAGTAATCTTAGAATCGGCTTTTACATCAAAATAGTTTTTATCGAACGAACGCAGCTTTCGTTTTTAATCGCTGAAAGATTTCCGCTGCACTAATTCACCCCCCCCCCCCCCCTCTTAGTGCTCTCGATCCTAACAATTGGTATCAGAGCGGGGTATTTCTCATTTCGGATTTACACCCGAGCGAAATGGCTCTTCAAGAGGGCTTTTCAGTCTTTCGTCCACCGTTCTTTAACGGATTGGACTATACTTATTGGAAAACTCGAATGAGAGTTTTTTTGATTTCTCTAAATCTGGATTTATGGAATATCGTTGAAAACAGTTTTCAACTTCCCTCTAAACCGATGAACGAATGGTCGGATTTGGAGAAGAAGTATTTCTCTTTAAACGCAAAGGCTATGAATGCCTTATTTTGCGCTTTGGACAAAAATGAGTTCAATCGGATTTCTACGTGCGAAACAGCTTTTGACATTTGGCGAACACTTGAAATCACGCATGAGGGAACTAGTAGTGTCAAAGACTCGAAAGTTAACTTTTTATTGCATGATTTCGAGCTTTTAAGAATGCAACCAAGCGAGACTATAGGCGACATGTACACCCGTTTCACGGATGTCGTCAATAGTTTAAGAGCTCTTGGAAAATGTTTTTCGGACTTTGAACTCATAAACAAGATTTTGCATTCTCTTTCTAAGAAGTGGGATTCAAAAGTAACTGCAATACAAGAAGCTAAAAACCTAAACAACTTACCACTTGAAGAACTAATTGGTTCATTGATGACATATGAAATGGTGCACAATGCACATGATGAACATGTTGAACACAATTACCTTCCAAAGAACAGGAAGGATTTGGAACTCTGGACAAATGAATGCCACTTGAGCGATGACTCAAGTGATGAGGACAATGATGAACAAAACAACCTTCCAAAGAATAGGAAGGATTTGGGACATAGAACATTTGAAGACCACTCGGGCATAAGCTCAAGTGATGGTGAACTTAAACTACAAATGAAACGAAAATTAAAAAGCAAAAAGAATCGAACTACTTGCTTTAAACGCAAGAAGAAGAACAAAAATTGGGATGAATCGAGCTCCTCCGAAGAAGAGAAAGTCAACAAAAGCAAGGCGGCAAACTACGCCTTAACAGCCCACAATGATGAGGTAATCGAAATCCCCCTAATTTATTTTGAAATTACTTGATGCTTTCATGATGTATTTTTCTCTTTTAGTTTAGAATTAATTTTCTTAAAAATTACATGTTAAAAAAAAATTATTATGATTATACTAAGTAATTTCGAAAATGATAATATTGCATATTTTATGATAAACAAATAAAATGATCTTGATTGAAAATATGAAATCATGGTTAAGAAGTAATAATGTGCATTACGTTGATTTCCATTGTTATTTCTCGATTTTGATTAAAGATCATGTTTGATTTGAAGAAATGCATAATGATGAAATTAAATATTTTGATTAACAATTTTATGCATGAGATTTTAAGCCGATGATAAGCATGTGTTATTCTCATGAGTATATTTGAAAAACTATGGCAAAAATGTGCTCGAATGCATGAACGTGTTAAGATTATTTTTCGGACATTCTTGATTCAATGTTCAAAACACTTAATTGCCATGATGATTTTACACTATAACATGTTGGAAATTATATGTTTTGGATACATAAATTTTTATGATCATGAGCATGTTTTATCTTCATAATTGAACTTGAAAATCTATAGCAAAATCTTATCCGAATGCATGAAAGTACTAATTTCATTTTCGGATTCACTTAACAATTGGTATCCTAACAATCGAATTTTCTCATACACTTTTGAAAAATATTTTTCTAAAATGGATTTGATGAAATGATTCCTGCTTATAAATTCCATCTTGAAATATGAATGATAGTGTCTTTGCTTGCAAAGATTTGTTTCACATACATATCTCCTATGATTCATGTGCAGAAAAAGAATTTATAAATCATAATACAATGAGATTTCTTATGCAAAAATAAAGTGCTTTTGTGATTCTTTGCTAAAGAGAATAATTATTAAAATCATGATCTTGATAATTATAACATGAAGCTCTATATAAATCAAGATCGTTCATTATGCTCCCTACATTTATCAAAAGGAGTTCTTCAAATGAAATGCAACTTTTCTTTTGATTTCATGATATTTTGTGAATTTTGAAATTAATTTTAATGACTTGACTATGAGTTTCAAGTTGACGATTTGATTTGAATAAGTTATGTCTAAATCATAATCATGATCTTGCAAAATTGAAATCACAAATAATATCTTTTGGTATTCATGAATTGATACTCACAATATGAAAGTATTGGTATTCATGACTTGATTTTGATTGAAACATTACATGCTTAAATTAATCATTCTTCTATGTTTCAAAAATTCTTTAAATGCCTTATGTGATGACTGAAAATTAATTTGCTTTATGATGAATCACGAATCATGACTTGATCTATGATATTGAAATATTTTAATCATGATTCTTGGTTATATAATTCCTTTGCCCTATTAAAAGGATTTGTTGAATGGATCATGTCCTTCTTGAACTTTCTTGATATCATGACAAGATTTTGTAATATGGCCTGTATAATAATTAAAAATTTTTGGCCATTGATTTCTCCCTTCTTTTCGACAAAAACAAAGGGGAGAAAGCTTTTGCTAGTTAGAACATGCAAAGAAAAGCAAGTGCAATCTTGCACATGAAGCAAGTGTTGAATTACCATGATTGAACCTAAGAATCTTGCTATGCTTTTGTGCTTATATGTTGTGATGAAAATATAGCTTCATGTTATAAAAATTTGCATATATTTTAAAATAGCTAGAGCTACTTCTCCTTTTGTTGATGATAAAGGGGGAGAAATATATAAATTGATACTATAAGTGCCATATTTGAATTTTCATCATGTTAAGATATCAAAAACTTGCATCGTAATTCTACTTGATGATATCTTGCCATGTGATGAAATGCTACAATTTGTTGCTAAAATTTTCACTTCTCAAAAGAGAAGAAATTGCTATCTTGAACATCTTAAGAAACAAAAAGAACAAATGTGCTATCTTGCCTATCTCAAGAAGCAAAACATGCTAACTTGCACATCTAGCAAAGTGGACAAAATTTTCATATTTCAAGAAGCAAGAGTTGCCTTCTTGAACATATCTAATTTGCTAGCTTGCATGATGTAGAACTTGCTATCTTGAACATCTCTAATTTTCATACCAAGTGCTATCTTGTATGCTATAAAACTTGCTATATTTTCTAGCAAAATTGCATGATGATAAAACTTGATATTATGTTTTTCATGCAATGAGTTGAACCAATATCATAAACACTTGATTGTGGTACTTTTCCTTTTTGTTGATGATAAAGGGGGAGAAGTATGTTGATGACATGACATGTTATGCATAAGTTTATGCATATGTTCATGTTGACGTGTTGCAAGTATTCATGATGAATATTGCAATGACTTGAATTCAAGGTTCTATCAATATGGCATATTGATAGGGGGAGTTTGTTTAAACTCTGGGAGTTAAGGTTAACTCCGTTTATGATGACATGTTGCTTAGATTTTTGAATCTAAGAGTTTCTATCAATAAGGCATATTGATAGGGGGAGTTTGTTTAAACTCCGGGAGTTAAGTTTAACTCCGTCATCAAGTAGTTGTCATCATCAAAAAGGGGGAGATTGTTGAATCTCGTATTTTGATGATGAAACTACTTGATATATGTTTATGATTTAATCTGCGTTTTGAGTGACGCAGGATGCCTCGATCAGGATGAGACAATTAAAGCAGGAAAATCATGTTGTGCCGGAGGAACATGTCAGAAGATTGGACGTCGGGCCGGTGGATCAGTCGACGTATCGACAGAAGGCTTCGGGCCGTGGACTCGGGCATCGGGCCAAGAAGAGCGGGTATTGTGCCAAGGATATCGGAGTTGCGGAGTCAACTGGCCGATTGGGCAATCGGTTGCAGGAAAGGACGATGCGCCGAAGAATCGGACGAAGCGTCGAGGGACCAATGACATGCCGGACAACTTGGTTAATTGCTTAGGATTAATTGTCTCGATCGAAGTTTTTGTTTTAAGTGTGCAGGATTAACTACGATGAAAGTAAGACAAGTAGCAGGAGTTGCGCCGGAGTCAAGTTCATGATCACATTGGGAGTTCGAGAGTTCGACGGAAGTTCGGACGGTCGTCGGAGGTTCTGCGAGAACAGATCCGAGAAGTCCAGAAGCTTGCCAAGCGAAGCTCGTCGGAACTCGCCAAGTGGATCGTCGCAAAGTCCAGGAGTTTGCCGGAAGTCCGCAGGAGCATCACCGAGGGTTCATCGGATGATCGACGGAAGTTCGCCGAAAACTCGCCGGAAGAAGCGATTGACGCACCGAAGCAAAGCTGCAGAAATTATCTTAGATCTAATTGTAGTTAGCACGTTGATTAAGTTGGAAAATGGGAGGTGATCCCATCAGCTTAATCTTGGGGCAATTGGGCCCCTGAAAGACTGAAATTGGGCCGAATGGAGCTAACCATTCGGACCCTGATTGCACCAGGAGGTGCAACCGCCTAGGCCAGGAGGTGGCACCGCCTGGGCTAAGCCTCCCAGCGAGACTGGGCGATGCAACCTCCCCAGCCAAGAGGTGGCACCGCCTGAGCTCAGTCTTCGAGCTAGACTGGGCGGTGCAACCTCCCTGACAGAGAGGTGGCACCGCCTGAGCTCAGTCTTCGAGCAAGACTGGGCAGTGCAACCTCTCCAGTCAGGAGGTGCAACCGCCTGATCCCGGAATTCCGGGATTTGATCGTTTTGAGCTCCAAATTTGAATTGGGTTGGGGCCTATAAATACCCCACCCATTCAGCACTGAAAGCACAGAACACACACTCGAAATCTTGCTATCTTTCTGTGTTTCTTAGAGCTCAAAACTGCTAGTTCTCCTCTTTCTATTCTTCAAGTTTGAATTGTAAAGAGAGGAGAGAAAACTTCTGTAAGGGTTGTCTCCTAAGCCCGTCAAAAGGAGTGAATCTGTAAGAGGGTAGCTGGCCTTCGCCTATTGAAGGAAGGTCTCTAGTTGACGTCGGTGACCTCGTCAGTGGAGGAAGTCAAAAGTGGAGTAGGTCATGACTGACCGAACCACTCTAAATCTCTGGTTTGCATTTACTTTGAGCACTTTATCATTACTGCAAACCTCCTACATAGCTACTGCTCTTTGCGCCTTTACGAACAAGTTTCTAAGTGCTGATCTTTCCGAATCTGCATTCAGACGTAAATCGGTGTTTTCATACATTACAGTTTACGATTGCGTTTTGTAACTGCAAACTGTCTTCTGCGCTTTTACGAATGAGTTTCTTTGCAGTTTACATTTATGTTTTGATTCTATTTATAACTCCAAACTGTCATCTGCAATTTTGCGAACGAGTTTCAAGGTTTAGACGAAAATATGCATTTAGACGTAAAACTGCATTTAGACGTAAATCGGCTTTCCTCGTACAATTATCAGATTTCAGTTTACGTTTACGTCTTGATTTCAATTGCATACTGCCTTCTGCGTGTCTACAAACGAGTTTCAAAGTTCAGACGTAAATCTGCGTTTAGACGTAAATCTGCGTTTAGACGTAAATCTGCTTTTTGTAGATTACTTTTTGAGCTGTACAATAGCAGCACACTGTCTTTATACTTCTGCTTAAACTGCTTTTGATCTAAACAAGTGATTTACGCAATCTGAGCTTAAACGCAAACTGCGCTTAGACGCAAACTGCGCTTAGACGCAATCTGAGCTTAGACGCAATCTGCATTTAGACGCAAACTGCGTTTAGACGCAAACTGTGTTTAGACGTAAACTGCACTTAATCATAAGTAATCTTAGAATCGGCTTTTACATCAAAATAGTTTTTATCGAACGAACGCAGCTTTCGTTTTTAATCGCTGAAAGATTTCCGCTGCACTTATTCACCCCCCCCTCTTAGTGCTCTCGATCCTAATAGAAACCAATTGATAATTATGTTTATGTTTAACTGCATTTTGAGTGATGCAGGTCTACTCGATCAAGATTAGACAATTAAGGCAGGAGGAATTGACGTTGCGCCGGAGGAGATCACGTTAGGATATTGGATGGCAGGAGGCTTCGGACGTCGGGCATCGGGCCAAGAGCGGAATTGCACCAAGGATATCAGCGTTGCGGTGGTCAACCGCCGATTGGGCAACACGCCACAAGAGAGGACGATGCGCCGAAGAATCAGACGAAGCGCCAACCAATGACGTGCCGGGCAACAGAATGTCAATTCGCTTTATAATAATTGTCTAGATCGGAGTAGAGTTTTTGCTTGTGTGTGCAGGATTAACTACGATAATGACGAAGACATAAAGCAAAATGAAGTGTCGGAGTCAAGCACGAAGGATTCATTGTGAGTTCGAGAGTTCGACGGAAGTCCGAAGGTTCGTCGGGAATGCTGCCGGAACTAGCCAAGAATAAGTAGGGAGCTTGCCGAAGGGTTTTTCGGAAGCTCACCGGAAGGTTCGTTGGAAGTTCGCGGAGCTCGCCGAGAAAGATCGGACCTAGCCGAAGAAGCTTGTTGGAACTCGCCAAGATCAAATCGTGAAGTCTAGGAGCTTGCCGGGAGTCCGCAGAATGATTTTCGAGAGTTTATCGGAAGACCGTCGGAAGTTCGCCGGAAGAAGTCTTGACTTATGGACTTTATAATAGCTTAGAAAATGTCTTTAAATTCATAGTTAGTACGTTAATTAGGGTTAGGATTAGGTGTTAATCCTATAACCCAAGTAGGGGCCAATTGGGCCCGAGTTCGGACTGGTTTGGGCCAAGATTGGAGCCCAACCAGTGAGCTGAATTGGCCTAGGCGGTGGCACCGCCTAGCACCCGAGAGCTGGGCGGTGGCACTGCTTGACTGGGCGGTTGCACCGCCCAACACTGTCAATGTCTGACAGTGACAAGCGGTGGCACCGCCAGCATCGGGAACCCAAAGAGAATTCAAATTTTGGAGCCCAAATTTGAATCCTCTTGAGGCCTATAAATACCCCTCAAATCTCAGCTGAGATTACAACTTTTTGAGCAGCAATTGTTTGAGAGAAAGGTCTTAGAAAAGTCTTTGCTAGTCTTGTTTTCAATTTGCTAGTGTTCACCTCCTTCTTTCTTGCTGAAAATCTGTAAGAGAGTGAACCGCTTGTAAAAAGTTGTAAGAGAGGTATTTGCCCTTCCATTTCAAGAGATTTGCTAGTGGAAGGTGGGAGCCTCATCGAAGAGGGGCCTCGCAAGTGGATGTAGGTCATTTGACCGAACCACTGTAAAATCGGCGTGATCTCTGGTTTGCATTTACTTATTGTCATTTACATTACTGCAAACCATTTGCACTTTAATGCTCTACTTCTTTGTCTCCGTCTTACTTATCTCTTCAAGTTAAAATGCAATCGAAACAGTTTCAAACGAAAACATTACTTTTATCGTACGAAGTTTCCGAAAGTGTTTAAATCGTCAAAAGTTTATCACACTTTACCGCTGCACTAATTCACCCCCCCCCTCTTAGTGCCGCTCCGATCCTAACATACATGAGGGTCATTCTATCACACGTCCGCCCTTGTTTAATGGGTTGGATTATACTTATTGGAAGACTCGTATGAGGATCTTCCTCATTTCTATGGATTTCGAGCTTTGGACTATTGTTGAAAACGGATTTCAAAAATCTTCTCTTCCGATGAGCGAATGGAATGAATCGGAGAAGAAGGTTTTTGCTTTAAACGTAAAAGGCTATGAATGCCTTGTTTTGTGCACTAGACAAAAATGAATTTAATCGTGTTTCAATTTGTGATTCGGCTTTTGATATTTGGAGAACTCTTGAGGTCACTCATGAAGGCACTAGCCAAGTGAAAGAGTCCAAAATCAATATCCTTGTGCACTCTTACGAACTTTTCCGAATGAAACCAAGTGAGTCCATCGGAGACATGTACACCCGGTTCACGGATGTCATCAATGGACTCAAAGCTCTTGGTAAAGATTTTACTAACTTTGAACTAGTAACTAAAATCTTAAGATCCCTCCCTAAAAGTTGGGATCCAAAAGTTACGGCAATTCAAGAGGCTAAAGACCTTAAAACATTCCCTCTTGAAGAACTTATTGGGTCTCTAATGACCTACGAAATGACATGTCAAGCTCATGACGAGCTCGAGAACCCCCTTCTAAAGAACAGGAAGGATATGGCACTCACATCACAAGAAGACCACTTGAAAGGAACATCAAGTGATGAGGACAGTGACAATGACATTGCACTTTTGACTCAAAAATTTTAAAAATATTTAAGAAAGAACAAATTTAAAAATAATACAAAAAATAAATTTGAACAAAAGAAGGACCAAGTGATTTGCTATGAGTGCAAAAAACCGGGACACTATAAGAACGATTGTCCTCAAGCCAAAAAGAGAACATTAAAAAAGAAGGCGCTCAAGGTAACGTGGGATGATTCAAGTGCGTCCGAAGAAGAGGAGTCCAACACCGAGCAAGTTGCTCATTACGCCCTAATGGCCATCGGAGAAGAGAAACATACACCATCACAAACTAGGAGCAAGAGATGGTATCTAGATAGTAGATGCTCAAGACATATGATTGGAGATCCATCTCATTTGTCTATGCTCACTAGCAAAGAAGAAGGGTACGCCACCTTCGGAGACAACAACCAAGGCAAAATCATTGGCAAGGGAACCATAGGTAACAAATTAATTTTTTCTATTGATTATGTGTAAAGTTTCTATAAATAGCTTTATCTATACAAGTCATAGACAAAGCCAAGTAACTCATAGAGTGCGAATGCGATAGTTATGACTACACATGCTGTAGACTATAACTACCTGTGGGTATATTATTTGGCATCATTCCCAAGATCTTTTGCTAATAGCAAAGTTAAATTTGATAAAAATATCTTTTTCTCTTCGGGTGAAGTGCTCGGTTTTGAGATCTTGCTCCAAACAGGATCTTGAGTCTCTAATAATCTCTTTCAAGAGCTGAGCATTGTTTGTGTGTTGACATTCAAAGATTCTATTACATCTCTCCTTCCACATCCACCAAATAGCGCATCTGAAAGTGACCTTTGCCAGTTGTGTTAGAGGCCCTTTTCTTGAGAAACATTGCATAAGGTCGCCTAGTTCTTGGTGCAAGTTTGGTTGCGGCAGTCTATTGAGTTCAAATCGCTGGAGAATCTCCTTCCATATCCATTTTGTATAATCACAAGCAAAATAGAGGTGGTCAACAGTTTCTTCTTGTTGCAAACAAAGGGAGCATCTGTTAACATGATAGATACCTCTTCTTTTCATATTGTCTATTGTAGGTAGTTTATTGAGAAGGGCCTGCCATGTACATAAGGAGTGTCTTTGTGATCCCGGTCGATCCCATGTCCAACTGCTTGGGACCCACTTGTTATTTCTTTGCCTAATTTGATTCCATGCGGATGTGGCACTAAATTTGCAATTGTCATGAGGCCAAATAAGTATATCTGAAGAGTTGTTCCTGATTGGAATAGCTATGATAGTCGGCCAAAGTGATAGTCTTACTAGTTGATGGATTGAAACATAATCTCTTGAGGGTTAGTCAATTATGCGATAAAGGTTATATCGTTAGATTTGAATCAAATGTGTGTATTATTGAAAAATCAAACCATAACATAACTATGATTGCATTAAAACAAAATAATGTCTACACCATCAACCTTGATGAACTAAGTAATGAAATGTGCTTCTCCACTTTAAATGATGATGCTTGGCTTTGGCATAGGAGACTAGGCCATGCAAGCATGAAACTAATATCTAAGATCTCATCTAGAGAATTAGTGCGAGGAATTCTAAATATAAAGTTTATTAAGGACAAAGTATGCGATGCATATCAACTAGGTAAACAAATAAAAACTAGTTTCAAACCAAAAACTCAAATTAGCACCGCTAGACCATTACAATTGATTCATTTGAACTTATTTGGACCAATTGACATGACAAGTCTAGGAGGAAGCAAATATGCGTTTGTAATTGTGGATGACTATACTAGATACACTTTGACCTATTTCTTAGCTCACAAAAGTGATTGTTTCAAGTGTTTCTCTAAATTTTGTAAACTCACTCAAAACGAAAAAGGTTTCATGATTTCATCAATTCGGAGTGATCAAGGTGGCGAATTTCAAAACCGTGACTTTCAAAATTTTTGTGAAGTTAATGAATACAATCACAACTTCTCCACTCCGAGGAATCCCCAACAAAATGGAGTAGTTGAAAGAAAAAATAGAAACCTACAAGAAATGGTAAGAACGATGTTAAATGAACATAGTCTACCCAAGTATTTTTGGGCCGAAGCCGTAAATACGGCTTGTTACTATTAGGATCAGAGCGGCACTAAGTGGGGGGGTGAATTAGTGCAGCGGCTTAAAACGTTGGTTTCGACAAATCTTCCGTACGATAAAAATCAGAATCAGAAGTGCTTAACTTGAAAGCGTATTCGCAAAGTTGTGCAGTAAATGTAATGAGGAAATAAAGCAAGTAAGAGGATTTGCAGTAATGTAAATAGCAGTAATGAAATGCAAACCAAAGATTACGCCATTTTTAAAGTGGTTCGGTCAAGTGACCTACATCCACTTGCGAGGCCCCTCTTCGAGGAGGCTCCCACCTTCCACTAGTAAATCTCTTGAAAGGGAAGGGTAAATACCCCTCTTATAACTTTTACAAGCGGTTCACTCTCTTACAGATTTTCAGCAAGAAAGAAGGAGGTGAACACTAGAAAATTGAAAACAAGAAAGGCAAAGACTCTTCTAAGACTTTTCTCTCAATCACTTGCTGCTCAAAAAGTTGTTTTCTCAACTGAGACTTGAGGGGTATTTATAGGCCTCAAGAGGATTCAAATTTGGGCTCCAAAAAATTTGAATTCTCTTATGTTCCCGATGCTGGCGGTGCCACCGCCCAGCCAAGCGGTGCCACCGCCCAGCGCTTGGGTGCTGGATGGTGCAACCGCCCAGCCCAGGAGGTGTCATCGCCCAGCTCTCGGGTGCTGGGCGGTGCCACCGCCCAGCCAGGCAGTGCCACCGCCTGGCTCTCTGGTTCATTGGTTTGGCTTAATTTTAGCCCAAACCAATTCTGACCTTGGGCCCAGTTGGCCCCTAACCAGGATATAGGATTATCTTTTAATCCTAATTACAAGTGAACTACATAACAAAACACATCCTAAGCAAGTTTTCAACCACGAACGTCGAGTCTTGTTCCGGTGAGCTTTCCGACGAACTCCCATCAAGCTCCTGAACTTGTGATGACTTTAACGAGTAGCCAAGCCTTCTCGGTGATCTCCGTGAACCTCCAACAATCTCTTCGGCGAACTTCCGAAAATTCTGACAGGTTCCCGATTTCTTCTCGGTTGGTTCCGGCAGCATCTCCGACGATTTCTTCGGACTCTTAAACGTCCATCGAACTTGACTCCGGTATCCTTGCTTTATATTTTCTGGTTATCGTAGTTAATCCTGCACACTTAACTCAATAATATGGATTAGATCAATTAACCCACCAATTGATTATATCATCAAAATTCGAGATTCAACAATCTCCCCCTTTTTGATGATGACAATCAATTGATGACGGAGTTAAACATAACTCCCCCTATCTATATGCCATATTATGAAAAGATAAAAACACTTGAATTCCATCCCATTGGATTCAAGCATAACCCGATAAGTTCTAACCGTAGAGCTTATCGTAATCCTCATTAAACAATAGTGAGTACGAAACTTCGATGAAAATCATAAGTTAAATGATAAGGGACGAATTTTACTACGACAGAAGATAAAGATTTTTAATATAAATTTCATGATATAGATGTAAGGCATGCTTTCAATATGATCAATCAATCTTGTGATATTTTCAAGGATTTTGCAAGGCATATAAGTCATTCATATCACACAAGTTTTTGTAATTCATATAAGTCATGCTATCGATATGATGTAAGTCATCACTTAGTCATCACTTCTCCCCCTTTGTCATCAACAAAAAGAGACAAGCCAGCTAATTGATGATCGCTAAAAATGATCATTGAATCATTAAAAAAGTTTAGCATTTAATAGTAAACAAAATTCATCATTCAAATTTACCAGAAATAGTTTATCCAAAAGAAATCATCATTTATGCAGATCAAAATAGTAGTTATCTAAAAGGAAGGATCAGTTATCGTTCAAACGATGACAAACTTTGAACTTGTTGTTAAAAGTAAACAGAACAGAATAAAAAGATACATCAATTTAATCCTTAGGAGGTAATCCACAGTGCTGATACATGATATCTATTTTTTCATTCATTTGTCGTAGTGTCTTCAAAATTTCAACTTGTTGATTTTGAATTTGTTCTTGCTGTGATTTGAGTTGATCTTGCTGGAATTTGATCTGAGATAGTTCCGCCATAATGAGATCTTCAGAGGAGGAAACAGGAGCTGAAGGTGCTGCGCCAAAGGGACTAGGAGGAGGAGATTCATTTCCCATAAGAATTGGTGTTTCGGGGTGTTCTATTGGTGGAGGAATTGGATCAGTCCTTCTAGGCTGCCTAACCCATATGTCATTGCTAAATGTGCACCTAAGTCTTTTCAGTAGGTTTTTATTTATTATGTTATATCGATCATTTTGAAAAGATTCTTCAATGGGTGGGATGCAAATGTCATAGGCATGAAGAAATCTAGTGATTAACCTCCCATATGGCAACATAGTATCTTTAGCCATAATATCCTGCATGTGTTGCCGAATTGAGTACCCAAAACAATTATGCTGACCGGTCATAATCCAATACATGGTACTTATCTCTATTTGACTTATTTCGTCAAGATGAAATTGTTTGGGGAATATGATGCTTGTGATAATGTGATGAAGAATTTTAGAGTTGAAAGGCAGTAAGTGTTCACAGCTCTTGGGTAGGAAGCCAAGGTTTGGATTTGCAAAAATTGTTTTTGCGGCTTCGGTATAGGTTGCTCCTATTGTGTTGACGTCCCATTTACCTTTAAAATAGCATCCCCTATCTTTTTCAGTTATGCCAATTAGCTCACAAATAGTGCTGTCAAATATTCTAATGGGTGTTCGTAGAAGGTAAGTGCTTAGGCTATCGTTGTCCTCATATAGGTTGGCATAGAAAAATCTAACTAACCGCGGATAGATTGGTTCATCTATTTGTAGTAGAGGTAGAGCTTCTAGGTGTGCAAACCACTTAATGGGTTCTAAGTCCTCTAGTTCATCCAGATCAACGTATTTTCCCTTATGGATACATCGTGTTTCAAATTTTGGAAAGCTAAGGGCTACCTCTTTTGATCTAAAAAGATCATGGTCATATGAATCTCCTTCAATCCTTTTTCCTTTTAATCTCTTAGGAGCCATTATCTAGACAAGATGATGATGAAATTGTGAAAAATAAGCAAGGGAAAGAGAAAAGAAAAGAGGGATTTCAAGTGTTACCTTATGGAGATTATGTTGAGAGATGGAGTGCTTGGACCACCAAGAATCCTTCTCCAATGCTTCTAAGAGTTAGAATGAGGGTTAGAGGGAATGGGAGAGGGTTTTGAGAGCTTTTTCTTCGGGTTGGGGGCGGTGTCACCGCCGGCCCTAACCCCTCGGGTTAATAAGGGTCGCTCGGTCGGTGCCACCGCCAAACCGAGCGGTGTCACCGCCTGGCGCCCGAGCGCTCAGGCGGTGCTACTGCCGGATCTGGCGGTGCCACCGCTGGCATCCCGCGGAGGAAAGAAAAAAAATTTTTCTTCCTCCCTTTTGTTTAGCTTCTTCCCTCAAGATCATAAGTTATACTTTAATGGATCATTTTGAATTGAAGAAGAAGGAAGAAATCAAATTCACAAAAGAAAGGAAAAGGACGAGTCATTTTTCGTAAAGCTCATTTTAGGGACAATTTAACATGCCTAATTCCCTTCGGATGAATTCAAATTGGTCTTCATTTAAGGCTTTTGTAAAAATATCTGCTAATTGATGCTTTGTGTTAATAAATTCTAATACCACATTGTTGTTAAGGACATGATCACGTATGAAATGATGCCTAATGTCAATATGTTTAGCCCTAGAGTGCTGAATTGGATTTTTGGTGAGACATATGGCACTAGTATTATCACACTTTATAGGAATATTTTTCAAGTGAATTCCATAGTCTTTTAGTGTATTTTTCATCCAGACAACTTGCGCACAACATGCACTTGCAGCAATGTATTCGGCTTCCGCCGTAGATAGTGCAACTGAATTTTGTTTCTTGGAAGTCCAAGAAACAAGTACATGTCCTAAAATTTGGCATGTTCCGGATGTACTTTTCCTATCTATCCTGCATCCGCCAAAATCGACATCTACATAAGCTATTAGATCGAATTTTTCAGATTTTGGATACCACAATCCTAAATTTGGAGTTCCTTTAAGATACCTAAATATTCTTTTAACACTCTTAAGATGAGATAATTTAGGATTAGATTAAAACCTAGCGCAAAGTCATACACTAAACATAATATCTGGTCTAGTCGCAGTGAGGTAGAGTAGACTACCTATCATTCCCCTATATGTTTTTTGATCGAAATTTTCACTATTTTCATCCATATCTAACTTAGTCGCAGTACTCATAGGGGTGTTTATTGCTTTTGAATTATCCATGTTAAATCGTTTTAACAATTCTAATGTATATTTAGATTGGTTAAGAAATATATCATCACTAAGTTGTTTGATTTGTAATCCCAAAAAGAAAGTTAATTCACCCATTAAACTCATTTCAAATTCATGACTCATACATTTGGCAAATGATTCACATAGTGATTCATCCGAAGAGCCAAAAATAATATCGTCAACATAAATTTACACAATAAAAAAATTATTTTTAAAATGTTTAATAAACAATGTAGTATCAACCTTGCCTTTAGTAAAATTATTTAAAATAAGAAAGGAACTAAGCCTTTCATACCAAGCTCTAGGAGCTTGTTTCAAGCTATAGAGGGCCTTAGTCAATTTGAATACATGGTTAGGAAGAAGAGAATTTTCAAATCCGGGAGGTTGTTCGACATATACTTCTTCGGAAATAGAACCATTCAAGAAAGCACTTTTGACATCCATTTGAAATAGTTTAAAATTATTACTACTAGCATAGGCAAGGAGCATCCTTATGGCTTCTAATCGAACCACGGGAGCGAAGGTTTCTTCGTAATCGATACCTTCTTCTTGGTTGAAACCTTTGGCCACTAATCTAGCCTTGTTTCTAACCACGATATCATTTTTGTCTTGCTTGTTTCTAAAGACCCATTTAGTACTAATGACTAAATGGTCACTAGGTCTAGGAACAAGCTTCCATACCTTATTCCTCTCAAATTGATTCAATTCCTCTTGCATTGCAATAACCCAAAAATCATCTTTTATGGCCTCGTCAATGCATTTAGGTTCAATTTGAGAAAGGAAGGCGGCATTAGCACAAAAATTCTTGAAAGAGGAACGAGTTTGAACCCCTTTTGATGTATCTCCTATAATTAGCTCCTTTGGATGAGCATCTATATACTTCCATTCCTTGGGTAAGGAAATTTCGGAAGAAGGTGCATCCAAGTTGCTATTTTGAGGAGGAGGTTCATTTAAATTCAAATTATCAAAACCAAGATCATCATCAAAATTATTTTACTTTAAATTAGAAATTTCATTAAAAACTACATGAATAGACTCTTCTATTACTAACGTTCTTTTGTTAAAAACCCGAAAAGCCTTAGAAACGGAAGAGTAACCAAGAAAGATGCCTTCATCGGATTTAGCATCAAATTTTCCTAAGACATCTCTTTCCTTCAAAATAAAGCATTTACAACCGAAAACTTTAAAATAGGAAATATTTGGTTTTTTGTTATTCCACAATTCATAGGGAGTTTTTGATAAGGATGGTCTTATTAGGACTCTATTCATGATGTAGCAAGCCGTATTTACGGCTTCGGCCCAAAAATACTTAGGTAAACTATGTTCATTTAACATAGTTCTTGCCATTTCTTGTAGGTTTCTATTTTTTCTTTCAACTACTCCATTTTGTTGGGGATTCCTCGGAGTGGAGAAGTTGTGATTGTATCCATTAACTTCACAAAAATTTTGAAAGTCACGGTTTTAAAATTCGCTACCGTGATCACTCCGAATTGATGAAATCATGAAACCTTTTTCGTTTTGAGTGAGTTTACAAAATTTAGAGAAGCACTTGAAGCAATCACTTTTGTGGACTAAGAAATAGGTCCAAGTGTACCTAGTATAGTCATCCACAAATACAAAGGTATATTTGCTTCCTCCTAGACTTGTTGTGTCAATTGGTCCGAATAAGTCCAAATGGATCAATTGTAGTGGTCTAGTAGTGCTAATTTGATTTTTTGGTTTGAAACTAGTTTTTATTTGTTTACCTAGTTGACATGCATCACATACTTTGTCCTTAGTAAACTTCATATTTGGAATCCCTCGTACTAATTCTCTAGATGAGATCTTAGATATTAGTTTCATGCTTGCATGGCCTAATCTCCTATGCCAAAGCCAAGCATCATCATTTAGAGCGGAGAAGCACATTTCATTACTTAGTTCATCAAGGTTGATGGTGTAGACATTATTTTGTTTTAATGCAATCATAGTCAAGTTATTGTTTGGTTTTTCGATAATACACATATTTGATTCGAATCTAACGATATAACCTTTATCGCATAGTTGACTAATACTCAAGAGATTATGTTTCAATCCATCAACTAGTAAAACATCATCAATGGAAAAACTAAATTTATTACCAATAGTTCCCTTATGATTTTGCCTTTGTTGTTGTCTCCGAAGGTGACGTACCCTTCTTCTTTGCTAGTGAGCATAGAGAAATGAGATGGATCTCCAGTCATATGTCTTGAGCATCCACTATCGAGATACCATTTCTTGCTCCTAGCTTGTGGGTTTGTCTACAAAAGAGGATGACTTTTAGGTACCAATTTGATTTTGGGTACCTCAAAAATTGATCCACTAACTTTGTTATTTATTATTGAATCCTTTATAGTTCCTTTAGGAACCCATATTAATTTTTGTGAACTAATTTTCCTAAATGGATATTTGTAGGCAATATGTCCGGATTTACAACAGAAGTTGCATTTCATATAAGAGGAAACATGTAATGTAGGTCCTTTTATGAAAGTGGTAGGATTTTGATGTAATCCTTTTACAAATCCAATTCCATTTCTATTTGCGACGTGACCCTTGTGTGCAAGGATCATATCTAATCCTTTGCTACCAACCTTAAACTTGTTTAAGGTTTCTTTAAGAAGCAAATTTTTATTTTTTATTGCTTCTAAATGCTCACACTTAGAGCATGGAGGAGTTTGAAGACTATCAAACTTATCTTGTAGCAAAGCATGCTCTTTCTTTAAGATACTTAACTTCTTGCTAACAGTTCTACATTCATCAAATAATTCATGAAAAGCGATAGAGAGTTCTTCAAAAGATAAATCTTCATTAAATAAATCACATACCTCTTCTCCTAAAGCCATTAGCGCGTAATGAGCAACTTGCTCGATGTTGGACTCCTTTTCTTCGGACGCGCTTGAATCATCCCACGTTGCCTTGAGCGCCTTCTTCTTTGATGTTCTTTTTTTGGCTTGAGGACAATCGTTCTTGTAGTGTCCCGGTTTTTTGCATTCATAGCAAATCACTTGGTCCTTCTTTTGTTCAAATTTATTTTTTGTATTATTTTTAAATTTATTCTTTCTTAAATATTTTTTAAATTTTTGAGTCAAAAGTGCAATGTCATTGTCACTGTCCTCATCATTTGATGTTCCTTTCAAGTGGTCTTCTTGTGATTTGAGTACCATATCCTTCCTGTTCTTTGGAAGGGGGTTCTTGAGCTCGTCATGAGCTTGACATGTCATTTCGTAGGTCATTAGAGACCCAATGAGTTCTTCAAGAGGGAATGCTTTAAGGTCTTTAGCCTCTTGAATGGTCGTAACTTTTGGATCCCAACTTTTAGGGAGGGATCTTAAGATTTTAGTTACTAGTTCAAAGTTAGTAAAATCTTTACCAAGAGCTTTGAGTCCATTGATGACATCCGTAAACCGGGTGTACATGTCTCCGATGGCCTCACTTGGTTTCATTCGGAAAAGTTCGTAAGAGTGCACAAGGATGTTGATTTTGGACTCTTTCACTTGGCTAGTGTCTTCATGAGTGACCTCAAGAGTTCTCCAAATATCCAAAGCCGAATCACAAATTGAAACACGATTAAATTCATTTTTGTCTAGTGCACAAAACAAGGCATTCATAGCCTTTGCATTTAAAGCAAAAACCTTCTTCTCCGATTCATTCCATTCGCTCATCGGAAGAGAAGATTTTTTAAATCCGTTTTCAACAATAGTCCAAAGCTCAAAATCCATAGAAATGAGGAAGATCCTCATCCGAGTCTTCCAATAAGTATAATCCGACCCATTAAACAAGGGTGGACATGTGATAGAATGACCCTCATGCATGCCGGAGTAAGCCATCTCTCTTGGGTATTAAACCAAATATGAGAGTGAGCCTTGCTGTGATACCAATTGTTAGGATCGGAGCGGCACTAAGAGGGGGGGGTGAATTAGTGCAGCGGCTTAAAACGTTGGTTTCGACAAATCTTTTGTACGATAAAAATCGGAATCGGAAGTGCTTAACTTGAAAGCGTATTCGCAAAGTTGTGCAGTAAATGTAATGAGGAAATAAAGCAAGTAAGAGGGTTTGCAGTAATGTAAATAGCAGTAATGAAATGCAAACCAGAGATTACTTCGTTTTTAAAGTGGTTCGGTCAAGTGACCTACATCCACTTGCGAGGCCCCTCTTCGATGAGGCTCCCACCTTCCACTAGCAAATCTCTTGAAAGGGAAGGGTAAATACCCCTCTTACAACTTTTACAAGCGGTTCACTCTCTTACAGATTTTTAGCAAGAAAGAAGGAGGTGAACACTAGCAAATTGAAAACAAGAAAGGCAAAGACTCTTCTAAGACTTTTCTCTCAATCACTTGCTGCTCAAAAAGTTATTTTCTCAGCTAAGACTTGAGGGGTATTTATAGGCCTCAAGAGGATTCAAATTTGGGCTCCAAAAAATTTGAATTCTCTTGTGTTCCCGATGCTGGCGGTGCCACCGCCCAGCGCTCGGGTGCTGGACGGTGCAACCGCCCAGCCCAGGAGGTGTCACCGCCCAGCTCTCGGGTGCTGGGCGGTGCCACCGCCTAGCTCTTCGGTTCACTGGTTTGACTTAATTTTAGCCCAAACCAATTCTGACTTTGGGCCCAGTTGGCCCCTCACCAGGATATAGGATTATCTCTTAATCCTAATCCTAATTACAAGTGAACTACATAACAAAACACATCCTAAGCAAGTTTTCAACCGCGAACATCGAGTCTTGTTCCGGCGAGCTTTCCGACGAACTTCTTTGTTAGGAATCTAGCTTGGAGAGTCCTAATTTAGAGGGACATTCATGTAAAACTATTAAGACTCTAGCTAGGAGAGTCCTAATTGAGAGGGACATTATGTTAGGACTCTAGCTAGGAGAGTCCTAATTGAGAGGGGTATTCATGTAGGAGGTTTTTTCTTATAGAAGAATTAGGAGTTGTAAGGGAATAGGAGTCTTGAGTAGGAGTCCTATTAGGAGTTGGTTAGAAGTAAGAGTCTTAAGTAGGAGTCCTATTAGGAGTGAGGGTTTAGAAGCCCTATAAATAGCCATGTATTCCTTCTCTTTTCTTAAGCAATAGATGACTCTTTTATGCAGCCTTTGAGCGGCAACTTGGAGGGAGGAACCCCTATAGAGTTCTAAGGAGGCCGATCCCCTAAAGAGATCAACCCCAAGTTTAGAATCTGCAAGGGTTCTAACACCTGGTATCAGAGCAACGTTCTTGGCATCTCGCTGCCCTTCCACTGCCATCCATCAGCCCTCCACAACCGCCCAAAGAAATTCCCACAATTGCTTAAAAGATCGTCGCTGAATTCCACCATCATCTCCACCACCGCGGATCATCCTTTGATCTCCCCGTGAATTGCAACAGGTTCTGGTTTCCTACCTTACTACTACTGCAATTTAGTTATCCTTATTCGAAAAAAAAAAAAAAAAAAAACTGTTCCTTTATTGCTGCATAAACCTTTCATCACAAAGTTTTCATCTCTACGACGAAAGATACATTGCAGAATTCCAGCCGCATAGTACCATCTGTTTGATCTTGCTACTGTGCTTTTTCTATCCAAATTTCTATGAAATTTTTATGACATCTTTGACACTTCCTAACAGCAGATTTCCCTTTGGGTTTTTCAAAAAATTCTCAATATAAACCAGTGATCTTTTACGTCTAATCTGCTATACTTGAAAATCTGCACTGTAAAATTTCAGCCGCATAGCACTGTTTGTTTGATCTTGATACTATATTGTTTCTATCCAAATCTCTACGAAATTTTTATGACAGCTTTGACACTTCCTAACAGTGGATTTCCCTTTAGTTTCATCAAAAAATTCTCAATATAAACCACTGATCTTTTACGTCCAATCTGCTATACCTAAAAATCTGTGCTGCAGAAAATTTCAGCAACATATTGTTGCCTTAACCCATCTATTTGTAATCTTTTTTGAATGAAATTTCTTATACACTTCATAGATCATCTTGGCTTCCATGTAAGATTGATCTATTAAGAAATTCATCTCTAAAAATGATTTTATGTTGCTGCAAATTTTTGTCGTAACCTACTGAAATTTTTCGATGAGAATTCTGCAATCGCAACTTGCACCAATTTTCTTGCTGTTATACTGCCGAAATTTTCTTGATTAAATTAGATATCCTTGCTGTCATATAAACTATGATTTTTCTATCAATTCCCTCCTCAATTCTCTCAAGTTTTTGGTGGAAATTACGTCGAGAAACCGTTGTTTTTTCGACGACAATTCTACTCTTACAAGACAGCACATACTTGCTGCAACTTCCACTTATTTCTATCAAACCTTTGCTACCATCTACCATAGATCCAAAACTTTCATCTACAGCCCTAAAACTCCACCAAACCACACCCTCAAACTGCACCCAAAATAGCCATAAAACAAGCCTAAACCGTAGCCTACATCCACCGATCTACCAACCCTTTCGACCATCACCTCTCTCAACCAATACATGCCTTTAACCCGACAACAAAAGAGAGATCTTAACATCACAGATTTGGCGGCATACACTATGGCATCTGAGGAGGTAATCAATGCTAAATTCGAAGCCTTCGAGGCGCGAATGGAGGATAAGATTCGGACGCTCTTTACCGATCTCAGATTGGGCCGACCACTAAGCACGAAGAAATCACATCAAGGAGAGAGCTATGCCCAATCGCACCAAACCCAAAGATATGACTTCCAAGAGAGGGGAAGCTCTATGACTAACCCCAATTATCCATGAATGAGAGTGGACTTCCCTAGATGGGAAGAAGGAGACTCGATTGGTTGGATCTCGCGCGCGGAGCGATATTTTCAGTACCACAAAACCGCAGATGCATCTATGGTGAAAATTGCAGCTATACATCTTGAAGGGGATGCTATACAGTGGTTTGACTGGTTTGAACATACTTATGGAGTTCTTTAATGGTGACAATTCAAAGAAGGACTGCTATTCCGCTTCAGACCAACCGATTACGAGAATATTGACGGACAACTAGCAAAGATCCGACAAACCTCCACCATTCAGGAGTACCAAACTAGGTTTGAAAGGTTATCTAATCAAACTTGTGATTAGTCTCAAAAATAGCTATTGAGGACCTTCATTGAGGGCTTGAAGCCGGAGATCCGAGGAGAAGTTAAAGCGCGACAACCGTATACGCTGATGGCAGCCATCTTTTTCGCACGACATCAAGAGGAGCAATTGAACCATGAAGCTCGGAGGACTAGGGTCGCTCCTCAACTAGTAATATTGAAGCCCTCAGCCCCCCCTACTATCGACCTAGTTCCTACACCAAAGAGGTTAACAAGAGAAGAGCTTCGGGAGCGATATGCGAAGGGATTATGTTGGCATTGTGACGAGCCGTGGAGCCGTGAGCATCGCTGTAGTAAAGGGATACTTCTTATGATTGAACCAATAGAAGAAGAGGTCATTGAACATCCAGAAGAGAGCCTTGAACATGAAGAAGAAGATGCAGAAGAAGAGCCACAACCGACTGAAGTTACGGTACATGCACTAGCCGGCTACTCAAACCCGCAAACGATGAAAGTTGGAGGCCTTCTCAAACAACAACCGATCACTGTTCTCATCGACACGGGCAGTTCTAATAACTTTCTAAATAGTAAGGTTACTATCCAGATGGCCTTACCTATTGAGAATTGCAGCAGGTTTGACGTTAAGGTCGTCGACGGACGGATTTTGAATTGTGATCGTAGGCGCCCGCAGGAGAAACTATTGCTGCAGGACCAAGAGATAATTACATATTTCTTCCTTCTCCCTCTTGATGATCATGAGGCCATGCTCATAATTAAATGGTTGATGACATTATGTGATATTTCTTGAAATTTTATGCAACTAATTATGAAATTTTACAGTAAGGAGAAGCAGGTGATATTGAACGGGAAACGTGAGGGTGACATAACGACGATTTGCACACAACAAATGAAGAAGGTTTTGCATAAAGCATGCAGCGGCCTTTTGGTACATCTTGAGCAGCAAACTAAGGGAGAGCCAATAGAATTTGAAGATCCAAACCTACTTCCTTTGCTTGCTGAATTTTCAGATATATTTGACGAACCACACAACCTATCTCTTACCTATCGGCATGATCATTATATAACGATTCTTTCAGGCAAACCTCCAGCAAATACTCGGCCATATCAGTATCGACATCTCCAGAAGGATAAAATAGAAAGGATTGTGAAAGAGATGCTCGAAACAGGAGTTATTCGGCCAAGTTGCAACCTCTACTCTTCACCGGTGCTACTTGTACGCAAGAAGGACGGAACATGGCGAATATGCATTGATTATCGAGCTCTCAATGGCATAACCATCAAGAACAAATACCTTATTCCAATAGTAGATGAATTGCTAGATGAAAGGGAGCACAAATCTTCGCAAAGCCGGACCTTCGATCCGGGTATTATCAAATACGAGTGTATGAAGAAGTCATACCGAAAACCGCCTTTCGAACACACAACGGCCACTACAAATTTTTACTTTCTTCAACAAAAGGTGAAATATCTTGGGCATATCATATCAGAGGAAGGTGTGATGGTGGACCCCTTCAAAATTGAAGCAATGCAAAACTGGCCTACCCCGAGGAACATAAAATTGCTACATGGCTTTTTGGGTTTAACAGGCTACTACCATAAGTTCGTGAAAAACTATGGAAAGATCAATGCACCACTTACTTTCTTACTAGAAAAAGATGTCTTCCAATGGTCGGACAGAGCCTCCACTGCCTTCGACAAACTTAAGGCAGCCATAACGATGACGTCGGTGCTAACACTACCAGATTTCAACCAACCTTTCGTTATTGAGGCCGACGCATCTGGAGTCAGAATTGGAGTCATTCTCATGCAAGATGGTCGACCACTCGTATACACTAGCAAGGCATTATCTCCCTCCCATCAAAATAAGTCAACATATGATAAGGAGATGCTCGCCATTGTGCACGCAGCAACGAGGTGGAGACCCTATTTGATTGGTCGACGATTTCAAATTAAAACCGACCATAAAAGCCTCAAATACTTTTTGGAGTGAAAGATATTACCCCCTGAGCAGCAAAAATGGGTAACAAAACTTCTTGGATTTGATTATGAAATAACTTACAAAAGGTGGAAAGAGAATGTTGTTGCAGATGCACTTTCGCAGCTATCTGAGCAAACTGAATTTTCGGTCGTTTTACTTCCAACCAACGACTTCCTTGAGGATATTAAGATGGAATGGCAGGAAGATTCGGAGACCAGTAAGATAAAAAAAATTAGAGGAAGCACCAAGCTCCGTGGCTCATTACAATCGGGACTCAAAAGAATTATGTTATAAGGGATGTATTGTGCTTGTGACAAATTCTACTTGCATCTTCAAGGGCAGATTTTGGACAAAGTTATTCCACATGCAGGGTACTAAATTGAAAAGGAGTACGACATATCACCCACAAACCAACAGCCAGACGAAAGTTTTAAATAGGTGCTTGGAGACAGCCCAAAGCCACCCAACAAATATGACTACCCAAAGAGAACTCCAGACCCAGCCAAGTGCCATTATTGATCGACGGATCGTGACTCGATGACGACGACCCACTAATGAAGTGCTAATACAGTGGGCGAACCTACCAATAGAAGATGCCACTTGGGAGAACTATGATGACTTGAAGATCAAATTCTTAGAATTCACGAATCATCAGCCTCGAGGACAAGGCTGATTTGAAGAGGGCGGCGGGTCTGTTAGGACTCTAGCTTGGAGAGTCCTAATTTAGAGGGACATTCATGTAAAACTATTAGGACTCTAGCTAGGAGAGTCCTAATTGAGAGGGACATTCTATTAGGACTCTAGCTAGGAGAGTCCTAATTGAGAGGGGCATTCATGTAGGATGTTTTTTCTTATAGAAGAATTAGGAGTTGTAAGGGAATAGGAGTCTTGAGTAGGAGTCCTATTAGGAGTTGGTTAGAAGTAAGAGTCTTAAGTAGGAGTCCTATTAGGAGTGAGGGTTTAGAAGCCCTATAAATAGTCATGTATTCCTTCTCTTTTCTTAAGCAATAGATGACTCTTTTATGCAGCCTTTGAGCGACAACTTGGAGGGAGGAACCCCTATAGAGTTCCAAGGAGGCCAATCCCCTAAAGAGATCAACCCCAAGTTTAGAATCTGCAAGGGTTCTAACACTCTTCCGACGGACTCCCATCAAGCTCCCGAACTTGTGATGACTTTAACGAGTAGCCGAGCCTTCTCGGTGATCTCCGTGAACCTCCGACAATCTCTTCGGCGAACTTCCAAAAATTCCGACAGGTTCCCGATTTCTTCTCGGTTGGTTCCAGCAGCATCTCCGACGATTTCTTCGGACTCTTAAACGTCCATCGAACTTGACTCCGGTATCCTTGCTTTATGTATTTTGGTTATCGTAGTTAATCCTGCACACTTAACTCAATAATATGGATTAGATCAATTAACCCACCAATTGATTATATTATCAAAATCCGAGATTCAACAGTTACATCATGAATAGGGTCCTAATAAGACCATCCCTATCAAAAACTCCCTATGAATTATGGAATAACAAAAAACCAAATATTTCCTATTTTAAAGTTTTCGGTTGTAAATGCTTTATTTTGAATGAAAGGGATGCCTTAGGAAAATTTGATGCTAAATCCGATGAAGGCATCTTTCTTGGTTACTCTTCCATTTCTAAGGCTTTTCGGGTATTTAACAAAAGAAACTTAGTAATAGAAGAGTCTATTCATATAGTTTTTAATGAAATTTCTAATTTAAAGAAAAATAATTTTGATGATGATCTCGGTTTTGATAATTTGAATTTAAATGAACCCACTCCTCAAAATAGCAACTTGGATGCACCTTCTTCCGAAATTTCCTTACCCAAGGAATGGAAGTATATAGATGTTCATCCAAAGGAGCTAATTATAGGAGATACATCAAAAGGGGTTCAAACTCGTTCCTCTTTCAAGAATTTTTGTGCTAACGCCGCCTTCCTTTCTCAAATCGAACCTAAATGCATTGACGAGGCCATAAAAGATGATTTTTGGGTTATTGCAATGCAAGAGGAATTGAATCAATTTGAGAGGAATAAGGTATGGAAGCTTGTTCCTGGACCTAGTGACCATTTAGTCATTGGTACTAAATGGGTCTTTAGAAACAAGCAAGACGAAAATGGTATCGTGGTTAGAAACAAGGTTAGATTAGTGGCCAAAGGTTTCAACCAAGAAGAAGGTATCGATTACGAAGAAACCTTCGCTCCCGTGGCTCGATTAGAAGCCATAAGGATGCTCCTTGCCTATGCTAGTAGTAATAATTTTAAACTATTTCAAATGGATGTCAAAAGTGCCTTCTTGAATGGTTTTATTTCCTAAGAAGTATATGTCGAACAACCTCCCGGATTTGAAAATTCTCTTCTTCCTAATCATGTATTCAAATTGACTAAGGCTCTCTATGGCTTGAAATAATCTCCTAGAGCTTGGTATGAAAGGCTTAGTTCCTTTCTTATTTTAAATAATTTTACCAAAGGCAAGGTAGATACTACATTGTTTCTTAAATATTTTAAAAATAATTTTCTTATTGTGCAAATTTATGTTGACAATATTATTTTTGGCTCTTCGGATGAATCACTATGTGAATCATTTGCCAAATGTATGAGTCATGAATTTGAAATGAGTTTAATGGGTGAATTAACTTTCTTTTTAGGATTACAAATCAAACAACTTAGGGATGGTATATTTCTTAACCAATCAAAATATACATTAGAATTGTTAAAATGATTTAACATGGATAATTCAAAAGCAATAAACACCCCTATGAGTACTGCGACCAAGTTAGATATGGATGAAAATAATAAAAATTTTGATCAAAAAACATATAGGGGAATGATAGGTAGTCTACTCTACCTCACCGCGACTAGACCGGATATTATGTTTAGTGTAGGACTTTGCACTAGGTTTCAATCAAATCCTAAATTATCTCATCTTAAAAGTGTTAAAAGAATATTTAGGTATCTTAAAGGAACTCAAAATCTAAGACTGTGGTATCCAAAATCTAAAAAATTTGATTTAATAGCTTATGCAGATGCCGATTTTGGCGGATGTAGGATAGATAGAAAAAGTACATTCGGAACATGCCAATTTTTAGGACATGCGCTTGTTTCTTGGACTTCCAAGAAATAAAATTCAGTTGCACTATCTACGGCGGAAGCCGAATACATTGATGCAAGTGCATGCTGTGCATAAGTTGTTTAAAAGAAAAATACATTAGAAGACTATGGAATTCAATTTAAAAATATTCCCATAAAATGTGATAATACTAGTGCCAAATCCAATTCAGCACTCTAGAACTAAGCACATCGACGTTAGGCATCATTTCATACGCGATCATGTCCTTAACAATGATATTGTTCTAGAATTCATTGACACCAAGCATCAATTAGCAGATATATTTACAAAAGCTTTGAATGAAGACCAATTTGAATTCATTAGAAGGGAATTAGGTATGTTAAATTGTCCCTAAGAGTAAACTTGTTTGAATGGATTTTTCGTAAAGTTTTTCATCCTCTCTCCGTTCCTCGGTGAATCTGATCCTTCTCTTTCGATTCTAAATGACATGTTAAATTATCTTATCCTATCTTGAGTCAAACACTGCTCCCATCTGATCAAGATTAATGATTTTATGATATTTTGTGAATCTCGAAATTGATTTTGATGGCTTGATTATGAGTTTCAAGTTGATGAATTGAATTTGAATGGATTTGTATTCGAATTATGATCTTGACTTATTGGTATTACTACTTGAAATTTTTTTATCACTATCTCTTCCTTGTACATCTACAATTTTTGTTATTTATAGAAAGAAGAGATTTGATAAAATGGATGAATGCTGAATTTTCCTTTAAGATGAACTCTGCGTAAATATTTTAGCATACTTAATTTTGAATGATAAAATTTTTGTATGATCAATGCTGAATTCCTGATGTTATAATCACAAATTATGTGCTTCAAGTCTCATTCCCTTTTTGTTGATGACAAAGGGGGAGAAAAGTGATGACTTGTGCCATTTTAATAGCATGACTTATATGAATTGCAAAAGCTTGTGTGATATGAATGTCTTATATACCTTGCAAAATCTTTGAGAATATCGCAAGATTGATTGATCATATTGAAAGCATGTCTAACATGTATATCATGAAATTCATGTTGAAAATCTTTATTTCCTGTCGTAGTAAAAATTGTCTCTTATCATTCGACTTGAAAATGATTTTCATCGAAGTTACACTTTTACTTATGCTTAATGAGAATAACGATAAGTTCTACGGTTAGAACTTATCGGTTTATGCTTGAATTCAATAGGATGGAATTCAAGTGTTTTTATCTTCTCATAATATGGCAAATAGATAGGGGGAGTTATGTTTAACTCCGTCATCAATTGATTGTCATCATCAAAAAGGGGGAGATTGTTGAATCTCGGATTTTGATGATAAAATCAATTGATGGGTTAATTGATCTAATCCATATTATTAAGTGTGCAGGATTAACTACGATAACCAGAAAACATAAAGCAAGAATACCAGAGTCAAGTTCGATGGACGTTTAAGAGTCCGAAGAATCGTCGGAGATGCTGCCGGAACCAACCGAGAAGAAATCGGGAACCTGTCGGAATTTTCGAAAGTTCGCCGAAGAGATCGTCGGAGGTTCACGGAGATCACCGAGAAGGCTCAGCTACTCGTTAAAGTCATCACAAGTTTGGGAGCTTGATGGGAGTCCGTCGGAAGAAGTTCGTCGGAAAGCTCGCCGGAACAAGACTCGACGTTCGCGGTTGAAAACTTGCTTAGGATGTTTTTTTTTTGTTATGTAGTTCACTTGTAATTAGGATTAGGATTAAGAGATTATCCTATATCCTGGTTAGGGGCCAACTGGGCCCAAAATTAGACTTGGTTTGGGCTAAATTTGAAGCCCAACAAGTGAACCGAAGGGTCCGGCGGTGCCACTGCCTGGGCTGGGCGGTGGCACCGCCCAGCACCCGAGAGCCAGGCGGTGGCACTGCCCGAGAGCTGGGCGGTGGCACCGCTTGGCTGGGCGGTGGCACCGCCCAGCACTATCAGTGTCAGACACTGACAGGCGGTGGCACCGCCAGCATCGGGAACCCAAAGAGAATTCAAATTTTGGAGCCCAAATTTGAATCCTCTTGAGGCCTATAAATACCGCTGAGATTATAACTTTTTGAGAAGTAATTGATTGAGAGAAAGGTCTTAGAAAAGTCTTTGCTAGTCTTGTTTTTAATTTGCTAGTGTTCACCTCCTTCTTTCTTGCTGAAAATCTGTAAGAGAGTGAACCGCTTGTAAAAAGTTGTAAGAGGGGTATTTACCCTTCCCCTTCAAGAGATTTGCTAGTGGAAGGTGGGAGCCTCATCGAAGAGGGGCCTCGCAAGTGGATGTAGGTCATTTGACCGAACCACTGTAAAATCGGCGTGATCTCTAGTTTGCATTTACTTATTGTCATTTATATTACTGCAAACCATTTGTACTTTAATGCTCTACTTCTTTGTCTCCTTACGTGTCTCTTAAAGTTAAAATGCAATCGAAATAGTTTCAAACGAAACGTTGCTTTTATCATACGAAGTTTCCGAAAGTGTTTAAATCGTTAAAAGTTTATCGTACTTTACCGCTGCACTAATTCACCCCCCCCTCTTAGTGCCGCTCAGATCCTAACAGAGAGGACTCCATGAGTGTGTTCAAACTAGTCAAACCACTGTATGGCATCCCCTTCAAGATGTATAGTCGTAATTTCTATCATATATGCATCCACGGTTTTGTGGTACCGAAAATATCGCTCCGCGCATGAGATCCAACCAATTGAGTCCCCTTCTTCCGATCTAGGGAAGCCCACTCTTATACATGGATAGTTATGGTCAGTTATAGAGCCTCCCCTCCCTTGGAAGTCATCTCTTTTGGCTTGGTGCGATTGGGCAGAGCTCTCTCCTTGATGTGATTTTTTCGGGCTTGGTGGTCGGCCCAATCTGAGTTCGGTAAAGAGCATCCAAATCTTATCCTCCATTTGTGCCTCGAAAGCTTCGAATTTAGCATTGATTGTTAGGATTGAGAGCACTAAGAGGGGGGGGGTGAATTAGTGCAGCGGATATTTTTCAGCGATTAAAAAGCGAAGGCTGCGTTCGTTTGACAAAGACTATTTTGATGCAAAAACCGATTCTAAGATTACTTATGATTAAGTGCAGTTTACGTTTAAGCGCAGTTAGCGTCTAAATGCAGATTGCGTCTAAACTCAGATTGCGTCTAAGCGCAGTTTGCGTCTTAGCGCAGATTGCGTCTAAGTGCAGATTGCGTCTAAACGCAGATTGCGTCTAAGCACAGATTGCGTCTAAACGCAGATTGCATCTAAGCGCGGATTGAGCAGAAGTATAAAGACAATGTGCTGCTGTTGTACAGCTCAAAAGGTAATCTGCAAAAAAACAGATTTACGTCTAAACGCAGATTTGCGTCTAAACGCAGATTTACGTCTAAACGCAGATTTACGTCTTAAACGCAGATTAGATGCAGATTTACGTCTGAACTTTGAAACTCGTTTGTATATTCGCAGAGGGCAATATGCAGTTGAAATCAAGACGTAAACGTAAACTGAAATCTGACGATTGTGCGAGGAAAGCCGATTTACGTCTAAATGCAGTTTTACGTCTAAATGTTGAAACTCGTTCGTAAAATTGCAGAAGACAGTTTGCAGTTATAAATAGAATCAAACTGTAAGTGTAAACTGCAAAGAAACTCGTTCGCAAAAGCACAGAGAACAGTTCTGCAGAATCAAAACGTAAACGTAAACTGTAATGTACTAAAACACGACTTTACGTCTGAATGCAGATTCGGAAGAACAGCACTTAGAACTTGTTCGTGAAAGCGCAGAGAGCAGTAGTAGTGGAGGAGGTTTGCAGTAAAGATAAAGTGCTCAAAAATAAACGCAAACCAGAGATTTAGAGTGGTTCGGTCAGTCCTGACCTACTCCACTTTTGGCTTCCTCCACCGACGAGGTTGCCGACGTCAACTAGGGGCCTTCCTTCAATGGGTGAAGGCCAAACTGCCCTTTTACAGTTTCTCTCCTTTTGACAGGCTCAGGAGACAACCTTTACAGACCTTTCTCTCCTCACTTTACAACTGAAAACTTGAAGAACAGAAGGAGGAGACTTAAAGGCTTTACAACACTTTTGAGCTCTTAGAATCACAGAAAAGATCAAGATTTCGGTGTAGGTTTGTATCTTTTCAGTGCTGAATGGGTGGGGAATTTATAGGCCCCAACCCAATTCAAATTTGGAGCTCAAAACGATCAAATCCCGGAATTCCTGGATCAGGCGGTTGCACCTCTTGACTGGAGAGGTTGCACCGCCTGGCAGAGCTCGAAGATCGAGCTCAGGCGGTGCCACCTCTCTGCCAGGGAGGTTGCACCGCCCAGTCTTGCTCGAAGACTGAGCTCAGGCGGTGCCACCTCTCTGCCAGGGAGGTTGCACCGCCCAGTCTAGCTCGAAGACTGAGCTCAGGCGGTGCCACCTCCCGGCTGGGGAGGTTGCACCGCCCAGTCTTGCTGGAAGACACAGCCCAGGCGGTGCCACCTCCTGGCCTGGGCGGTTGCACCTCCTGGTGCAATCAGGGTCCGAATGGTTCATTCCATTCGGCCCAATTTCAGTCCTTCAGGAGCCCAATTGCCCCAAGATTAAGCCAATGGGATCACCTCCCATTTTCCAACTTAATCAGCGTGCTAACTACGATTAAATCTAAGACAATTTCTGCAGCTTTGCTTCGATGCGTCAATCGCTTCTTCCGGCGAGTTTCCGACGAACTTCCGTCGATCATCCGATGAACCCTCGGTGATGCTCCTGCGGACTTCCGGCAAACTCCTGGACTTTGCGACGATCCACTTGGCAAGTTCCGACGAGCTTCACTTGGCAAGCTTCTGGACTTCTCGGATCTGTTCTCGCAGAACCTCCGACGACCGTCCGAACTTCCGTCGAACTCTCGAACTCCCAACGTGATCATGAACTTGCCTCCGGCGCAACTCCTGCTGCTTGTCTAACTTTCATCGTAGTTAATCCTGCACACTTATCTCAACACATAGATTAGACAACAAATGACAATTGACTTCATCATCAAAATCCGAGATTCAACAATCTCCCCCTTTTTGATGATGACAATCAATTGATAATGGAGTTATCCTTAACTCCCCCTGTCTATATGCCATAGTTGAGATAAGTCAACCTTGAATTCAAGACCTAAGAATTCAAGTGACGTATTGATAAGTTAGATCAGTTAAACTTATCAATACTCCCATCATGATACTCATCATGATGTATCTCTTCAAAGATGATGTCAGGGCTTGACATTCATCATCAAGTTTGTATGATTGTGTTTGTAACCATTCATCATGTAGTATGAACATTATCATATAAAGCTGTGAAGCACTATTACATGATGCATACATTTGAAATATACTATCAAGTTTTTGTATTTTCTTCACATGATAACATATCAACTCAGGGCATAATGCAAACTTTAGCACATGTTCTTGTATCTCTTGGTGATGCAAGGATGGCATAATCATAGCAGTGTTTATAGCATCACTATAGTATGGCAGTGTTTATCAATTCATATATATATCTCCCCCTTTGTCATCAACAAAAAGCATAATAATCATGATACCAGGAAATTAATCAAAGCAAGCTTATAGAGGAATTTCACATAGATTGCTCTAAATACTTCTTCCCCTTTGTGTTATAATCCATTGTCCATGTAAAGATTTTGCAGGATGGAATACATACACATGAATCACTTCATCAAATCTATTTCAGATACTTATTTTTCATGAAAGTGTACGAAAAAATCTGGTTTATAGCATTCGAAAAATAAGATGCATTCGGACAAGATTTTGTTGCATATAATCATAGAGACATGGCAATCAAGTGATTTGATCATACAATATAGTCCGAAAAATAATTTTAACAAATTTAAGTATTCGGACATATCAACATTCTTCGAATGAAATCAAAGCACAAGGTTTTCAAAACTTTTCATTTCAAAGCACAACATTCTTAATTTGGACATATCACATGCCAAACAGTAATGATACCATAAAAATCTGAGATAACTTTTACCACAAGGCGCAAGATATATGTTTACCATGATAGATGTTTACAGTCAGTACATCAGAAGTGAGTAACATAAGAAGTTTACAACAACAACAGGTGTTCAACAAGTTCATTGATGAGGTGGAAAATTAAAGTGCCTAAACAAGGAGTCAAATTGACTATGAATTTGCTGCAACTCAGATAGGATTTGATCTTGTCTTTGTTCAATCCGTTCTTGTCTCTGTTCGAATCGATCCATACGAATCCCAATTTCTTTAATGGATGTATGAGTTTGCTCAACTGGATGTGTTTCCTCAAAGGGAAGGGTCGGAGGAGATTGGGTACCCCTAAATACTGGTGATTCCGGTTCTGGTTCAGGTTGAGGGTGATCAGTTCTTCTAGGGAGTCTAACCCAGTTACCGTTTCTATAGTAACATCTTAGTCGGTGAAGTAGATTTTTGTTTATTATGCTGTATCGATCTACTTTCATTTCTTCTTCCTCTGGTGATATTAGAATGTCGTAAGCTTTTATTATTCTAGTGATTATACCACCATATGGGAGCATCATATCCTTTTTTGATAATTCTAACATATTTTGTTGAATAAGATAGCCAAGACAGATGTCATGTCCCTTCATGATTGAGTACATAGTTCCTAATTCTAGTTGACTAATTTCATCATGATGGTATTGTTTAGGAAGAATTATACTGGTCATGATATAATGAAGTATCTTAGTGTTCAAAGGCAATAGATGTTCACAACTTTTAGGAACCAATGCTATGTTAGGATTGGCAAAGATTGTTCCTAAGGCTTCAACATAGGATGTTCCAATACTTTCATCATCCCATGATCCTCTAAAGTAGAGTCCTATGCTTTTTATGGGAATGCCTATCATATCACAAATGAACCTATCAGTGATTGAGATGTGTTGTCCCAAAAGATAGGTGGACATCCTTCCTTCATCATCTATTTGTATGTTATTGTAAAATAATCTAACAAGCCTAGGATAGATGGGTTCGTTAATCTGCAAGATTGGAAGTAGACCCAGGTTTGCAAACCATTGGATAGTCTCTAAGTCTCTTAGTTCATTTAGATCTACGTATTTTCCCTTACTGATACATCTAAGTTCGAAAGAGGGAAATTTTTCAGCATGGTATTTTGAATCAAAAAGATTGAAATCAAACTCTTCTACTAATCTCCTCTTCCCCTTGTCCCTTGAGGTTCTTCTAGATCCCATTACTACTGCTGTTTAGAGGGATGATGATGAGCTAGAGTAAATGAAGATCAAAACATAATTTAAAAGCTTCTTAAAGAGTACCTTTGTGAAATCTTCAAGAGAGGGAAGGATTCTTGATGTTTTGCTCCGAAATGGAAGGTATTTGGACGGCTTAGAGGAGTGAAATGAGAGTGGAGGAGACTTGGAAGAGTAGAGGAGGAAATGGGAGTGAGTTGGGGTCGGTTTCACCGCCGGCCCTAGTGTGGGTTTAAAAAGGCAGACTTGGTTTGGTGTTGAACATGTAAGATGGAGCCTTTTATAAAAGTCATTGGATTTTGGTGAGGACTTCTCACAAATCCAATTCCGCTCCTTTTTGGAACGTGACCCTTGTTTGCAAGGATCATGTTCAACGACTTGCTACCAACCTCGAATTTCTTCAAGGTATCCTTGAGTAGCAGGTTTTCTTTTTGTAAAGTTTCTAAATCATGACATTTGATACATGAATTTAAACTATCATGATGTTCGACTTTTAACTTATCAAACTCACAAGTAAGACTATCATGCACCTTTTTCAGTAATTTATATTTTCTACTTATACTCTTGCATTCGTCAAATAAGTCATTGAAAGCATTTAATAATTCATCGAAAGATAAATCAGCATTTAATGAATCCGTTACCTCCTCTCCGATAGCCATTAAGGCGTAATGAGCAACTTGCTCGGTGTTGGACTCCTCTTCCTCAGATGCGCTTGAATCATCCCATGTTGCTTGGAGCGCCTTCTTCTTTGTTGTTCTTTTCTTGACTTGGGGACAGTCACTCTTGTAGTGTCCCGGCTTTTTGCATTCATAGCAGATTACTTGGTCCTTTTTGGGTTCAAGTTTATTTTTTGCATCATTCTTAAACTTGTTTCTTTTAAAGAACTTTTTAAACTTTCTTGTTAGGAGTGCCAAGTCATCATCACAGTCCTCATCACTTGAGTTTTCTCTCAAGTGGCATTCTGAAGTTTTGAGTGCCATATCCTTCCTGTTCTTTGGAAGGATGTCTTCTTGCTCTTCATGAGCTTTACAAGTCATTTCGTAGGTCATTAATGACCCGATTAGTTCTTCAAGAGGGAAATTTCGTAGATCTTTTGCCTCTTGAATAGCGGTGACTTTAGGATCCCAACTCTTAGGAAGGGATCTTAGTATCTTATTAACAAGCTCAAAATCCGAAAAGCTCTTTCCGAGTCCTTTTAGACCGTTGATGACATCCGTGAAACGGGTAAACATGTCGCCAATGGTTTCACTCGGTTTCATCCGAAAAAGTTCGAAGGAGTGTAACAGCAAATTGATTTTTTACTCTTTTACTCTACTTGTGCCCTCATGGGTCACTTCGAGTGTGTGCCAAATATCGAATGCAGTTTCACAAGTTGAAACACGGTTAAACTCGTTTTTATCAAGTGCACAAAATAAGGCATTCATAGCCTTTGCATTTAGAGCGAAAGCCTTCTTCTCCAAATCATTCCAATCGATCATTGGAAGAGAAGACTTTGAAAAACCGTTTTCGACAAGATTCCACAGTTCAAAATCCATAGAAATAAGAAAGATCCTCATTCGGGTCTTCCAGTAGGTGTAGTCCGTCCCATTAAACATGGGTGGACGTGTAATAGAATGGCCCTCTTGGTTTCCGGCGTAAGCCATCTCTCTTGGGTTTTAATCCTTTTGAGAGTTAACCGGGCTCTGATACCAATTGTTAGGATCGAGAGCACTAAGAGGGGGGGGGTGAATTAGTGCAGCGGATATTTTTCAGCGATTAAAAAGCGAAGGCTGCGTTCGTTCGACAAAGACTATTTTGATGCAAAAACCGATTCTAAGATTACTTATGATTAAGTGCAGTTTACGTTTAAGCGCAGTTAGCGTCTAAACGCAGTTAGCGTCTAAATGCAGATTGCGTCTAAACTCAGATTGCGTCTAAGCGCAGTTTGCGTCTTAGCGCAGATTGCGTCTAAGTGCAGATTGCGTCTAAACGCAGATTGCGTCTAAGCGCAGATTGCGTCTAAGCGCGGATTGAGCAGAAGTATAAAGACAATGTGCTACTGTTGTACAGCTCAAAAGGTAATCTGCAAAAAAACAGATTTACGTCTAAACGCAGATTTGCGTCTAAACGCAGATTTACGTCTAAACGCAGATTTATGTCTTAAACGCAGATTAGACGCAGATTTACGTCTGAACTTTGAAACTCGTTTGTATATTCGCAGAGGGCAATATGCAGTTGAAATCAAGACGTAAACGTAAACTGAAATCTGACGATTGTGCGAGGAAAGCCGATTTACGTCTAAATGCAGTTTTACGTCTAAATGTTGAAACTCGTTCGTAAAATTGCAGAAGACAGTTTGCAGTTATAAATAGAATCAAACTGTAAGTGTAAACTGCAAAGAAACTCGTTCGCAAAAGCACAGAGAACAGTTCTGCAGAATCAAAACGTAAACGTAAACTGTAATGTACTAAAACATGACTTTACGTTTGAATGCAGATTCGGAAGAACAGCACTTAGAACTTGTTCGTGAAAGCGCAGAGAGCAGTAGTAGTGGAGGAGGTTTGCAGTAAAGATAAAGTGCTCAAAAATAAACGCAAACCAGAGATTTAGAGTGGTTCGGTCAGTCCTGACCTACTCCACTTTTGGCTTCCTCCACCGACGAGGTTGCCGACGTCAACTAGGGGCCTTCCTTCAATGGGTGAAGGCCAAACTGCCCTTTTACAGTTTCTCTCCTTTTGACAGGCTCAGGAGACAACCTTTACAGACCTTTCTCTCCTCACTTTACAACTGAAAACTTGAAGAACAGAAGGAGGAGACTTAAAGGCTTTACAACACTTTTGAGCTCTTAGAATCACAGAAAAGATCAAGATTTTGGTGTAGGTCTGTATCTTTTCAGTGCTGAATGGGTGGGGAATTTATAGGCCCCAACCCAATTCAAATTTGGAGCTCAAAACGATCAAATCCCGGAATTCCGGGATCAGGCGGTTGTACCTCTTGACTGGATAGGTTGCACCGCCTGGCAGAGCTCGAAGATCGAGCTTAGGCGGTGCCACCTCTCTGCCAGGGAGGTTGCACCGCCCAGTCTTGCTCGAAGACTGAGCTCAGGCGGTGCCACCTCTCTGCCAGGGAGGTTGCACCGCCCAGTCTAGCTCGAAGACTGAGCTCAGGCGGTGCCACCTCCCGGCTGGGGAGGTTGCACCGCCCAGTCTCGCTGGAAGACACAGCCCAGGCGGTGCCACCTCCTGGCCTGGGCGGTTGCACCTCCTGGTGCAATCAGGGACTGAATGGTTCATTCCATTCGGCCCAATTTCAGTCCTTCAGGGGCCCAATTGCCCCAAGATTAAGCCAATGGGATCACCTCCCATTTTCCAACTTAATCAGCGTGCTAACTACGATTAAATCTAAGACAATTTCTGCAGCTTTGCTTCGGTGCGTCAATCGCTTCTTCCGGCGAGTTTTCGGCGAACTTCCGTCGATCATCCGATGAACCCTCGGTGATGCTCCTGCGGACTTCCGGCAAACTCATGGACTTTGCGACGATCCACTTGGCAAGTTCCGACGAGCTTCGCTTGGCAAGCTTCTGGACTTCTCGGATCTGTTCTCGCAGAACCTCCGACGACCGTCCGAACTTCCGTCGAACTCTCGAACTCCCAACGTGATCATGAACTTGACTCCGGCGCAACTCCTGCTGCTTGTCTAACTTTCATCGTAGTTAATCCTGCACACTTATCTCAACACATAGATTAGACAACAAATGACAATTGACTTCATCATCAAAATCCGAGATTCAACATTGATTGCCTCCTCAGATGCCATAGCATATGCCTCCAAATCTGTGATGTTAGGATCTCTCTTTTGTTGTCAGATTAAAGACATGTATAGGTTGAGAGAAGTGATGGTCGAAAGGGTTGATGGATTGGTGGATGTAGGCTGCGGTTTAGGCTTGTTTTGTAGCTGTTTTGGGTGTAGTTTGAGGGTGTGGTTTAGTGGAGTTTTAGGGCTATGATGGTAGTAGATGAAGGTTAGAGAAAATGTTTTAGATCTGTGGTAGACGGTAACAAATGCTTGATAGAAATTAGTGGAAGTTACTGCAGATATGTGTTTTCTTGTAAGTGCAGAATTATCATCGAAGAAACAATGGTTTCTCGACAAAATTTCTAGCAAAACCTGAGAGATTTGAAGAGAAAATTTGACAGCAAAATCTAAGTTTATATAACAGCAAAGGTGACCAATTTAATCTAGAAAATTTCGGTAGTATAACAGCTAGGAAATTGGTGCAAGTTGCGATAGCAGAATTCTCGCCGAAAAATTTCAGCGGCTTGCGATGAAAATTTGCAGCAACACAAGAACGTTTTTAGAGATGAATTCTTCAATAGACCAATCTTAGATCGAAGCCAAGATGATCTATGAAGTGTATAAGAAATTTCGTTCAAAAAGGAATGCAAATAGATTGGTTAAGGCAACAATATGTGGCTGCAATTTTCTACAGCACAGATTTTCAAGTACAGCAGATTGGATGTAAAAGATCAGTGGTTTATATTGAGAATTTTTCGATGAAATTAAAGGAAAATCCACTGTTAGGAAGTGTCAAAGCCATCATAAAAATTTTGTAGAGATTTGGATAGAAAAAACGCAGCAACAAGATCAAACAAACTGTGCTATGCGGTTGGAATTCTGTAATGTATCTTTCGTCGTAGAGATGAAAACTTTATGACGAAAAGTTTATGCAGCAATATAGGAATAATTTTTTTTTTTGGATTTTTGAATAAGGATAACTAAATTGCAGCATCAGTAAGGTAGGAAACCAAAACCTATTGCAATTCACGGGGAGATCAAAGGATGATCCGCAGTGGTGGAGATGACGGCGGAATTTGGCGACGATCTTTTAAGCAATTGTGGGAATTGGAGGGCTGATGGATGGCTATGGAAGGGCAGCGAGATGCCAAGAATGCTGCTCTAATACCATGTGTTAGAACCCTTGCAGATTCTAAACTTGGGGTTGATCTCTTTAGGGGATTGGCCTCCTTGGAACTCTGTAGGGGTTCCTCCTTCCAAATTGCTGCTCAAAACCTACATAAAAGATTCATCTATTGCTTATGAAAAGAGGATGAATACATGACTATTTATAGGGCTTCTAAACCCTAACTCCTAATATGACTCCTACTCAAGACTCCTACTTCTAACCAACTCCTAATAGGACTCCTACTCAAGACTCATATTCCTTTACAACTCCTAATTCTTCTCTAAGAAGCAACCTCCTAACCCTAGCTGGCCTCTTCACCTCTTTAATAGGGGTTGGCTTAGGTAGGTTTTATATGAATGCCCCTCTCTATTAGGACTCTTCTAGCTAGAGTCCTAACAAACACCTCTATGATTGCCCTAAAATAAAATAATATATACACTATTGACATTAATGATCTTTGTAATGAAATGTGTTTTTCGGTTTTGAATGACGATGCTTGTCTTTGGCATAGAAGATTTGGTCATGCTAGCATGAAACTAATCTCTCAAATCTCATCCAAAGAACTTATAAGAGGTATTCCTAACATTAAGTTTGTTAACGATAATGTGTGTGATGCATGTCAACAAGGAAAACAAATAAAAGATAGTTTTAAACCAAAAAATCAAATAAGCACCTCTAAACCATTGCAATTGATCCATATGGATTTGTTTGGACCAATTGATATATCAAGCCTAGGAGGTAGCAAATACGCCTTTGTAATTATGGACGATTATAGTAGATACACTTGGACATACTTCTTGGCACACAAAAATGATTGCTTTTTGTATTTTTCTAAGTTTTGTAAACATGTTCAAAATGAAAAAGGCCTTATGATTTTATCAATTAGGAGTGATCACGGTGGCGAATTTCAAAACTGTGATTTCTAAAGTTTTTGTGAATCTAATGGATAAAACCACAATTTCTCTACTCCGAGAAATCCTCAACAAAATGGAGTAGTAGAAAGAAAAAATAAAAATTTTTAAGAAATGACAAGAACCATGTTGAATGAACATAGCCTACCCAAATAATTTTAGGCCAAAGCCGTTAATACGACATGCTATTGTTAGGATCGAGTCAGCACTAAGAGGGGGGGATAAATTAGTGCAGCGGATTAAAACGTCGGTTTAAAATTCTTTATACATTAAAAATGATCTCGGAAGATAATTTGAAAAAGAGTTTGATCATAAGGGTAGTGAAAGCCAAGCATGAAGGAAGTGAAGCCATTGCAAAGTAAGTAAATAGCAATAATAGAAATGCAAACTAGAATTTATAGCAGTTCGGTTAGTGTGACCTACATCCACTTCTGATTCCTCCTCTGTCGAGGTCATCGGCGTCCACTAATGGTCTTACTTTAACAGGCAAAGACCAACCACCTGTTTACAGCGCTTTCAACTTTTCATGGGTTTAGGAGATAACCCTTACAAGCCTCACACCTCTCTTGAATTATCTCAATACTTAGAAAGAGAGGAGTAGGACTCTTATACTTTTACAGCACTTTTAACACCCCAAGAATTCAAGATTATGTTAATACTTTCATGCCCTTTCATACAGAAAAGAGTGGGGTATTTATAGGCCCCAATGGCTTCTAAATTGAAGCCAAAAAGTGTCACGTCCCCGGATTTTATGATACTAGTGGTACCACCGCCATTATTGGGTGGTGCTACCACCTACAGATAGACACTAGGCGATAGCAATGCTCAGTCTAGGCGGTACGACCACCTAAGAGAGCTTGGAGACTGAGCTCTAATAGTACCACCACTTGATAGGGTGGTACCACTGCCTGACAATATTAACTATCGATGGTACCACCACCCAGTTTGGGCGGTACCACCGCCCAAAGCACATGGGAGACCGAGTCCCAAGCGGTGCCACCACCGGTCGTGACTTCAGGTGCTTAATGGGATGTTTAACCAGCCTAATTCAACCCTACTAAGGGCCCAGTTGGTCCCTAACTGAGTTAGTGGGATCACCTCATAATCCTAACTCAACTTAAGGTCTAACTATGATTAAGGCAAGCAATATATGTTCAGTATGTCAATTTTTCTCTCGGTGAACCTCTAGCGAACTTCTCAGTGAGTCTTTCGGTGAGCTTCCGGTGAACTCTCGACGAACTGTTAGAACCCTTGCAAATTCTAAGCTTGGGGTTGATCTCTTTAGGGAATCGGCCTCCTTGGAACACTATAGGGGTTCCTTCCTCCAAGTTGCTGCTCAAAGGCTACAGAAAAGATTCATGTATTGCTTATCAAAAGAGGATGAATACAACTATTTATAGGGTTTCTAAACCCTAACTTCTAATAGGACTCATACTCAAGACTTCTATTCCTTTATAATTCCTAATGCTTAAGAAATAACCTCCTAACCCTAGCCGACCTCTTCACCTCTTTAATAGGGGTCGGCTAGGTAGGTTAACATGAATGCCCCTCTCTGTTAAGACTCTCCTAGTTGGAGTTCTAAAAGACCCGCCCTCTTCAAATCAGTCTTGTCCTCGTTGCTGAGATTCCATGAACTCAGGGAACCGGGTTTTCAGCTCCTTAAATGATTCTCATGTGGTGTCTTTAAGTGGGAAATTATTCCAATGTATTAGTACTTCAATAGAGGGACATCGACGATGCATCACGATCCTACGATCGAGGATGGCTTATGGTTGGGCTTAAATTGTTAGGATCGAGAGCACTAAGAGGGGGGGGGTGAATTAGTGCAGCGGAAATCTTTCAGCGATTAAAAACGAAAGCTGCGTTCATTCGATAAAAACTATTTTGATGCAAAAGCCGATTCTAAGATTACTTATGATTAAGTGCAGTTTATGTCTAAACACAGTTTGCGTCTAAACGCAGTTTGCGTCTAAATGCAGATTGTGTCTAAGCTCAGATTGCGTCTAAGCGCAGTTTGCGTCTAAGCGCAGTTTGCGTCTAAGCGCAGATTGCGTCTAAGCACAGTTTGCGTCTAAACACAGTTTGCGTCTAAGCGCAGTTTAAGCAGAAGTATAAAGATAGTGTGCTGCTATTGTACAGCTCAAAAAGTAATCTGCAAAAAGCAGATTTACGTCTAAACGCAGATTTACGTCTGAACTTTGAAACTCGTTTGTAGACTCGCAGAAGGCAGTATGCAGTTGAAATCAAGACGTAAACGTAAACTGAAATCTGATGATTGTACGAGGAAAGCCGATTTACGTCTAAATGCAGTTTTACGTCTAAATGCAGATTTTCGTCTAAACCTTGAAACTCGTTCGTAAAATTGCAGAAGACAGTTTGCAGTTATAAATAGAATCAAAACGTAAATGTAAACTGCAAAGAAACTCGTTCATAAAAGCGCAAAAGACAGTTTGCAGTTACAAAACGTAATCGTAAACTGTAATATATGAAAACACTGATTTACGTCTGAATGCAGATTCGGAAAGATCAGCACTTAGAAATTTGTTCGTAAAGGCGCAGAGAGCAGTAGCTATGTAGGAGGTTTGCAGTAATGATAAAGTGCTCAAAATAAACGCAAACCAGAGATTTAGAGTGGTTCGGTCAGTCTTGACCTACTCCACTTTTGGCTTCCTCCACCGACGAGGTCACCGACGTCAACTAGAGGCCTTCCTTCAATAGGCGAAGGCCAACTGCCCTTTTACAGATTCACTCCTTTTGATGGGCTCAGGAGACAACCCTTACAGGACCTTTCTCTCCTCTCTTTACAACTCAAAACTTGAAGAACAGAAAGAGGAGAACTTTAGGACTTTACACAAATTTGAGCTCTTAGAATCACAGAAAAGATCAAGAATTCGGTGTAGGTCTATATCTTTTCAGTGCTGAATGGGTGGGGTATTTATAGGCCCCAACCCAATTCAAATTTGGAGCTCAAAACGATCAAATCCCGAAATTTCGGGATCAGGCGGTTGCACCTCCTGACTGGAGAGGTTGCACCGCCTGGCAGAGCTCGAAGACTGAGCCCAAGCGGTTGCACCTCTGTGTCAGGGGCGGTTGCACCTCCTGAGTCTGGCTCGGAGACTGAGCCCCAGGCGGTGCCACCTCTTGACTGAGGCGGTTGCACCTCTCTGCCAGAGCTCGAAGACTGAGCTCAGGCGGTGCCACCTCTCTGTCAGGGAAGTTGCACCGCCCAGTCTAGCTCGAAGACTGAGCTCAGGCGGTGCCACCTCTTGGCTGGGGCGGTTGCACCGCCCAGTCTCGCTGGGAGGCTTCGCCCAGGCGGTGCCACCTCCTGGCCTAGGCGGTTGCACCTCCTGATGCAATCAGGGTCCGAATGGTTAGCTCCATTCGGCCCAATTTCAGTCTTTCAGGGGCCCAATTGCCCCAAGATTAAGCTAATGGGATCACCTCCCATTTTCCAACTTAATCAACGTGCTAACTATGATTATATCTAAGACAATTTCTGCAGCTTTGCTTCGGTGCGTCAATCGCTTCTTCCGACGAGTTTCCGGCGAACTTCCGACGATCATCCGATGAACCCTCGGTGATGCTCCTGCAGACTTCCGGCAAACTCCTGGACTTTGCGACGATCCACTTGGTGAGTTCCGATGAGCTTCGCTTGGCAAGCTTCTGGACTTCTCGGATCTGTTCTTGCAGAACCTCCAACGACCGTCCGAACTTCCGTCGAACTCTCGAACTCCCAACGTGATCATGAACTTGACTCCGACGCAACTCCTACTGCTTGTCTAACTTTCATCGTAGTTAATCCTGCACACTTATCTCAACACATAGATTAGACAACAAATGACAATTGACTTCATCATCAAAATCTGAGATTCAACATTCTCCCCCTTTTTGATGATGACAATCAATTGATAATGGAGTTATCCTTAACTCCCCCTGTCTATATGCCATAGTTGAGATAAGTCAACCTTGAATTCAAGACCTTAGAATTCAAGTGACGTATTGATAAGTTAGATCAGTTAAACTTATCAATACTCCCATCATGATACTCATCATGATGTATCTCTTCAAAGATGATGTCAAGGCTTGACATACATCATCAAGTTCGTATGATTGTGTTTGTAACTATTCATCATGTAGTTTGAACATTATCATATAAAGCTGTGAAGCACTATTACATGATGCACACATTTGAAATATTCTAGCAAGTTTTGCATTTTCTTCACATGATAAGATATCAACTCAGGGCATAATGCAAACTTTAGCACATGTTCATATATCTCTTGGTGATGCAAGGATGGCATAATCATAGCAGTGTTTATAGCATCACTCATAGTATTTCTAATCATGGTAATGTTTATCAATTCATATATCTCCCCCTTTGTCATCAACAAAAAGCATAGTAATTATGATACCAGGAAAATAATAATAGCAAGCTTATAGAGGAATTTTACATAGATTGCTTTAAATACTTCTTCCCCTTTTTGTTATAATCCATTGTCTATGTAAAGATTTTGCAGGATGGAATACATACACATGAATCACTTCATCAAATCTATTTCAGAAACTTATTTTTCATGAAAGTGTACGAGAAAATCTGTTTTATAGCATTCGAATAAATAAGATGCATTCGGACAAGATTTTGTTACAGATTTTCACATATAATCATAGAAACATGGCAATCAAGTGATTTGATCATTCAATATAGTCCAAAAAATAATTTTAACAAATTTATCTATTCGGACACATCAACATTCCTAATTCTCTTCGAATGAAATCAAATTGTTCTTCACTTAGAGGTTTTGTAAAAATGTCAGCTAGTTGATGTTTAGTATCAATGAACTCTATGGTTACGTCATGATTAGTGACATGATCTCGTATAAAGTGATGTATAATATCAATATGTTTTGTTCTTGAGTGTTGTATAGGATTCTTAGTTAAGCATATTGCACTCGTGTTATCACATTTAATGGGAATATCTTTAAGATTAACTTTGTAATCTTCTAAAGTGTTTTTCATCCATACAACTTGTGCACAGCATGCACTTGCTGCAATATATTCAGCTTCGGTTGTTGATAGAGCAACCGAGTTTTGTTTCTTAGATGACCAGGAAACAAGAGCATGTCCTAAAAATTGACATGATCCTGATGTGCTTTTTCTATCTAGTCTACAGCCAGCGAAGTCCGCATCAGCATAAGCTGTTAACTCAAAATTTTCTTATTTTGGGTACCATAATCCTAGATTTGTGGTTCCATTAAGATATCTAAGTATTCTTTTAACTGCTTTGAGATGAGATATCTTAGGGTTTGATTGAAATCTAGCACAAATTCCTACACTGAACATGATGTCTGGTCTGGTGGCAGTGAGGTAAAGTAAACTTCCTATCATACCCCTATAAGTTTTTTGATCAAAGCTTTCTCCACTTTCATCAATTTCTAACTTAGTGGAGGTGCTCATAAGAGTGTTACTAGCCTTTGAGTTGTTCATATTAAACCTTTTTAATAAATTCATGGCATATTTAGTTTGACTAATAAAGATGCCATTGCTTAGTTGTTTGATTTGTAAACCTAAGAAGAATGTTAATTCTCCCATTAAGCTCATTTCGAATTCAAGACTCATAGTTTTAGCAAAAGATTCACACAAAGATTCATTTGTAGAGCCAAAGATAATATCATCAACATAAATCTGAACAATGAGAAAATTATTTTCAAAATTCTTGATAAACAATGTAGTATCAACCTTGCCTTTTGTAAAGTTATTTTTGATAAGAAAAGAACTAAGTCTCTCATACCAAGCCCTTGGGGCTTGTTTAAACCATAGAGAGCTTTAGTTAATCTAAACACATGATTAGGGAGGCTATTATTTTCAAATCCAGGAGGTTGTTCAACATAAACTTCTTCGGAAATAAAGCCATTTAGAAAAGCGCTTTTAACATCCATTTGAAATAACTTAAAATTATTACTACTAGCGTAGGCAAGGAGCATCCTTATGGCTTCCAATCGAGCCACAGGTGCGAAGGTTTCTTCGTAATCGATACCTTCTTCTTGGTTGAAACCTTTGGCCACTAATCTAGCCTTGTTTCTAACCACGATACCATTTTCATCTTGCTTGTTTCTGAAAACCCATTTAGTACCAATAACTAAATGGTCATTTGGCCTAGGAACAAGCTTCCACACCTCATTTCTCTCAAATTGATTCAATTCATCTTGCATTGCGATAATCCATGAATCATCTTTCATGGCTTCGTCAACGCATTTGGGTTCAATTTGGGAGAGAAAGGCGGCGTTTGCACAAAAAGTTTTAAGAGAAGATCGTGTTTGAACCCCCTTTGACGTGTCTCCTAAGATTAGCTCCTTGGGATGAGCATCTACATACTTCCAATCCTTGGGTAAGGATATTTCGGGAGTGGATGCATCCAAGTTGCTAGTTGGAGAAGGGGTTTCATTTAAATTCAAGGAATCAAAATTAACATCTTCGTCAAGATCATTTTTCGTGATTTCGGAAATCTCATTGAAAACAACATAAACAGATTCTTCGATAATTAAAGTTCTTTTATTGAAGATACGAAAGGCCTTAGAAATAGTAGAATAACCAAGAAAGATTCCTTCATCGGATTTAGCATCAAATTTTCCTAAGTTGTCCTTTTCATTTAAGATAAAACACTTACACCCAAAGACTTTAAAATATGAAACATTGGGTTTTTTATTGTTCCATAACTCATAGGGAGTTTTGGATAGTAGAGGTCTTACTAGAACTCTATTCAAAATGTAGCATGCAGTATTTACGGCTTCGGCCCAAAAATATTTGGGTAGGTTGTGTTCATTCAACATGGTTCTTGCCATTTCTTGTAAATTTCGATTTTTTCTTTCTACAACTCCATTTTGTTGAGGATTTCTAGGAGTAGAGAAATTATGGTTGTATCCATTGAGTTCACAAAATTCCTGGAAATCATGGTTTTGAAATTCACCACCATGATCACTTCTAATTGATGAAATCATAGACCCTTTCTCATTCTGAACAAGTTTGCAAAACTTGGTAAAAGATCTAAGGCACTCACTTTTCTGTTTTAAGAAGTAAGTCCATGTGTATCTGCTATAGTCATCCACGATGACGAAGGCGTATTTGCTACCTCCTAGGCTTGATGTGGAGATTGGTCCGAACAAGTCCATATGGATCAATTGTAAGGGCCTAGAGGTGCTTATTTGATTTTTAGATTTGAAGCTACTCTTAATTTGTTTACCTAATTGGCAAGCATCACATACATTATCTTTGATGAACTTGATATGAGGAATTCCTCTTACAAGTTCTTTGGATGATATTTGATTTATTAGTTTCATGCTAGCATGACCTAATCTTCTATGCCATAGCCAAGTATCCTCATTCAAAACCGAAAAACACATTTCATTACACAAATCATTGATGTCAATAGTGTATACGTTATTTTGTTTTAATGCAATCATAGACATATTTTTGTGTGGTTTTTCAATGATGCAAGCATTAGATTCGAATCTGACAATGTATCCTTTATCACATAATTGACTGATGCTCAAGAGGTTATGTTTTAAACCATTAACTAACAAAACATCTTCAATAAAGAAGTCGGATTTGTTACCTATGGTTCCTTTGCCAATGATTTTACCCTTGTTATTGTCTCCGAATGTGACATAGCCTTCGTCTATGCTAGTGAGCTTAGAGAATTGAGATGGATCTCCGGTCATATGCCTTGAGCATCCACTATCAAGGTACCATCTCTTGCTCCTAGCTTGCGATGGTTTAGTTTTCTACAAGAAAGGATGATGTTTAGGTACCCATTTGCTTTTGGGTGCCTCATAAATAGATCTACATTTCTTATCATGTTGCATAGAATTTGTCATGGTTCCTTTAGGAACCCAAATCAATTTGTTTGGACTTATTTTCTTGAATGGACAACAATGTGTCTTGTGTCCAAATTTACAACAGAAGTTACATTTGTCTTGATGTTGAATATGTAAGATGGAGCCTTTTATGAAGGTGGTTGGATTTTGGTGAGGACTTCTCACGAATCCAATTCCACTTCTTTTGGGAACGTGACCCTTGTTTGTAAGGATCATGTTCAATGACTTGCTACCAACCTCGAATTTCTTCAAGGTGTCCTTAAGTAGCAAGTTTTCTTTTTGGAGAGTTTCTAGATCATGGCATTTTATGCATGGGCTTAAACTATCATGATGTTCAGCATTTAACTTATCGAAATTACAAATAAGACTATCATGCTCCTTTTTTAGCAATTTGTATTTACTACTGATAGTCTTACACTCATCAAACAATTCATGGAAAGCATTTAATAATTCATCGAATGATAAATCTGCATCTATTGAATTTGTTACCTCATCTTCGATGGCCATTAAGGCGTAATGAGCAACTTACTCGGTGTTGGACTCCTCTTCTTCGGATGCGCTCGAGTCATCCCATGTTGCTTGAAGCGCCTTCTTCTTTGATGTTCTCCTTTTGACTTGGGGACAATCACTCTTATAGTGTCCCGGCTTTTTGCATTCATAGCAGATTACTTGGTCCTTCTTGGGTTCAAGTTTATTTTTTGCATCATTCTTAAACTTGTTTCTTTTAAAGAACTTTTTAAACTTTCTTGTTAGCAGTGCCAAGTCATCATCACAGTCCTCATCACTTGAGTTTTCTCTCAAGTGGCATTCAGAAGTTTTGAGTGCCATATCCTTCCTGTTCTTTGGAAGGATGTCTTCTTGCTCTTCATGAGCTTTACAAGTCATTTCGTAGGTCATTAATGACCCGATTAGTTCTTCAAGAGGGAAATTTCGCAGATCTTTTGCCTCTTGAATAGCAGTGACTTTAGGATCCCAACTCTTAGGAAGGGATCTTAGTATCTTATTAACAAGCTCAAAATCCGAAAAGCTCTTTCCGAGTCCTTTTAGACCGTTGACGACATCCGTGAAACGGGTAAACATGTCGCCAATGGTTTCACTCGGTTTCATCCGAAAAAGTTCGAAAGAATGTAACAGCAAATTGATTTTTGACTCTTTTACTCTACTTGTGCCTTCATGGGTCACTTCGAGTGTGTGCCAAATATCAAATGTAGTTTCACAAGTTGAAACACAGTTAAACTCGTTTTTATCAAGTGCACAAAATAAGGCATTCATAGCCTTTGCATTAAGAGCGAAAGCCTTCTTCTCCAAATCATTCCAATCGATCATTGGAAGAGAAGACTTCGAAAATCCGTTTTCGACAAGATTCCACAGTTCAAAATCCATAGAAATAAGAAAGATCCTCATTCGGGTCTTCCAGTAGGTGTAGTCCGTCCCACTGAACATGGGTGGACGCGTAATAGAATGCCCCTCTTGGTTTCCGGCGTATGCCATTTCTCTTGGGTTTTAATCCGTTAGAGAGTTAACCTTGCTCTGATACCAATTGTTAGGATCGAGAGCACTAAGAGGGGGGGGTGAATTAGTGCAGCGGAAATCTTTCAGCGATTAAAAATGAAAGCTGCGTTCGTTCGATAAAAACTATTTTGATGCAAAAGCGGATTCTAAGATTACTTATGATTAAGTGCAGTTTACGTCTAAACACAGTTTGCGTATAAACGCAGTTTGCGTCTAAATGCAGATTGCGTCTAAGCTCAGATTGCATCTAAGCGCAGTTTGCGTCTAAGCGCAGTTTGCGTCTAAGCGCAGTTTGCGTCTAAACACAGTTTGCGTCTAAGCGCAGTTTAAGCAGAAGTATAAAGACAGGGTGCTACTATTGTACAACTCAAAAAGTAATCTGCAAAAAGCAGATTTATGTCTAAACGTAGATTTACGTCTAAACGCAGATTTACGTCTAAACGCATATTTACGTCTAAACGCAGATTTACGTCTGAACTTTGAAACTCGTTTGTAGACTCGCAGAAGGCAGTATGTAGTTGAAATCAAGACGTAAACGTAAATTGAAATCTGATGATTGTACGAGGAAAGTCGATTTACGTCTAAATGCAGTTTTACGTCTAAATACAGATTTTCGTCTAAACCTTGAAACTCGTTCGTAAAATTGCAGAAGACAGTTTGCAGTTATAAATAGAATCAAAACGTAAATGTAAACTGTAAAGAAACTCGTTCATAAAAGTGCAGAAGACAGTTTGCAGTTACAAAACGTAATCGTAAACTGTAATGTATGAAAACACCTATTTACGTCTGAATGCAGATTCGGAAAGATCAGCACTTAGAAACTTGTTCGTAAAGGCGCAGAGAGCAGTAGCTATGTAGGAGGTTTGCAGTAATGATAAAGTGCTCAAAATAAACGTAAACCAGAGATTTAGAGTGGTTCGATCAGTCTTGACCTACTCCACTTTTGGCTTCCTCCACCGATGAGGTCACCGACGTCAACTAGAGGCCTTCCTTCAATAGGCGAAGGCCAACTGCCCTTTTACAGATTCACTCCTTTTGATGGGCTTAGGAGACAACCCTTACAGAACCTTTCTCTCCTCTCTTTACAACTCAAAACTTGAAGAACAGAAAGAGGAGAACTTTAGGACTTTACACAAATTTGAGCTCTTAGAATCATAGAAAAGATCAAGAATTCGGTGTAGGTCTATATCTTTTCAGTGCTGAATGGGTGGGGTATTTATAGGCCCCAACCCAATTCAAATTTGGAGCTCAAAACGATCAAATCCCGGAATTCCGGGATCAGGCGGTTGCAACTCCTGACTGGAGAGGTTGCACCGCCTAGCAGAGCTCGAAGACTGAGCCCAGGCGGTTGCACCTCTATGTCAAGGGCGGTTGCACCTCCTGAGTCTGGCTCAGAGACTGAGCCCCAAGCGGTGCCACCTCTTGACTGAGGCAGTTGCACCTCTCTGCTAGAGCTCGAAGACTGAGCTCAGGCGGTGCCACCTCTCGGTCAGGGAGGTTGCACCGCCCAATCTAGCTCGAAGACTAAGCTCAGGCGGTGCCACCTCCTGGCTGGGGTGGTTGCACCACCCAGTCTCGCTGGGAGGCTTAGCCCAGGCGGTGCCACCTCCTGGCCTAGGTGGTTGCACCTCCTGGTGCAATCAGGGTCCGAATGGTTAGCTCCATTCAGCCCAATTTCAGTCTTTCAGGGGCCCAATTGCCCCAAGATTAAGCTAATGGGATCACCTCCCATTTTCCAACTTAATCAACGTGCTAACTACGATTAGATCTAAGATAATTTCTGCAGCTTTGCTTCGGTGCGTCAATCGCTTCTTCCGGCGAGTTTCCGGCGAACTTCCGTCGATCATCCGATGAACCCTCGGTGATGCTCCTGTGGACTTCCGGCAAACTCCTGGACTTTGCGACGATCCACTTGGCGAGTTTCGACGAGCTTCGCTTGGCAAGCTTCTGGACTTCTCGGATCTGTTCTCGCAGAACCTCCGACGACCGTCCGAACTTCCGTCGAACTCTCGAACTCCCAACGTGATCATGAACTTGACTCCGGCGCAACTCCTACTGCTTGTCTAACTTTCATCGTAGTTAATCCTGCACACTTATCTCAACACATAGATTAGACAACAAATGACAATTGACTTCATCATCAAAATCCGAGATTCAACATAAATAACTTCATCCTTAAGCAATTTAAGTCTGTACACCACGGCTCCAATATGCTCTATGATCTGATAGGGCCCGTAAAAATGTGGGGATAGCTTCATGGAGGCTCAAGTATTGATGGAGAGTTGCTTGTATGGCTGTAGGTGAAGATAAACCCAATCTCCTACTGAAAATTCTCTTTCGCTTCATCGTGTGTCGGCTTGCTGCTTCATTCTAGCTTGAGCGGTAGAGAGATTATCCATTAACAGTTGTAGGAGTTTGTCCCTGTCAATCAATTCTTGGTCGACCTGATCTACCTTGGCCGAGCCAATTACATACTTTGGAATCACATGGGTCAGCCGACCATACAATGCATCATAAGGGACACATTTTGGGTTTAGGGTCAATAACCCAATGACGATGCGCCGAAGAATCGAACGAAGTGTCAATAACCCAATGACATGCCGGACAACATGATTCAAAGCTTTGTAATAATTGTCTAGATCGAAGTGGATTTTTATTTATGCAAGATTAACTGTGATAGCAAGGCATAAAGCAAAATGAATTCCCGGAGTCAAGAATGCGATTTCACTAGGAGTTCGAGAGTTCATCGGAAGTCCAGACGTTCGTTAGAAGTTCTGTCAAAACTGACCAAGTAGTCCAGGAGCTTGCCAAAAAAGCTCATTGGAACTCACCAAGAAGATCATTTTGAAGTCTAGGAGCTTGCCGGGAGACTGCTGAAACATCGCCGAGAGATCGTCGAAAGTTCGCTGGAAGATCGTCGGAAGCTCGTCGGAAGAAACCTAGACTTACTGAATTATTTAGCTTAGTAAATATCTTAAATTTCATAGTTAGCACATAATTATGATTAGAATTGGGCCAACCAAATTAGGGGACAATTGGGCCCAAGTTTAGGCTGTGTTGGACTAAGAGAATAGCCCAAATAGTGACCAAATAGGTGAAACCGTCGTGGCACAGTCTCCAAGATTATGTTAGGCGGTGGTACCACCAGTCTGGGTGGTGGTACCTCCCAGCCATAGTCTTCTAGGCAGTGGTACCGCTAGACTATCCGGTGGTACCACCAAGTGTCAGGCTACAAGCGATGGTACCGCCTAGTGCAGACGGTGGTATTGCCCGTACCCCAAAATTTTGAGGATTTGAATTTTGGCTCCAAGTTTTGAAGTCATTTGGGGTATATAAATACCCCAGCTATTCCTGCATGGAGTAGCAAGAAAATTGAACAAAGGCTCTAAGTTTTTAGAGTTGAAAACCCTTGTAAAGTATAGAGTCCCTCCTCCTAAAGTTAAAGACCATTCTAAGGGAGTGTGAGGGAAGCTTTATAAAAAGGGGGTGTAAAGGTTCTCTCCTAAGCCTGCAAAAGGAGAATAGAGTTGTAAGAAGAAGTTTGATCTTCGCCTATTAAAGGAAGATCGTTAGTGGATGTCGGTGGCCTCGACGGAAGAGGAATCGGTGGAGTGGATATAGGTCATGATGACCGAACTACTATAACTTGATTTGCATTTACTTCTTGCAATTTACATTTACTGCAAACTGCCCTTCTTTACTTGCTTTACATCCACTACACTCTTTCGTATGCTTTAAAGTTAAACACTTTCCGAGATCGATTTTAGACGAACGAAGATTTTATAAAATCGATGTTTTTATCCGCTGCAATAATTCACCACCCCCTCCCCCCCCTCTCTTAGTATCGATTCGTTCCTAACAGTTAGTATCAGAGTCATGTCGTTTCTCATTTGGTTTAACACCTAAGAGAAATTGCTTTTTTCAGCTTTCAAGAGGGACTTTATCTCATTTGTCCTCCCTTGTTCAATGAGACAGACTACATATATTGGAAAACTCGAATGAGAATTTTCTTACTTTCTTTGGATTTAAATTTACAGAATATTATGGAAAACGATTTTCGAAGGTCTTCTCTTCCAATGAACCATTGGAATGATTTGGAAAAGAAGACTTTTTTCTTTAAATGCTAGAGCTATGAATGCTCTATTTTACGCCTTAGATAAAAATAAATTTAATTGAGTTTCTACTTGTAAAATGGCTTTCGATATATGGCACACTCTCAAAATCACATACGAAGACACTAATAGAGTAAAAGATTCTAAGATAACCTTTCGATGCATGATTTTGAACTTCTTCGAATGAAGCCAAGCGAAACTGCTGTGGACAGGTACACACGTATTACGGATGTCGTCAATGGTTTAAGAGCTCTTGGCAAATGCTTTTCTAATTTTGAACTCGTTAACAAGATCTTAATATCGCTTTCTAAAAATTGGGAATCGAAAATAATGACAATACAAGAAACAAATGATTCAAATAAATTTTCACTTGAAAATCTTATTGGGTCCTTGATGACCTATGAAATGACTCATGATGCACAAAACAAACATGAGAACAACCTTCCAAAGAATAGGAAGGATTTGGGACTTGGAACAATTGAAAACCACTCGAGCATAAGCTCAAGTGATGGTAAACTGGAACTCCTCACTATAAAATTTAAAAAGTTCATGAAATAAGAATTAAAGAACAAAAATAAACTTAAAAAGAATGCAACTATTTAGTTTGAACGCAAGAAGAAGGAAGCAATCTTAGACGAATCAAGCTCATCCGAAGATGATGAATAAACCAACAAAAGCGAGGTTGCAAACTACGCCTTAACGGCTTGGCCTTCGACAACAAGGTAACCAAAATCCCCTTAATTTATTTTGAAATTACTTGATGCATTTCATATATTAATTTTAAATTAGTATATAAAATAAAAAAATAAAAAAAAGGGGGGGATCATGCTTTTTTTTATAAGTAATTTTAAAAATGATAATGACAATTGCATGTTTTATGAAAATATAACTAAATATTAGATTTAAAACTAATGAATAATCCTATGTATGCTTTTCAAGAAAAATAATGTGTAACTTGATGATTTCATGATTTTGATTGAAGATAATTTATGCTTAATGAATTCATACTTGATGAAATAATGTAATGATGATTTGAAATCATGCTTAATGAGTTTATCTTTCTAAATTATACATGATGATTCTTACGATTTATGGATTTTCGATTTTTATCATAATGAAAGTGGCTTTTTCAGTTTTAAAAATGATGCATATTTTTTATTTGGCATAAATGACAAAGGCATGCTTATATGAAATAATGTAAGTATCATGCTTGACGATTTTATATTTAATTAAGCGTGATGATTTGAAGAAATAATAATTTGATCTTGATGATTTCCATGATGATATTTGCTCTTTCGATTTTAAACTATGATGTATGGTTTTCATACGAAAAACTTGATCATGCTTATATGAAATCAATTACTTAAATTGAAACAACTAAAATGAGGAAAACATTTTTTTTTATTTTTTTTTCTCTACCTTATTAATTTTGATGAATCTATGTGTATCATTTTTATGAATCTCTTAAAAGTGACGTTGTCGATTTAACAAGTTGAATGATTTGAAGATAAATGATGATTTTTCTCTTGATTATAACTAGTGATATTTTTTTATATTAATCATCATCTTGATTTCTCGATATTTGACACATGAGATTTCTCTATGAATCAAGATCTTGTTTTTGAACTCCTATGTTTCTTCTTACCATTTTTCTAAAAAGGAGAGATTAATAAATCTATCTATGTCCTTTTTATGAATCTCTTGAAAATGATTTTGATTTAACGATTTGAATTTGAATGAGTTTTATCTCGATTTTTGAGATTTATAACTAGAGATTTCTTATGCATCAATCAAGATATTATATCATTTTTTTTCTCCTATGTTTCTTTTTTCCAATTGCTAAAGAGAAAAAATACTTAAAAATGTTGATTTAATGTTTGGTATCATGAATGCTTTATTATCATGCATGGGAGTAATGATGAAGGTTTTGAATACAAATGTTTGTATCATGTTTGATGATTTCACATTTTGAAATTATGCATGATGAGTTGAAGTGATGTTGGTTTAAATGTATGAATCAACAATCTTTTTATCAAATGAATCATGATTTTTTTTTTTGTGAATTCTTGAATTATAACTTGAGTTTTCTTTTTTGAATCAAGATTGTTTCCTATCATGCTTTCTATTTACAAAAAGATGAAACTTGTCAAAAATGATATATGATCTTTTGACATTCATTTTTGTTGTTTACATTTGTCATGATTTGGAAATTGATATAAAGGGAAAAGAATTATAATATTATATTCTTTCCTTCTATTTGACAATAACAAAGGGAGAGCAAAACTTGCTAGAAAGCAAAATTGATAGCTCACACTTCTAAAAAGATAAGAAAGAACTTGCAATCTTGAACATAAACAAGATTTGCTAGCATGCAATCTCAAGAGAAGCAAAAGTGCTATCTTGCCTATCTCTAGAAGCAAAAATGTTAACTTGCATATCTAGCAAAATTTACAATCTTGCAAAACTCATAAAATTTGCTAGCTTGCATGATGATTAAACTTGAGATTTATTATACAATGATTTGAACTGTAATATCTCAAACACTTGATAGTTGGACTTCTCCATTTTGTTGATGACAAAGCGGGAGAAGTATGATGATGTTATGCATAAGTTTATGATAACATATTGCTTGGATTTTTGAATCCAAGAGTTTTATCCATATGGCATATTGATAGGGGGAGTTTGTTTAAACTTAGTCATCAATTGGTTGTCTTTATCAAAAATGGGGAGATTGTTAAATCTTGGATTTTGATGATGAAATAAATTGATAAGGGTTTATGATTTGATCTGTGTTTTAAGTGATGCAGGATGCTTCGATCAAGGAGAGACAATTAAAGCATGAAGAATCATGTTGGGCCGGTGGAACATGTCAGAAGATTGGATGTTGAGCCGAAGGATCAGTCAACGTATCGATAGAAGACTTCGAGCCATGGCTTCAAGCATTAGGCCAAGAAGAGCAAAAATTGTACCAAGGAAATCGGAGTTGTGGAGGTCAACTAGCCGATTGGGCAATAGGCTGCAAGAGAGGACGATGCACCGAAGAATCGGACGAAGCGTCGATGACCCAATGACATGTTGGACAACAAGATTTAAAGATTTGTAATAATTGCCTATATCGAAGTAGATTTTTATGTGTGTAGGATTAACTATGATAGCAATGCATAAAGCAAAATGAAGTCCCAGAGTCAAGAACGTAATTTCGTTGGGAGTTCGAGAGTTCGTCGGAAGTCCAAACGTTCGTCGGAAGTTCTGCCGGAACTGACCAAGAAGTCCAAGAACTTTCCAAAGAAGCTCATTGGAACTCACCAAGAAGATCGTCGCGAAGTCTAGGAGCTTGCCGAGAGTCTGTTGGAACATTACCGAGAGATCATCAAAAGTTCGTCGGAAGCTCGCCGAAAGAAACCTAGACTTACGAACTTGTTTAGCTTAGTAAATATCTTAAAATTTCATAGTTAGCACATAATTAGGATTAGAATTGGGCCAATCAAATTAGGGGATAGTTGGGCCAAAGTTTGGGTTGTGTTGGGCCAAGAGAAAGGCCCAAACAGTGACCAAACAAGTGAAACCCTTGTGACACAGTCTCCGAGACTATGTCAGGTGATAGTACCGCTAGTCTGGGCAGTGGTACCATCCAGTTATAGTCTTCTAGGCAGTGGTACTGCTAGACTAGGCGGTGGTACCACCAGACTAGGCGGTGGTATCGCTAGACTACGCGATGGTACCGCCCAATGTTATGTTGCAAGCAGTGGTACCGCCCGTACCTCAAAATTTCGGGGATTTAAATTTTGGCTCCAAGTTTTGAAGCTATTTTGGGTCTATAAATACCCCAGCTATTCCTGCATAGAGTAGCAAGAAAAGTGAACAAAAACTCTATGTGTTTGGAGTTGAAAACCCTTGTAAAGTATAGAGTCCCTCCTCCTAAAGTTAGAGACCATTCTAAGGGAGAGTGTGAGGAAAGCTTTGTAAAAATGGGGTATAAAGGTTCTCTCCTGAGCCTGCAAAAGGAGAATAGAGTTGTAAGAAGGAGATTGATATTTGCCTATTAAAGGAAGATCGTTAGTGGATGTCGGTAGCCTCTACGAAAGAGGACTCGGTGGAGTGGATGTAGGTCACGATGATCGAACCACTATAACTCGAATTGCATTTACTTCTTGCAATTTACATTTACTGCAAACTGCCCTTATTTACTTGCTTTACATCCACTATACTCTTTTGTACGCTTTAAAGTTAAACACTTTTTGAGATCGGTTTTAGACGAACGAAGATTTTATAAAACCGACGTTTTTATCCGCTGTGCTAATTCACCCTATGGATTAGATCTTAGTGTCGACTCATTCCTAACAAGTCCTACATCACTTATCTCAACACATAGATTAGATCATTAATTCACCAATTAATGTCATCATCAAAATCTGAGATTCAACAATCTCTCCCTTTATTATGATAACAACCAACTGATGACAACCAACTGATGACGGAGTTAACCTTAACTCCATCTCTATATATGTCATTTTAAGATAAGACAAAACTTGAATTCAAAAGGAATCATGACCTTTGAATTCAAGTGAAACAATTTCGATCATAGTGATCAAATGCAATATATGAAAATTTCATACATTGTGCATCATCATAGTTTCAAGTCATCAAATTATAACATGCACAATTTCATCACTTCATGCATGATAATAAATTACTTTGGGCATAACCTGCATGATACTAAAGCACTCATCACTTCATGCATGATACCAAATTTAACATATATGATACTAAAGCATTTTTTAACCATTATACTACATTCAACATCATTTTGGCATGATTCCAAACATTAACCATTTATCACTTCATGCATGATACCACATTCAATATCATTTTGGCATGATTCCAAACATTCATCATTTCTCCCCCTTTTGTTATTAACAAAAAGAAGAATCATTCAACAATTTATGCAAGTATTTTAAACTATTCAGGTAAGTTTTACACCAATTTATGCAAGCTAGCAAATTTATAAAATGCGAAGTTAAGCAAAAACTTTATATGATAACTACTTTTGCTTCTTGAAATGGGCAAGTTAGCATTTTTGCTTTAGATGTACAAGCACTTTTTGGTTCTTCTTGAGATGTGCAAGTTTCTTTCTTCCTTTTGTCATAAAAATAAAAAGAAGAGGAAGAAGAAAAAGGGAGGAATTCATTCGTCACAAGAAAAATCAAGTTATAAGAACCCAATCCATGAAAGAATTTGAACCAAATCAAATCCATGAAAAAAAATAAGTTTCAATGAATCTAGCTTCTACTTTCGCAAAGAGAATGGATTCATCATAAAAGATCAAAATGTGCATACTAGAAATTTATGAATCAAATCCCTATTCTTGTAAATAGAATGAAGAAGGATTCATAGGAATTGATTATCGCATAAAAGATTAAGTATATTAAAAGTCTATGAATAAATACTCTTCTTTAGTGAGTTGCAAGAAGGAATGAAGGAAACGATCTTGATTTAAAAAGAAAACTCTAAGTTACGAAAAATCGAGAAATCCAAAAAATGTATAAAGAAATTCATGCATTTGGAAGATTTAACATACCTAATTCTCTTCTAATAAAATCAAATTATTCCTCATTTAAAGGTTTTATAAAAATATCAACTAATTGGTGTTTTGTAACAATAAATTCTAAAGATATATCATGGTTATTAACATGATCTCTAATAAAATGATGCTTAATGTCAATATATTTAGTTCTAGAGTGGTGAATGGGATTTTTTGTTAAACATATTACACTAGTGTTATCACATTTTATAGGTATATTTTTCAAGTGAATTCCATAATCTTCTAAAGTATTTTTCATCCATATAACTTTTACACAATATGCACATATTGCTATATACTCAGCTTCGGTTATAGATAATACAACCAAGTTTTGTTTCTTGGAAGGCCAAGAGACAACTGCATTTCCTATGAGTTGATATATTCCAAATGTGCTTTTTCTATCTATTTGGCAACAAGAAAAATCAGCATAGACATAAGCAATCAATTCAAGATTTTAGTTTTTAGATATCATAATCCTAGATTAAGAGTTTCATTTAGGTATCTAAAAAATTTTTTAACAACTTTTAAGTGAGATTGCTTGGGATTTGACTAAAATCTAGCATATAGTCCAATACTAAACATAATATCAAGTCTAGTTATTGTGATGTATAATAAACTACCTATCATACCCCTATAAGTTTTTTGATCAAAATATTCTCCATTAATGTCCATATCTAATTTTGTAGAAGTGCTCATTGGAGTATTTATAGCCTTAGCACTATACATATTAAATCATTTTAATAGATCTAACGCATACTTAATTTGACTAACAAAAGTTTCATCACTAAGTTGTTTGATTTGTAAGCCTAAGAAAAAGGTTAATTCCCCCAATAAACTCAAATTCAAGGCTCATACTATTGGCAAAAGATTCACATAAAGACTAATTTGAAGATCCGAAAATGATATCATCAACATAAATTTAAATAATGAGAAAATTATTTTTAAAATATTTAATAAACAATGTAGTATCGACCTTGTCTTTCATAAAATTATTCTTAATTAGAAAGGAGCTAAGTCTCTCATACCAAGCCCTTGGGGCTTGTTTCAAACCATAGAGAGCCTTAGACAACTTAAAAACATGACTCAAAAAATAGTATTCTCAAATCTAGGTGGTTGTTCAATATAAACTTCTTCGTAAATAAAGCCATTAAGAAAAGCACTTTTAACATCCATTTGAAATAACTTAAAATTATTATAACTAGCATAAGTAAGGAGAATCCTTGTGGCTTCAAGTCTAGCCACAATAGCGAAAGTTTTTTCATAATCGATATCGTCTTCTTAGTTGAAACCTTTGATCACTAATCTAGCCTTGTTTCTAACTACGATACCAAGTTCATCTTGCTTGTTTCTAATGATCCATTTAGTATCAATAACTAAATGGTCACTAGGTCTAGGAACAAGCTTCCATATCTTATTTCTCAAATTAATTTAATTTCTCATGCATTGCAAAGACCCATGAATCATCTTTCAGGGCTTCGTGAATGCATTTTGGTTCAATTTGAGACAAGAATGCTACATTAGCACAAAAATTCTTAAATGAAAAAGCGAGTTTGAACACCTTTTGATGTATCTCCAATTATTAGCTCCTTAGGATAAGCATCTATATACTTCCAATCCTTAGGGAAGGATTCTTTAGAAGAAGATGCATCCAAGTTGCTTGGGGGAGGAGAGTTTTTATTCAAATTTAAAACATCAAAATTAAGATCATCATCAAAATCATTTTTCTTAAATTCGGGAAGCTCATTAAACACAACATGAATAGATTCTTCTATAACCAATGTTCTTTTATTAAAGACACAAAAAGCTTTAGACATAGAGGAATAACCAAAAAAAATGCCTTCATCGGATTTTGCATCAAATTTTCCTAATGCATCTTTTTTATTTAAAATAAAATATTTACAAACAAAAACTTTAAAATATGAAATATTACGTCTTTTGTTGTTCCACAATTCATAGAGAGTTTTAGAAAGTAATGGTTTTATAAGAACCCTATTCATGACATAGCATGACATGTTAATGGCTTCAGCCCAAAAATATTTAGGTAGGCTAGAAACTCCTATTTTTTCTCTCAACAACTCTATTTTGATGAGGGTTTCTTAGAGTGGAGAAGTTATGGTTATACCCATTTGAATCACAAAAGTTTTTAAAATCATGGTTTTGAAATTCACCATCATGATCACTTCGAATAGAGGCAATCATAAAACTCTTTTTATTTTGAACTAATTTATAAAATTTTAAAAAATATTTAAAGCAATCATTTTTATATGCCAAGAAGTATGTCCAAGTGTATCTACTATAACCATCAACAATTACAAAAATATATTTATAACCTCCTAGGCTTGTTGTATCAATTGGTCCAAATAAACCCATATGGATCAATTGTAGTGGTATAGAGGTACTTATTTGATTCTTTGATTTGAAACTACTTTTTATTTATTTTTTTATTAGACATACATCACAAACTTTGTCACAAACCTAATGCTAGGCATTCCTATTACAAGTTCTCTAGTTGAAATTTGAGAGATTAGTTTCATGCTAGCATGACCCAATCTCATATGCCAAAGCCATGCATCATTATCTAAAGCCGAAAAACATGTTTCATCGTAAAAATCATCAATATCAATAGTATACATATTGTTATTTTTTTAGGCAATTATAGATCTATGTTTGTGTGGTATTTCAATTATACAAGCATTATATTCAAATTTGATAATATATCCTTTATCACATAATTGACCAATGCTTAGTAGTGTTGAATCTCAGATTTTGATGATGAAGTCTATTATCATTTGTTATCTAATCCATATGTTAATATAAGTATGCAGGATTAACTATGATGGAAGTAAGACATGCATCAGAAGTTACGCCGGAGTCAAGACCATGATCACGTTGGGGGTTCGAGAGTTCGACGGAAGTCCGGACGGTCGTCGGAGGTTCTGCGGGAACAAATCCGAGAAGTCCAGGAGCTTGCCAAAGAAGCTTATCGGAACTCTCCAAGTGAATCGTCGTAAGTCCAAGAGTTTGCCGAAAGTCCACCGGAGCATCGCCGAAGGTTCGTCGGATATTCGCCGGAAGCTCGCCGGAAGAAGCAATTGACGCACCGGAGCAAGTTGCAGTAAATGTCTTAAGAAATATCGTAGTTAGCATGTAGATTAAGTTAGGAATGGGAGATAATCCCATTAACTTAATATGGGGGCAATTGGGCCCTTGATAGACCCAAATTGGGTCGAATGGATCAACCCATTCGGACTAGAATTCCAGCTAGGCGGTGGCACCGCCCAAGAGATAGTCTCCCAGGAAAGCTAGGCAGTGCAACCGCCCCAGTCAGGCGGTGGCACCGCTTGGGCTCAGTCTCCGAGCGAGACTGGGCGGTGCAACCGTCCCTATCAGGCCATGGCACCGGCCAGAGGCTCAATCTCCGAGCTGCCAAGCGGTTGTACCGCCCCAGTCAGGAGGTAGTACCGTTAGGACCCCGAAAATATGAAAAAAGATATTTTTGAGCTCCAAATTCAAACCAATTTGGGGCCTATATATACCCCACCCTTTCCTGCTGAAAAGGGCACTGAAAATCCAATCTTACTCTGTGATTTTTAGAGCTCAAAAGTGTTGTAAAGGCTAGAAGTTCTCCTCCCTCTTTTCTTCCATGTTTTGATCTTTCAAGAGAGGAGAGAAAAGTTTGTAAGGGTTGTCTCCTAAGCTCGTCAAAAGGAGTGAAACTGTAAAAAGGTAGTTGGTCTTCGCCTATTGAAGGAAGACCTCCAGTAGACGTCGGTGACCTCATCGGAGGAGGAAGCCAAAAGTGGATGTAAGTCAAGATTGACCGAACCACTCTAAATCTCGATTTGTATTTACTTTATGTTCTCTATCTTAACTGCAAACTGCCTCCATAGCTTTACTTTAACTGCACTTGCCTAATCTAAGTTAAAGCAACTTTCGAATCGGTTTTCATATCGAAATCGCTTTTATCGTACGAACGTCGTATTTCGGTTTGCAATTACTTTCTGTTCTCTATCTTAACTGCAAACTACCTTCATAGTTTTACTTTAACTACACTTCACCTAATCTAAGTTAAAGCAATTTCTGAATCGGCTTTCATACCAAAATCGCTTTTATCGTACGAAAGTCGTTTTAAATCGTCGAAAGTTTTCCGCTGCACTAATTCACCCCCCCCCCACCCTCTTAGTGCTCTTGATCCTAACAATTTGTATCAGAGCGGGGTTAACTCTCCAATGGATTAAAACCCAAGAGAGATGGCATATGCCGGAAACCAAGAGGGCCACTCTATTACACGTCCACTTATGTTCAATGGGATGGACTACACCTATTGGAAGACCCGAATGAAGATCTTCCTTATTTCAATGGATTTTGAACTTTGGAATCTTGTCGAAAATGGATTTTCGAAGTCTTCTCTTCTAATGATCGATTGGAATGAATTGGAGAAGAAGACTTTCGCTCTTAATGCAAAGGCTATGAATGCCTTATTTTGTGCGCTTGATAAAAATGAGTTCAATCATGTTTCGGTTTGTGAAACTACGTTTGATATTTGGCATACACTCGAAGTGACTCACAAAGGCATAAGTAGAGTGAAAGAGTCAAAAATCAATCTTTTGATACATTATTTTGAACTTTTCTGAATGAAACCGAGCGAGACTATTGGCGACATGTACACCCGTTTCACGGATGTCATCAATGGTCTAAAAGGACTCGGCAAAAGTTTTTCGGATTTTGAGCTCGTAAATAAGATTCTAAGATCCCTTCCTAAGAGTTGGGACCCTAAAGTCACTGCTATTCAAGAGGCTAAAGATTTAAACAACTTCCCTCTTGAAGAACTAATCGGGTCATTAATGACCTATGAAATGACTTACAAGGCTCATGAAGAGCAAGAAGACATCCTTCCAAAGAATAGGAAGGATATGGCACTTAGAATTTTAGATGACCACTTGAGAGAAAACTCCAAGTGATAAGGACTATGACGATGACTTGGCACTTCTAACAAGAAAATTCAAAAAATTTATTAAGAAAAATAAGTTTAAAAATGACACAAAAAATAAATTTGAACCCAAAAAGGACCAAGTAATTTGCTACGAGTGCAAAAAACCGGGATACTACAAAAGTGATTGTCCCCAAGCCAAGAAGAGAACATCAAAGAAGAAGGCGCTCAAAGCAATGTGGGATGACTCAAGCGCGTCGAAGAAGAGGGGTCTAACACCAAGCAAGTTGCTCATTACGCCTTAATGGCCATCGGAGAGGAGGTAACAAATTTAATTGATGTAGATTTATCATTTGATGAATTATTAAATGCCTTCCATGACTTATTTGATGAATGTAAAATAATTAGTAGAAAATATAAATTGTTGAAAAATAAGCATGATAGTCTTGTTAGCAATTTTGATAAATTAAAAACTGAATATCATGATAGTTTAGCTCAATGTGAAAAATGCGATGATCTAGAAACTCTCCAAAAGGAGAACTTGATACTTAAGGACGCCTTGAAGAAGTTTGAGGTTGGTAGCAAGTCTTTGAACATAAACCTTACAAATAAGGGTCACGTTCCCAAAAGAAGTGGAATCGGATTTATGAGAAGTCCTCACCAAAGTCCAACCACCTTCATAAAAGGCCCTATCTTACATGTTCGGCACCAAAGTAAATGCAACTTTTGTTACAAACATGGACATAAAACGTATCATTGTCCATTCAAGAAAATTAGCCCGAACAAACTGATTTGGGTTCCTAAAGGAACCATGATAAACTCTATGCAACATAATAAACAATATAGATCAGTTTTTGAGGCACCCAAAAGTAAATGGGTACCTAAAAATTATCCTTTCTTGTAGAGACATACACCATCACAAGCTAGGAGCAAGAGATGGTACCTTGATAGTGGATGCTCAAGGCATATGGCTGGAGATCCATCTCAATTCTCTAAGCTCACTAGCATAGACGAAGGCTATGTCACTTCGGAGACAACAACAAGGGTAAAATCATTGGCAAAGGAACCATAGGTAACAAATCCAACTTCTTTATTGAAGATGCTTTGTTAGTTGATGGTTTAAAACATAACCTCTTGAGTATTAGTCAATTATGTGATAAAGGATATATCGTCAAATTCGAATCTAATGCTTGCATCATTGAAAAACCACACAAAAACACATCTATGATTGCATTAAAACAGAATAACGTATACACCATTGACATCAATGATTTTTGCAATGAAATGTGTTTCTCAGTTTTGAATGAGGATGCTTGGCTTTGGCATAGGAGATTAGGTCATGCTAGTATGAAACTAATCACTTAAATATTATCCAAAGAACTTATACGAGGAATTCCTCATATCAAGTTCATCAAAGATAATGTGCGTGATGCTTGTCAATTAGGAAAACAAATTAAGGGTAGTTTCAAATCTAAGAATCAAATAAGCACCTCTAGGCCCTTACAATTGATCCATATGGACTTGTTCGGACCAATCTCTATATCAAGCCTAAGAGGTAGCAAATACGCCTTCGTCATTGTAGATGACTATACTAGATATACATGAACTTATTTCTTGAAATATAAAAATTAATGCTTTAGATATTTCACCAAGTTTTGTAAACTTATTCAAAATGAAAAGGGTTTTATGATTTCATCAATTCGAAGTGATCACGGTGGTGAATTTCAAAACCGTGATTTCCAAGAATTTTGTGAATCTAATGGATACAACCATAACTTCTCTACTCCAAGAAATCCTCAACAAAATGGAGTAGTAGAAAGAAAGAATAGAAATTTACAAGAAATGGCAAGAACCATGTTGAATGAACATAGCCTACCCAAATATTTTTGGGCTAAAGCCCTAAACACTACATGCTATATTTTGAATAAAGTTCTAATAAGACCCTTACTCACCAAAACTCCCTATGAGTTGTAGAATAATAAAAAACCCAATGTTTCATATTTTAAAGTTTTTGGGTGTAAGTGTTTTATCTTGAATGAAAAATATGCCTTAGAAAAATTTGATGCTAAATCTGATGAAGGAATTTTTCTTGGTTATTCTTCGGTTTCTAAAGCTTTTCGGATCTTCAATAAAAGAACTTTAATTATAGAAGAATCCATTCATGTTGTTTTCAATGAGATTTTCGAAATCAAGAAAACTGATTTTGATGATGATGTTAATTTCGATTCTTTGAATTTAAATGAAACTCCCTTCTACAAATTTTTGTGCCAATGCCGCTTTTCTCTCCCAAATTGAACCTAAATGTATTAATGAAGCCATGAAAGATGATTCATGAATTATCGCAATGCAAGATGAGTTAAATCAATTTGAGAGAAATGAGGTGTGGAAGCTTGTTCTAGGCCAAATGACCATTTAGTTATTGGTACTAAATAGGTCTTTAGAAACAAGCAAGATGAATCTGGTATCGTGGTTAGAAACAAGGCTAGATTAGTGGCCAAAGGTTTCAACCAAGAAGAAGGTATCGATTACGAAGAAACTTTCACTCATGTGGCTAGATTAGAAGCCATAAGGATGCTCCTTGCCTATGCTAGTAATAATAATTTTAAGTTGTTTCAAATGGATGTTAAAAGCACTTTTCTTAATGGCTTTATTTCTGAAGAAATTTATGTTGAACAACCTCCCGGATTTGAAAATAATAGCCTCCCTAATCATGTATTTAAATTAACTAAAGCTCTCTATGGTTTAAAACAAGCCCCAAGGGCTTGATATGATAGACTTAGTACTTTTATTATTGAAAATAATTTCACAAAAGGCAAGGTCGATACTACATTGTTTATCAAAAAATTTGAAAATAATTTTTTCATTGTTCATATTTATGTTGATGATATTATCTTCGGTTCTACGAATAAATCTCTTTGTGAATCTTTTGCTGAAACCATGAGTCTCGAATTTGAAATGAGTTTGATGGAAGAATTAACCTTTTTCTTAGGCTTACAAATTAAGCAACTAAGCAATGGCATCTTTATTAGTCAAACTAAAAATGCCTTAGATCTGCTAAAAAGATTTAATATAAATAGCTCAAAAGCTATTAACGCTCCTATAAGCACCTCCACTAAGTTAGAAGTTGATGAAAGTGAATAAAGCTTCGATCAAAAAACTTATAGGGGTATGATAGAAAGTTTAGTTTACCTCACTACAACAAGACCAGATATCATGTTCAGTGTAGGACTTTATGCTAGGTTTCAATCAAACCCTAAGATATCTCATCTTAAAGTGGTTAAAAGAATACTTAGATATCTTAAAGGTACCACAAATCTAGGATTATGGTATCCAAAATCTGAGAATTTTGAGTTAATTGCGTATGCTGATGCGGATTTTGCTGGGTGTAGATTAGATAGAAAAAGCACATCAGGATCATGTCAATTTTTAGGGCATTCCCTTGTTTCCTGGTCATTTAAGAAACAAAACTCGGTTGCATTATCGACAACTGAAGCTGAGTATATTAAAGCTAGTGCATGCTATGCACAAGTTGTGTGGATGAAAAACACCTTAGAAGATTATAAAGTCTATCTTAAAAACATTCCCATTAAATGTGATAACACAAGTGCAATATGTTTAACAAAGAATCCTATTCAACACTCAAGAACTAAACATATTGATATTAGACATCACTTTATACGAGATCATGTCACTAATCATGATGTAATCATAGAGTTCATTGATACTAAGCATCAACTAGCTAATATTTTTACAAAACCTCTAAGTGAAGAACAATTTGATTTCATTAGAAGAGAATTAGGAATGTTAATATGTCCGAATGCATAAACTTGTTAAGATTATTTTTTGGATTTTTTTTTAAAATCACTTAATTGCCATGATGATTTTACACAATTACATGCCTTAATTACAAGTTGAAAATTATGTGTTTTGAATACAAAAATTTCCATGATAATAAACATATTTTATCTTCATAATTAAATTAGAAAATCTATAGCAAAATCTCGTCCGAATGCATGAAAGTGTTAAATTTCATTTTCGGATCTTCTTAATCCTAACAATCGGATTTTCTCAATACATTATTCTCTTCCGGACTTAATAAACATATGTCATATCGAGTTTTTGGATTCACATTATTGATTTTTGACATATGGAATCAACTAGCAAATGTATCTCTCATAGACTTATCATGTAAAAAATATCTTTCAAGAAATGGATTTGATGATTCCTTCTTATATCTTTTGAGAAATAATTTTACATACAAGGATTTGATTCACCTACATATCTTAATCCTTGCAAGAATGAAGCGTGCTTTAATATCTTTTCAATTTTAACTTCATTCGAGTAAGCTCACAAATGGCTTTCCTCCTTCATGCAAAAAGATAATAACAAATAAAAAGGAAAAAGTAATGAAAGCTATCTCCATGTCATGTTTTCCTTGATATGTTTGTATAATTGGTATCCTATCACTCATTATTGAAAAATGACATAAACCTAGTTAAAATTTGCTAATATTGTTCTCCTTTTTGTTGATGACAAAGGGGGAGAAATATATGAATTGACACTATGAGTGTCATATTTGAATGAGAAATATATGAATTGATACTATGAGTGCCATATTTGAATTTGAATTATGTTAAGCTTGCATCGAAATATATGATAAATTGGTGATAGAATTGCTATGATTGCCATATTTACACTATGTTATTGCCATATTTGCACTATGTTATTGCCATATCATGATAAGATATCAAGAACTTGCATAGCAACTTTACTTGTTGATATCTTGCCATGTGATGCTACGATTGCTAAACACTTGAAATGTTTGCTTTACATTAAGATATCAAAAGCTTAAATTGTAAATTTATATGTTGATATCTTATGTTGAACTACTACCATCATTCATATTTGAAATGTAAAACTTGAGAATGGATGTCAAGTCTTGACATCATTTTCAGTAAGATACATCGTGATAGGAATCATGATGGGAGTAATTGATAAGGTTAAGAGTTCTTAACTTATCAATAAGCCTATTGAATTCAAAGGCTTTGAATTCAAGAATGACTTATCTCAAGTATGGCATATAGATAGGGGGAGTTAAGGTTAACTCCGTTATCAATTGATTATCATCATCAAAAAGGGGGAGATTGTTGAATCTCGGATTTTGATGATGAAGTCAATTATCATTTGTTATGTAATCCATATGTTGAGATAAGTGTGCAGGATTAACTACGATGGAAGTAAGACATGCAGCTTGCCAAAGGAGTCAAAACCATGATCACGTTGGGGGTTCGAGAGTTCGACGGAAGTCCAGACGATCATCGGAGGTTCTACGGGAACAAATCCGAGAAGTCAAGGAGCTTGCCAAAGGAGCTCATCGGAACTCGCCAAGTGAATCGTCACAAGTCTAGGAGTTTTCTGGAAGTCCACCGGAGCATCGTCGAAGGTTCGTCGGATGTTCGTCGGAAACTTGCCGGAAGAAGCAATTGATGCACCGGAGCAAGTTGTAGTAAATGTCTTAAGAAATATCGTAGTTAGAATGTAGATTAAATTAGGAATGGGAGGTGATATCATTAACTTAATCTGGGGGCAATTAGGCCCTTGATAGACCCAAATTGGGCCAAATGGATTAACCTATTTGGACTAGAATTCCTGCTAGGCGGTGGCACCACCCAAGAGATAGTCTCCCAGGAAAGCTGGGCGGTGCAACCGCCCCAGTCAGGCAGTGGCACCGCCTTGGCTCAGTCTCCGAGAGAGACTGGTCGGTGCAACCACCCCTATCAGGCGGTGGCACCGCCCAGAGGCTCAGTCTCCGAGCTGCCAGGCGGTTGTACCGCCCCAATCAGGAGGTAGTACCGCCAGGACCCCGAAAATCCAGGAAAAGATATTTTTGAGCTCCAAATTTAAACCTGTTTGGAGCCTATATATACCCCACCCTTTCCTGCATGAAAGGACACCGAAAATCTAATCTTACTCTGTGATTTTTAGAGCTCAAAAGTGTTGTAAAGGCTAAAAGTTCTCCTCCCTCTTTTCTTCCAAGTTTTGATCTTTCAAGAGAGGAGAGGAAATTTTGTAAGGGTTGTCTCCTAAGCCCGTCAAAAGGAGTGAAACTGTAAAAGGGTGGTTGGCCTTCGCCTATTAAAGGAAGGCCTCTAGTGGACGTCGGTGACCTCATCGGAGGAGGAAGCCAAAAGTGGATGTAGGTCAGGATTTACCGAACCACTCTAAATCTCGGTTTGCATTTACTTTATGTTCTCTATCTTAACTGCAAACTGCCTCCATAGGTTTACTTTAACTGCACTTCGCCTAATCTAAGTTAAAGCAACTTTCAAATCGGCTTTCATAACGAAATTGCTTTTATCGTACGAACTTTGTATTTCGATTTGTAATTACTTTCTGTTCTCTATCTTAACTACAAACTGCCTCCATAGTTTTACTTTAACTGCACTTCGCCTAATCTAAGTTAAAACAATTTTCGAATCGGCTTTCATACCGAAATCGTTTTTATCATACGAACGTTGTTTTAAATCGTCGAAAGTTTTTCGCTGCATTAATTCACCCCCCCCTCTTAATGCTCTTGATCCTAACAAGTAGATTATGTTTTAAACCATTGACTAATAATACATCTTCAATTAAAAGGTTTGATTCGTTACCTATATTTCCTTAGCCAATAATTTTTCCTTTGTTGTTGTCTCCGAAGTTGACAAATTCTTTGTCTTGGATAGGGAGCTTAGAAAAGTGTGTTGGATCTCCAATCATGTGCCTTGAGTATCCACTATCAAAATACCATCTTTTGCTCCTAGCTTATGATTGTAGACATATCTACAAGAAAGGAAATTTTCTTTTAGGTACCTGTTTAACTTTGGATTTCTCAAAAATAGATCTACCTATCATTGAGTGATTTATGGTTCCTTTAGGAACCCAAACTAATTTTTATAGATTATACCTTTTAAATGAACATTTGTAGGTAAAATGACCAGATTTTCTATAAAAATTATATTTTTCTCTATATGAGATATGTAATGTAGGTCCTTTAACGAAGATAATTAGCTTTTGTTGAGTGTAACTTACAAAGCCAATTCCTTCCTTTCTACGAACATGACCCTTATTAGCAAGGATCATGTTTAGATATTTATTATCTATTTTAAATTTTTCTAATATTTCTTGTAGTAAAACATTTTCTTTCTTAAGTGAATCTACCTCATCACACTTAGTGCAAGAAGCTAGCATATTATCATCATGCTCATTTTTAAATTTATCAAATTTACTAACAAGAGAAGCATGCTCCTTTTTTAACAACTTATATTTTTTTTTCAAGTAGCTTACATTCATCATATAGATCATTGAAAACGACAAGTAAATCATCATAAGCTAAATGAGATTCGATTGAGTGCCCTATCCTGTCATTGAGTGCCATTAGAGCGTAATTAGCAACTTCTTCTTTGTTGGTTGGCTCCTTGCCTTCGGATGCATTCAAATCATCCTAAGTTGCTTTGAGCGTCTTCTTTTTCTTTGGTAGATTCTTCTTCACTTGGGGATATTCATTTTTGAAGTGCTCCAGCTTCTTGCATTCATAGCAAATTACTTAATCCTTTTTTAGTTCACTTTTGTTCTTAGTGTCTTATTTTGTTTTGTTCCTTTTTAAGAATTTTTTAAACCTTTTATACAAGTGCCAAGTCATCATCATTATCATTGTCATCACTTGAGTTTTCACCAAAGTGACTTTCTTTGGTTTTAAGTATCATGTCATTCTTGTTATTTGGAAGGTTGTTCTCAAGTTCATCATGTGCTATACACATCATTTCATAGGTCAACAGGGACCCGATAAGTTCTTCAAACGAAAAATTATTAAGATCTTTTACTTCTTGTATTGTTGTTACTTTAGGATCCCAACTTTTTGGAAGGGATCTTAATATCTTATTAATAAGTTCAAAATTAAAAAAACTTTTACTAAGTACTTTTAGACTATTGATAATATCCGTAAAATGAGTGTGCATATCTCCAATAGTCTCGCTTGATTTCGTATGAAACAACTAATAGCTATAAACCAAAAGATTAATTTTTGACTCTTTAATCCTGCTTGTGCATTCATGTGTGACTTCAAGTGTGTCAAATCTCATATGCAGTTTCACATATAGAAACCCGATTAAATTCATTATTATCAAGAGCATAAAATAAAGCATTCATCGCTTTAGCATTCAAAGAGAAAGTCTTCTTTTCCGAATCATTTGTTTTGTTCATTGGTTTGGAAGACTTTTCAAAACCACTTTCAACAATGCTCCATAAATCGAAATCCATAGAAAGTAAAAAGATTCTCATTTTAATTTCCCAATACGTGTAGTCCGTCCCATTGAACATAGGAGGATGAGTGATAGAATGACCCTCTTCGTTGCCAGCTAAAGCCATCTCTCTTAGGTATTATACCAAAAAGAGAAACATTGCTCTGATACCAACTGTTAGGATCAAGTTGGCACTAAAAGGGGGGGGGGTGAATTAGTGCTTTTCGATAAAAACGACGTCGATTCGAAGATTCGTTCAATAAAGCTTGTATCCGTAAAGGCATTTAAACTTGAAAATGTTTGCAAGTGATAGAGGGCAGTGAGCAAGTAAATCAGCAAGTAATGAGAATGAAAAGCATAAAAGAAATGGCACAGAAAGAAAGCACACCGGATTTCTAGTGGTTTGATCATTGTGACTTACGTCCACTCCCGACTCCTCCTCCGTTGAGGCCACCAACGTCCATTAACAATCTTCCTTCAATGAGCGAAGACCAACCACCCTCTTACAACACTTTCTCCTTTTTTATGGGTTTTGGAGACAACCCTCACAAGCCTCACACCTCTCTTGAATGATCACAAAACTAGAAAAGGAGGAGGACACTTAGCAATTTTACAACCCAAAATCTCAAGATTTTTGTTCACACTTTTTTTTACTCTTTCATGCAGGAAAGAATGGGGTATTTATAAGCCTTAATGGCTTTAAAAATGGAGCCAAAAAATGTCACATCCTAGATTTTTGGAATACTAACGGTACTACCGCCAATACCGGGCAATACCAGTGCATGCAAACTAACACTGAGTAGTACTACCGCCCAATCTGAGTGATACGATCGCCTTAAAAAGCCTTGGAGACTGGGCTCTGGTGATACCATCGCCTAATAGGGTGATACCACTACTTGGTAGCATTAACTGTTGATGGTACCATCGCCCAATCTGGGCAGTAGCACCGCCTAACATGGCTCTAAGTGGTTGATTAGGCCATCCAACTGGCCCAATTGGCTCCTAATTAAGTTAGTAGGATTTCTCCCAAAACTAACTCAAATTAAAGTCCTAACTAGGATAGTTAAGGCTAAAAAAATTCTGATACATGTAATCTAAGTTGTCCGACACGTCAATTGTTCAACCAAACTCTCGATGAACTTCTGGCGAACTCCTGGCGATCTTCTAACGAGCTTCGGGCGAACTCCCAACAAACTTCCGATGAGCTTTCACTACATCATTTGATCCTTTAATGTATCCCTTGATTCCTCCGGCCCGATGCCCGATCATTGACTCCAACCCAACTTCGATTCTTCTTTAATCGTTTTTGCCTTTCTCACGATCATAGTTAGTCCTGCATCAATTATCTCAACACATGGATTAGATCATTAATTTACCAATTGATATCATCATCAAAATTTGAGATTCAACACCATCATGGTCTCGAGGGACTCAACCAACCATGATGTCTAGTTAAGTTATCACCATCATTACAAGATGAGTCTGATTGATGATATGCCCTCGAAGGACTTGACCAAGCATACCATATTCTCAAGTCACCGTGACATCTCTATATCATAGGCAAGATAGCGAATCGCGAATAAGTGAGTCTCAAGGGACTCAACCAACTCAACCTACATTGGGAATCGGTTCTTACCTATAACGATGGAAGGCCACGTGGGTCAATCTAATTGTCTCACGCTTGCCGACTTAATATTATCATAGGAGGGGATTTATATTCGATCTCCTAATATAACGTATCACACACATATATATTTAATATATATTTATATCATATATATATATATATATATATATATATATATATATATATATATATATATATATATATATATATATATATATATACTTATCTAATAGGTGTATAACAATTATATGCACAAACACCCCAGAAGATCATGGACCATAACCTAATATAATTAGGCCTGAGCTAGTAGACCTAAATACTTACATCAGGATCTATGTGTGCATCAGTGCATCTCCATACGTGGTGATCATCCATCTCGTCATCGTCAGATCTGCAGGCACCTCGACGCATCTCCATACGTTGCGATCGTCTGAATCGGCGTCGAGGGTCCTGTTGCCACCTCCCGGCTTCCGTCGCACCTCTCGTGTAATTACAATATAATTACAGGCATACAAACCCAACAATGAATAAAAAATGAAGGCTCGCAGGCCTTAATAATAATAATCACATACATACATCACACAGTCCATGATCATCTTCCCACATCATACATCACATGTATATATCATTATATAGAATTACTAGATAAATAATAGAGTTAATTAAATTTTTAATTAACTAATATTTTATGCAGCTAGGTATTAGGATCAAGAGCACTAAGAGGGGGGGCTGAATTAGTGCAGCGAAAAACTTTCGACGATTAAAACTGCATTCGTACGATAAAAGCGATTTTGGTAAGAAAGTCGATTCATAAATCACTTTAACTTATGATTAAGCGAGATGTAGTTAAATCAAATATATAGAGGCAGTTTGCAGTTAAGATAGACAACAGAATGTAATAGCAAACTAGAACACGACGTTCGGACAATAAAAGCGATTTCGGTATGAAAGTCGATTCGTAAATCACGTTAACTTGTGATCAAAGCAAAGATATAAAGGCAGTTTGCAGTTATGATGGAAATCAAAATGTAAGCGCAAACTGAAATATGATGTTCGAACGATAAAACAGATTTCCGTCTTAACGCTGATTCGGAAAATACTTAACTATGAAACACGTTCATAAATGAGCAGAAGGCAGTAAGCTACTGAGGAGGATTACAGTAAAGATAAGATGCTCAAAGTAAATGCATATCGAGATTTAGAGTGGTTCGGTCAATCTTGACCTACATCCACTTTTGGCTTCCTTCACCGACGAGGTCACCGATGTCTACTAGAGGCCTTCCTTCAATAGGCGAAGGCCAACCACCCTTTTATAGTTTCACTCCTTTTGACGGGCTTAGGAGACAACCCTTACAAACTTTTCTCTCCTCTCTTGAAAGATCAAAACTTGGAAGAAAAGAGGGAGGAGAACTTCTAGCCTTTACAACACTTTTGAGCTCTAAAAATCACAGAGTAAGATTGGATTTTCAGTGCCCTTTCATGCAGGAAAGGGTGGGGTATATATAGGCCCCAAACTGGTTTAAATTTGGAGCTCAAAAATGTCTTTTCCCAGATTTTTGGGGTCCTGGCGGTACTACCTCCTGACTAGGGTGGTACAACCACTTGGCAGCTCGGAGACTGAGCCTCTGGGTGGTGCCACCGCTTGACAGGGGCGGTTGCACCACCCAGTCTCGCTCGGAGACTGAGCCCAGGCGGTGCCACCACTTGACTAGGGTGGTTGCACCGCTTAGCAGAGCTCGGAGACCAAGCTCAGGTAGTTCCACCACCTGTCAAGGGCGGTTGCATTGCCTAGTCTCGCTCGGAGACTAAGCCCTGGGCGGTGCCACCGCTGGCCAAGAAATCTGGGTCTGAATGGGCTGATCCATTCGGCCCAATTTGGGTCTGTCAAGGGCCCAATTGCCCCAAGATTAAGTTAATGGAATTACCTCCCATTTCTAACTTAAATATGCTAACTACGATTTTTCTTAAGACATTTACTGCAACTTGCTCCGGTGCGTCAATCGCTTCTTCCGACGAGCTTCCGGCGAACTTCCGTCAATCATCCGATGAACTCTCGGTGATGCTCCTGCGGACTTCCGGGAAACTCCTGGACTTGCGACGATCCACTTGGTGAGTTCCGACGAGCTTCTTTTGGCAAGCTCCTGGACTTCTCGGATTTGTTCCCGCAGAACCTCCGACGACCGTCCGGACTTCCGTCCAACTCTCAAACTCCCAACGTGATCATAATCTTGACTCCGGCGCAACTAATGTTGCATGTCTTACTTTCATCGTAGTTAATCCTGCACACTAATCTCAACATATGGATTAGATAGCAAATGACAATTGACTTCATCATCAAAATCTGAGATTCAACACTAGGGACATGCAGGAAATTTTCAAAATATTGAGGGATATTTTGATAATTTAGGCAAAAGGACTACACTTGGAATTTCCAAAATTCACAAGGGCAAAAATTATCCTTTTCCCCCAAAAACCCCTAATTCCTATTCTACATGCCACCGTCGTCGCCTCCCTATTGTTGCTTGCCAAGCGACTGCCACAACGGTGCTACCACACGGTAGGTGGCTATTGCCTTGGGCAACCGCCTTGCGCTAGGGCAGTTTGCCCTTGTGGCGCCACCTCGCGTAGGGGCGGCTGCCACCTTGGGCAGCCACCTCACACTAGGGTGATTGCCCTTGCGGTGCCGCCACGCATAAGGGCGACTACTGCCTTGTGCATGTGCGGCGGTTGCCGCCTTGCACGCAAGCGGCTACCGCACGCAAGGTAGTGCCCACGGGCACCCCCTATGCAGGTTAGCCAGCCACCAACTGGCACCTCCTGGCCTGCAGGTGGCCTACCCATGGGCTAGCGACCGCCGGCGGGTGCCGCCTTGCAACCAACTGCCTGCCTGCGGGTAATGTGGAGCCTACGTGCATGCCGAGCGGGCACTGCCCAACCGTAGGCAACTTGCTCGCAGGCGTTTACCTTGGTAGACAAGCAGCTCCTCCACAACTTGCGTGCGTGCACCTCCTCCGGTCGATCCACCGGGTAGCAATTTTTATAGCCCCGGTTTCCTTCATTTACGTCAACAAATTTGACATAATGGACCGCTCTAAAGACAACCAAATAATGTGTCTTTCGGATCTGAAAACTATGTCAAACGTGTATCAAGAACATGTAAAACAATTCTATGTGATTAAACACAACACATGCAGTTTATAAGCTAATCATCGCATAATGAACTTGGCTCTAATACCACTACTGGTTGGCATCTCATGTGTAGCAAAAAATAAAACAAAACCAGATTTCCCAAAGTTAAGTACTAGGTCATTGTGCGATGATTGATACGTGAGAAAATCGTAAAATCAAAAAATCACACATTTTATGTTAGAATTGTTACCTAGAGAGATCATATATCCGCAAAATTTTCATATCCGATGAAGTGGATAAAGGAGCACTCGCGTACTCCTCTCTAGCGGTGATCCACACGACGAATGCGGTGACGATGCTCCTCAAATCATTGTGGGATCTCCCTCTCCACGTGCACCGCAAGGCTACCGAAGCCAAGGAGGAGGAGAGGAGGCTGAGGAAAATAAGAGGGGGAACCACCAATAGCTCTAGCCTATGAACCATGAAGTTCCTCCTATTTATAGAGGTGCAAGCTGTTAGGAACGAGTCGGCACTAAGAGGAGGGGGGGGGGGGTGAATTAGTGCAATGGTAAAAACGTTGGTTTCATAAAATCTTCGTACGATTAAAATCGATCTCAGAAAGATACTTAAAATTGAAAGCGTATGCGAGCGTAGGCGTAGTAAAAGCATAGTAAGGAGGAGAGGCAGTTTGCTATAAAAGTAAATTACTCAAAGGAAATGCAAACCGAGTTTATAGTGGTTCGGTCGTCGTGACCTACATCCACTCCACTAATTCCTCTTCCGTCGAGGCCACTGGCATCCACTATCAGTCTTCCTTCAATGGGCGAAGACCAACTATCCTTTTACACCCCTCTTCTCCTTTTCACAGGTTTAGGAGACAACCTTTACAAGCACACACTCCTCTCTAAACAGAATTCTAAGTTTAAGCTAGAAGAGGGGATTTCTCAAGTGATTTCTACAGTATTTTCTCACTTTTAAACTCTTTGTGCTTGTGTTTTTTAACCTGAGATGAGAGGGGTATTTATAGGCCTCAAGTTGATTCAAACTTGGAGCCTAAAAACATCTCATCTCGGGTTTCCTGAGTACGGGTGATACCACCGCCAATGTCAGTCTGATACTGACACTACACTGGGCAGTACCACCGCTTGGCACCCTGCCACTGGGTGGTACCACTACCCTAAACAACGGTACCACCGTCTGACACAGTCTCGGAGACTGTGCCACAATGGTGCCACCTCTTGGGTCACTATTTGGGACTTTCATTGGGCTCAACACAGTCCTTACATGAGCCCAACTAGCCCATAATTGGGTTGGCCCAATTCCAATCCTAATTATGTGCTAACTACAAAATTTAAAGCAAAACAAGTCCGTAAGTCTATGTTTCTTCCGGTGAACTTCCGACGATCTCTCAGCAATGTTCCAACGGACTCCCGACAAGCTCCTGGACTTCACGACGATCTTCTTGGAGAGTTCCTATGAGCTTCTTTGGCAAGCTCCTGGACTTCTCGGTTGGTTCCTGCAGAACTTTCGACGAACATCTGGACTTCCGAGGAACTCTCGAACTCCCAACAAAATCGCGTTCTTGACTCCAGGACTTCATTTTGCTTTATGTCTTGCTATCGTAGTTAATCTTGCACACATAAAAATATACTTCGATCTAGACAATTATTACTAAGCATGAATCATTTTGTCTGATATGTCATTGGTTCATCGACGCTTCGTCCGATTCTTCGGCGCATCGTCCTCTCTTGCAACCTATTGCCCAATTGGCCAGTTGACCTCCGCAACTCCGATATCCTTAGCACAATTATCCGCTCTTCTTGACCCGATGCCCGAAACCATGACCCGAAGCCTTCTATCGATATGTCGACCGATCCTCCGACTCGACGTCCAATCTTCTGACATGTTTTCCTCCAGCCCAACATGATTCTTCCTACTTTAATTATCTCATCCTTATCGAAGCTTCCTGCGTCACTCGAAACATAGATTAAATCATAAATACTATCAATTGGTTTCATCATCAAAATCTGATATTCAACAATCTCCCCCTTTTTTATGATGACAACCAATTGATGACGGAGTTAACCTTAACTCCCGGAGTTTAAACAAACTCCCCCTATTAATATGTCATATTGATAGAACTATTGGATTCAAAAATCCAAGCAACATGTTATCATAAACTTATGCATAACATCATACTTCTCCCCCTTTGTCATCAATAAAAAGGAGAAATGCAACTAGCATGTGTTTCAACATACAATTTCAAATCATTGCATATAAGTGTCTCAAATCATTGTATGTTTGGACATACAAGTTAAAATCATTGCATAAAAATTCTTAAGTTTTATCATCATGCAAGCTAGTGAATTTTATAATATTTTAAAAATATATATAAGCTAGCAATTTTTTATATGTTCAATAAAGCAACTTTTGCTTCTTGAAATATGCAAGTTAGCAATCTTTGCTTCTCCTTTGAGATGTGCACACTATCAATTCTTTCTCCCCATTTATCATTGGTAAAAAGAGGGGAATAACAATACAATAGTATAATTCATTTTCCTTTACTACAATCTTTAAATCATAACAAGGGTAAATAACAAAGATGAAAAATCAAGTCGTTAATGTCAAAACAATTTTTCATCATGAATATTTCATCATTGCATGCATCATTATCATAAGTTTGAAGTATTGCATGCATAATACCATATCATCATGTATATTTTTAAAATATAAAATTATCATTACAAGCATGATTCCAAATCATCATTTGTAATTAAATCAATATTCCAATCATTATTTCAATCATCAAAATTGAAAGCTCAAGTCTAAAATTCAAGAAATCAAGATCATAATCCGAAAAATGTATAAGAAGAATTTATGCATTTGGGAGATCTAACATATCTAAGTTTATCATTCAAGCTAGCAAATTTGGTTCTCTTGAGATGCTAGCTATTTTTTTTTCCCTTTTTGTCATTGTAAACAAGAAAGAAGAAGGGAAGAACATAATGGTGTAAATATTCAAGTCATCATAAGGCATACAAGCCATAAATATAAAGAAAAAGATAAGATCATGTAAATACCAAAAGACATGATTCATATAGTAAATCTCCTCTTTAAATAAAATGCCAAGTAAAATCATAGGAGGACAATTTCTTAAAAAAATCTTGATTCATAATAGAACTTTTAAGTTATAATCAATTCATGAATACCGAAAGAACATTCATGATTCATTTGGATAATTTTTCTCTTTAGTAAATGACAAAAAGAAGCATAAGAGATAAGATTTTGATTCATAAATCTCAAGAATATGTGAAAGATTTGGATAAAAAGTCATTCAAATTGAACTCATCAAAATCATTTTCATGGTTCAAGAGATTCATAAAAGTGATACAAATAGATTCATTAATCTCCTTTTCGAAAAAATCGATAAAGTTAGGATAGAAAAATTTTCAAAATGCATTCCCTGTTTAGTTGTTTCAATTTGTGTGATTTATTTCATACAAGCATACCTTAGTTTTATATATCATGCATCATTGTTTAAAAATGAAAACCAAAGACAAGATTCATCACAAAAATCATAAAGCCTTCGATACAAAAGTCATGCATCGCCATCGAAAGCAATATGGAAATCATTAAGATACTTATTATTGCTTCTTTAAAATATACATAAAATTAATCTTTTTAGGTGTTCAAGTATTAGATTTATATCTAACATTTTATTACATTATTACATCATTAAAACATAAAACATAATTTCATAAGGCAATTTTAATCAAAATCATTTTGTTTGTTTATCATAAAATATGTAATTTTCATGATTATTTTTAAAATCACTAGAAAGGTAAGCATAATCCAATTTTATTTTTGCATTTTCATTACATCATTAAACATGCAATTCAAAAAATATTTATATAATTTTCTTAAACTAAATTAAATATAATTCATGAAAAAATATTAAGTAATTTCAGAGTAAACTAAGGGGATTTTGATTACCTCGTCGTCGAAAGCCGTTAAGGCGTAGTTTACCACCTCGCCTTTGTTGATTTTCTCCTCATCTTCGGAGGAAATCGATTCATCCCAAAGTGCTTCCCTCTTCTTGCATTCATAGCATGTAGTTGTGTTCTTTTTGTTCTTTAATTTTTGTTTCATGAACTTTTTAAATTTCATAGTGAGGAGTTCAAGTTCACCATCACTAGAGCTTATGGTCGAGTGGTCTTCGATTATTCTAAGTCTGAAATCCTTCCTATTCTTTGGAAGGTCGTTCTCAAGTTCGTTTTATTCAACATGTGTTATAAAACTTATTTCATAGGTCATTAAAGATCCAATTAGTTTTTCAATCGAAAAATGGTTTAAATCTTTTGATTCTTGTATTGCTGTTACTTTTGAATCCCAATTTTTAGAAAGTGATCTTAAGATCTTGTTAACGAGTTCAAAATTAGAAAAGCATTTTCCAAGAGCTTTTAAACCATTGACGACATCTGTAAAACGGGTGTACATGTCAACAACGGTTTTGCTTGGCTTCATTCGAAAGAGTTCAAAATCATGCATAAAAAGATTTATTCTAAACTCTTTTATTCTATTCATGCGTTCATGTGTGATTTCAAGGGTGTGCCAAATGTCGAAGGTCATTTTGCAACTAGAAACCCGATTAAATTCATTTTTGTCTAAGGCGCTTAATAGAGCATTCATAGCTCTAGCATTTAAAGAAAAAATCTTCTTCTCCAAATCATTCCAATGGTTCATCGGAAGAAAAGACCTTTCAAATCTGTTTTTAATAATATTTCATAAATTTAAATCCAAGGAAAGCAAGAAAACTCTCATTCAAATTTTTCAATAAGTGTAGTTCATCCTATTGAACATGGGAGGGCGAATGAGAGAGTGACTCTCTTGAAAACCGAAAAGAGTCATTTCTATTTGGGTGTTAAACCAAATAAGAAAAATGAAGCTCTGATACCAATTGTTAGGAACGAGTCAGCACTAAGAAGGGGGGGGGGGGGGGGTGGGTGAATTAGTGCAGCGGTAAAAACGTCAGTTTCATAAAATCTTCGTACGATTAAAACCGATCTCGGAAAGATACTTAACATTGAAAGCGTATGCGAGCGAAGGCATAGTAAAAGAACAGTAAGGAGGAGAGGCAGTTTGTTATAAAAGTAAATTGCTCAAAGGAAATACAAACCGAGTTTATAGTGGTTCGGTCGTCATGACCTATATCCACTCCACCGATTCCTCTTCCGTCGAGGCCACTGACATCCAATATCGGTCTTCCTTCAATGGGCAAAGACCAACTACCCTTTTACACCCCTCTTCTCCTTTTCACAGGTTTAGGAGACAACCTTTACAAGCACACACTCCTCTCTAAACAAAATTCTAAGTTTAAGCTAGAGGAGGGGATTTCTCAAGTGATTTTTATAGCGTTTTCTTACTTTTAAACTCTATGCTTGTGTTTTTTAACTAGTGATGAGAGGGGTATTTATAGGCCTCAAGTTGAATCAAACTTGGAGCATAAAAACATCTCATCCTGGGTTTCTTGGGTACGGGCAGTACCACCATCCGTGCTAGGCGGTACCACTACTAGTGTCAGTTTGATACTGACACTACATTGGGTGGTACCACCGCATTATAATCTCTCGGAGACTGTCTGGGCGGTACCACCGCCTGACACAATCTCGGAGACTGTGCCACGACGGTGCAACCTCTTGGGTCACTATTTGGGCCTTTCATTAGGCCCAACATAGTCCTTACATGGGCCCAACTGGCCCATAATTGGGTTGGCCCAAGTCCATCGACACTTCGTCCGATTCATTAGCGCATCGTCCTCTTACGGCCTATTGCCTAATCGACCAGTTGACCTCCGCAACTCTGATATTCTTAGCGCAATTATCTGGTCTTCTTGGCCCAATGCCTGAAACCATGGTCTGAAGCATTCTATCGATACGTCGATCGATCCTCCAACTCGACATCCAATCTTCTAACATATTTTCCTCCGGCCCAACATGATTCTTCCTGCTTTAATTGTCTCATCCTGATCGAAGCTTCCTGTGTCACTCGAAACGTAGATTAAATCATAAATACTATTAATTTGTTTCATCATTAAAATCCAAGATTTAACACAAGCAGCTTAACCCTTAATGGACCACATCCTCATTGGATCTCAATCCAATTATCAAGTTGGATCTCTATCCAACTATCTGGTTGGATCTCATCCACTTATCGAATTAGATCTTATTTATAGGATCCAAACTAGGGCTGTGCGGATATCTTATACCCGCACCTCTACTCGTTGCAACATCCACCATATGTGTGACCCTTTAAACATGATACCAAGCTGGCTGTGAGTCGATCCTGTCAAAACTCCTTCTGACATAGTGAATTATTATCTCCATAATAATTCACTTGACTCATCGACTGCGGTCGTACTATACCACTATGCCATAATCCCCAAACTATATAAGAGGATCTAATCCATCAAACCTATCTGTCCACAATTACTATGTATATATAGTCTTTCATCTATCTAATATCCTAGAGACTATATATTGGGCATGGTAATGTCAGGCCCATATGGAATCTTGTCCAAGTTTTGCTATAATCGAATTCTCCCGATCCCCACTAGAGTTCCGTCGGGGGTCTTCGATTCACATACTATAGGGAGTTGCATGTATTGCGAACAAATAGTAGGAGTAGATTAAGATAGAAGCCCTTATCTTAATTATTTATTTTTATAAAATCTGCATGTTATTTATTTCTACTGCATATTTATTTTTAAAAATATGTTACTTTCAAATCCCTTACATGGCATATTTGATGTCAACTGCCTCACTGGTCTAAATTATACGGATTGGCTCTATAACCTGAGAATTATTCTCACAACAGAGAAAATCATATATATCCTTGATACGGTGATGCCTATGCCTAGGGAAGGGGCAAGCAAGTATGAGATTACTCGCTACATGAAGTACATAGATGACTCCACTCTTGCTCGGTGTTACATGTTGGGCTTCATAACTCCTAAGTTATAGAGATAGCATAAAAAGATGGATACCAGATTCATTCTCCTACATGTCCGTAAATTATTTAAAGAATAGGGAAGGACTCAACGATATGAGATATCTAAGAGTCTCTTTCATGGCAGGATGATTGATGGGACACCGGTTTAGAACATGTTCTAAAGATGATTGAGTGGATAAAAAAACTCACAGGTCTAGGAATGGTCCTATAGGATGACCTATGTGTGGACCTTATGCTTCAGTCCCTACTAGATTCATTTTCTCAATTCATAATGAATTTAAATATGAACAAACTTGAAGTGATTCTCCTTGAGCTCCTTAATATATTAAGGGAGGCAAAGAGCACTATCAAGAAAGAGAAGTCAGTTCTCTATATTGGTAAGAAGCTTAGAGAAGCTTCAAGTACATTCATAATCAGCCTCCATATGTTAGAGTCTCATGATAACACATGGGTATTGGATACCGGCAGTACTTATTGTTGGGAAATCATTGGGGGCGACATCATATGCGCAGCGGAAGAACAAGAAAATAAAAATCCCCGATTCCCAAAAAGATGTTCGTCGTCGTGCGAAGATTGGTGCGCAAAAATCCGCAAAACACAAAACTGCGTATAGAGTAGATTGTGTTACCTAGGGAGATCGTATATCCCTGTTTCCTTGTAGATCCTTAGGAGAGGGTGAAGGAGGTCAAGCGTCCTCCTCTCTAGCGGTGATCCACACAGCAGGGTTGCGACGACGCTCCTCAAAACTCCAGGCCTACTCTGAGGTAGAGAGAGAGAGGAGAATAGGAAAGGCAAGCAAAGACTCTAGCCTATGAGGCTGTGAATCCCTCCTATTTATAGAGATCCCGTGTCAAACCCTAATGGGTCCTTCCCTAATGGGTATTGGATCTGCATCCAATAAGACAAGGGCTCCGTCGGATATCTCATATCCGAACCTCTACTCATCGCAATGCCTACCATATGTGTGTGACCCTCTAGGCCCAATATCGAGCTGGCCGTGAGTCATACCTGTCAGAACTCCTTCTGACTGAGTGAATTATTATCTCTGTAATAATTCACTTGACTCATCGACTACGGACGTACTAGGCCACTACGCCGTAGTCCCCAGACGATACAGGGGAATCCAATCCATTGGACTTGTCTGTCCTCAGTTACCATGTACCTATAGTCCCTCATCCATCTAATATCCCAGAGACCGTATATCGAGCATGGTGTTGTCAGACCCATACGGTTTCTACTCGAGTCTTGCTCTAATCGGATTCTCCCGGAAAACTCTTTCTCTCTCAACCCGAATGACCCTGGCCAGGGATTTGTCTGAGCAAGAACACATAGGATATTCCTCTCATGACGCCAAGAGTGGATGATCCTCTATTGACACTCAATAGCCCTCGTAAGGTCGACTACCACTCCCAATGACCAACTGTACTAGATCTGGGGACAGCCAAACCTATAAGTCTGGTATCAAAGAGTGGAGCACTCATACAGGACATCCTTGGTGTCTCAAGTCTAAGGACCAGATACACCACTAGGACTACGGAATCGCTGTCTGACAATAAGGCATCATCAACCATCCAGCATTCCGTAAGCGGATCAATCAGTGAACTCATTCTCCAATGAGCACCTGTACTGTATCCCTAGTGTCCCTACACGAGCAGCTATGAGACCAGCTGCATCCATCATATGGACGGGTATACAGCACACCAGTCTATCCGGTTATCACGATGTCCCTCTCGAGTAACCTATGACCGGGATTATTTAGGATATGTGTTTAAAGGTGAATCGATCTCATTATCGTGATCTCATCACGATCTGATTCCCATTGCACAAATCCAAGGACATCACAATATATGTATGCATTTATGCAATAGTTATAAAGTGATATACGCTAAAATATAATAAGCAAAAAGATTATGTATCAAGTCACACGTGCCATCACTCACGTGATTGGCTTGCTGGGCACCTATGACTAGCAATCTCCCACTTGACCTAAAGCCAATCACCTATGTGTCTGATCCCCATCAGACTCCTGTGACGCTCAAAGACAATCTGAGACAATGGCTTTGTCAGTGGATCTGCAATGTTATCTTCGGATGGAACTCTTTCCACTGCTACATCTCCTCGGGTTACGATCTCTCTGATAAGTTGGAACCTCCTCAGAACACTTCTGATGAGACCCGGGTTCCCTTATTTAAGTAATCACCCCATAGTTGTCGCAATAAGGGAAGTCGACTTGTCGCTATCTGTATCGACTCCCAAATCTGTGATGAACTTCTTCACCCAGACTCCCTCCTTTGCTACATCTAATGCAGTAATGTACTCCGCCTCTGTGGTCGAGTCAGCAGTGGTATCTTGCTTGGAACTCTTCCAACACACTGCTCCTCCATTCAAGGTGTACACATACCCTGAATTCGACTTGCTATCATCGACATCAGACTGAAAACTTGAGTCAGTGTAGCCTTCAACCTTAAGGCTATTACCTCCATATACTAGTAAAAGATCCTTAGTCCTTCTCAAGTACTTAAGGATACACTTTACTGCTTTCCAGTTCTCCAAGCCTGGATCCGCCTGATACCTGCTCGTGACACTCAGAGCATGCGCTATATCAGGCCTAGTACATAGCATGGCATACATGATAGACCCTATTGCTGAGGCATAAGGTATCATATCCATGTTCGCCCTTTCTTCTGGAGTCTTTGGGGACATACTCGTAGAAAGCGATATCCCATGTCTCATCGGTATGAGACCTCTCTTGGAATTTTCCATGCCAAACCTTTTGACAATAGTTTCTATGTACCTGGACTGGGACAAGCCAAGCATCCTCTTGGATCTATCTCTATAGATTCTAATCCCCAAGATATAGGATGCTTCCCCTAAGTCCTTCATGGAGAAGTGTCTAGATAACCAAGTCTTTACTGTGGATAGCATTCCTACGTCATTCCCAACGATGAGGATGTCATCCACATATAACACCAAAAAGTTGATAGCGCTCCCACTTACCTTCCTGTACACACAAGGCTCATCTTCGTTCTTAACGAAGTCATAAGATCTGATTGCCTCATCAAATCTTATGTTTCAACTTTGGGAAGCTTGCTTTAGTCCATAAATGGATCTAAGCAACCTACACACCTTATCTGGACAGTTCTTGGACACGAATCCCTCAGGTTGCATCATATACACCTCCTCCTCGAGGTTCCCGTTGAGGAATGCGGTTTTCACATCCATCTGCCAGATCTCATAATCATAGTGTGCTGCAATAGCCAATAGAATTCTGATGGATTTTAGCATTGCTACGGGTGAGAAGGTTTCGTCGTAGTCAACACCTTGCCTTTGACGATACCCCTTAGCCACTAGCCTTGCTTTATAGGCCTCTACCTTTCCATCTACTCCGATCTTTTTCTTAAAGATCCACTTGCAACCGATGGGTACAATACCTTCGGGCGCATCAACTAGGTTTCAAACCTTATTGGAGTACATAGAATCCATCTCAGAATTCATGGCTTCTTGCCACTTCCCGGAGTCTATACTCATAATAGCCTCCTCGTAGGTCTGAGGATCAATATCCTCAACATCCTCTGCTCTAATATATCCCACATATCTCTTAGGAGGATGGGATACTCTATCAGACCTGCGTAAAGTTGATACTTATGTATTACGAATTGAAAGGTGATATCAAATCGATCTATTTTCGGCGTCATATACATAGTTAGCAGCTCCGTATCAAGGTCATCATCAATATCGTCACTATCATCAATATCGATATCATCACTATCATCAATATCGATATCGTCACTATCACTATCATCAAAATCGATATCATCAATAAAATAATCTTTAGGCTTGTCATCCGGGAACTTGTTCGGAAATACCGTAATGAAAGGAACATAAGGTACCTGAACAGACTCGGGCTGTAGAGTGGTGCTTGAGCTTGGTTCTCCAACCTCGCTCAATTCTATCATTCTCCCACTGTCTCCGTCAAGAATGTGTTCCTTCTCAAGGAACACTGCTCTCTTAGCTACAAAGACCTTTTGGTCCTCGAGATGATAGAAATAATACCCACAAGTTTCCTTGGGGTATCCCACAAATTTGCATCGCTCTGTCCTTGATTCTAACTTATCGGGGTTATGTCTTTTAACGTGGGCTGGGCAGCCCCAAATCTTAACAACCTTAAGATCAGGCTTCTTCCCTTTCCATATCTCATATGGTGTAGACACTACCGACTTAGTTGGAACTCTGTTCAGAAGGTAAGCTGTGGTTTCTAGGGCATATCCCCAGAATGAGATGGGTAGGTCAGCGAAACTCATCATGGACCGTACCATATCTAATAAAGTACAATTTCTCCTTTCAGAGACACCATTGAGCTGAGGTGTGTAAGGAGGTGTCCATTGGGAAAATATCCCATGGTCCTTGAGGAACTGAGTAAACTCTGTACTTAAGTACTCACCTCCTCGATCTGATCGAAGAGTTTTGATACTCTTTCCAGTCTGGTTCTCCACCTCATTCTTATACTCTCCGAATTTCTCAAAGGCCTCGGACTTGTACTTCATTAAGTACACATATCCATACCTTGAGAAATCATCAGTAAATGTAATGAAGTATGAGTAACCTCCAATGGCATGAGTTGACATGGGTCCACATACATCACTATGTATGAGTTCCAACAACTCAATGGCTCTCTCTCCAGTTCCACTAAATGGAGAGTTGGTCAATTTTCCACGAATGCAAGGCTCACAAGTTGCATAAGACACATAGTCGAATGAATCTAGATATCCATCATTTAGTAACTTTTGAATCCTTCTTTCATGGATGTGACCTAGCCTACAATGCCACAGGTATGCACTGTTCAACTCATCTCGTTTCCTTTTGGACACATTTACATTCATGATATGTGGAGTGGTGTCTAACATAAATAAACCATTATGCAATATTCCTTTCGTGATGATCTTATCATCTAATAATATCGAACAACCATTGTTCTCAAAAACAAATTTATATCCACTAACTGTTAAACATGAAATGGAGATAATGTTTTTGATAATAGAAGGAACAAAATAACATGCATCTAATGCAATAAAAGCTCCACTAGGCAGATGTAGGGCGACCTCGCCAACAGCTAATACAGCAACTTTTGCTCCATTACCCATCTTGAGGTCCATCTCGCCTCTCTCTAGTCTCCTAGGCCTTGCCAGAACCTGCAACGAATTGCATATATGATAAGCACTACCGGTATCCAATACCCATGTGTTATCATAAGAGTCTGACAAATGGAGACTGATCATGAATGTACCTGAAGCTTCATCAAGCTTTTGTTTCGCCCTTTCTACAAGGTACTCTTTGCAGTTTCTCTTCCAATGCCCATCTTTACCACAGTGGAAGCACTGGCCTTTGTCCTTTGCTGGGTCTTTCTTAGCAACATTTGCTTTACCTTGTTTGCCCTTGCCCTTTCCCTTCTTAAGAGACCTTTCTGCTTTCCTTTTCTTTCTGGTCTCACCAGTGTAGAGAACTGGCTTCTCTTTCTTAATAGTACTCTCTGCCTCCCTCAACATATTGAGGAGCTCTGAGAGAGTCACCTCAAGCTTGTTCATATTAAAATTCATTATGAACTGTGAAAAGGAATCTGGTAGGGACTGAAGCACAATGTCCACACACAAGTTATCCTCTAGGACCATTCCTAGACCTGTGAGTTTCTCTATCCACTCAATTATCTTTAGGACATGGTTCTGAACCGGTGTCCCCTCAGTCATCCTAGCGCGGAAAAGGCTCTTGGATATCTCATATCGTTGAGTCCTTCCCTATTCCTCAAACAATTTGCGGACATGTAGGAGAATGGATCTGGCATCCATCTTTTCATGTTGTCTCTGTAACTCTGGAGTCATAGAGCCCAACATATAGCACTGAGCAAGAGTGGAGTCATCAATGTACTTCACGTAGCGAGCGATCTCATCCTCGCTTGCCCCTTCTTCGGGCGTAGGCATCACTGTATCAAGGACGTACACGATTTTCTCCGCTGTGAGAACAATTCTCAAGTTACGGAGCCAATCCGTATAATTTGGACCAGTGAGGCGGTTGACATCAAGTATGCCACGTAAGGGATTTGAAAGCGACATTTTCTGAAAATAAAGATGTAGCAGAAATGAATAACATGCAGATTTTGCAAGAAATAAACTATCAAGATATGGACTTCTATCTTAATATGCTCCCACTATTTTACTATCGAGTCACGCGACACCCTCAGCACGTAAAACGAAAGTCTCCGGCAGACTTCTAGTGGGGATCAGGATCCAATCAGCGTCTTAGTGTAACCTCGAGGGACTCGACCAATCACACTAAGCCTAAAAGGTAGGCAACTCTTGCCGATCACAACTCCTTGTGATTCCCGTCCTGTTCGGCCTCCGAATCACCATGGCCTCGAGGGACTCGACCAACCATGATGCTCGGTTAAGTCAACACCTTCGTTACAAGATGAGTCTGATTTGATGATATACCCTCGAGGGACTCGACCAAGCATACCATGTCCTCAGGTCACCGGTGACATCTCTATGTCGTAAGCAAGATAGCGAATCGCGATATAGGTGAGTCTCGAGGGACTCGACCAACTCAACCTACATCGGGATTCGGTTCCTACTCATAACGATGGAAGGCCACGTGGGTCAATATAATTGCCTCACGTTTACCGACTTAATATTATCGAGAGATGTTTCTATAATTTGGTCTCCTAATATGACATGTCACACATATACATATTTAATATATATCTACATCGTATGCAAATATATATACATATCTAGTATGTGTATAAGCAATCACACCAGATGATCATGGACCACAACCTAATATGATTAGGCCCGAGCCAGTAGGCCTAATCACTCACCTCAAGATCTATGTGTGCAACGGTGCATCTCCATGCCCTGTGATCGTCCATCTCGTCCTCGTCGGTTTCGTCGACATCTTGATGCATCTCCATGCATCAAGATCGTCCGTCTCATGGGTCCCGCTATCGCATCCACGCTCCCGCTGCACCCCCTCATATGATTACAACTTAATCATAGGCACGCAGGCCCGACAATAAACGAGAAATATAATGGAGGTTCGCAGATCTCAATAATAATAATCACAAGTACACACATCACACGGTCCATGATCATCCGTCCACACATCATACATCACATGTATAAATAATCATCATCATGTAAGACTACTAGATAATAATAAAAATAATAATCAACTAAACCTTTTAATTAATTAATATTTTTCTGAAATCGGGGACATGTAGGGAATTTCTCAATTCCTAAGGGTATTTTCATAATTTGGACAAAAGACAGAAACTGGAATTTCTCTAATTCCGAGGGGCAAAACTATCTTTTTCCCAGAAAACCCTAATGCCCTTTCCTCCTTTCGCTGCTGCCGCCGCCGCCACCCTGCCGGCGGCTGCCTGTGCGGCGGGGCGAGGGCACTGCCCTCGCCTGCAGGCGGCACGCCCGCTGGCGGCGATGCCGCTGCGGGTGGGCGCCCCCTTCGGGCGCCGCTGCCTCCGCAGGCGGTGCTGTACCGCCGGGCGGCCGCCCCTGTGGGGGGGGTTTCGCCCGCGGGAGCAGCGGCGGCAGGCGTCGCGCGTCGCTGCCCTGCGGCGGTAGGCGTCGCGCGTCGCTGCCCTGCAGCGCCTATGCCCGTGGGTTGCCAGCCCCGCAGGCAGCAAGCCTGCTGCAAGCAGGCCGCCGACCGACTGCTGCAGACGCAGCCCCTGCGCTGCCCACCTTCGGCTGCGCTTCACGCACGCAGATCGAGGGCAGCAATTGTTGCTGCCCTTTCTCGCTAAACACAACACACGCAGTTCAAAACCAATCATTCGCACGAACAACCTGGCTCTGATACCACTGTTGGGAAATCATTGGGGGCGACATCATATGCGCAGCAGAAGAACAAGAAAACAAAAATCCCCGATTCCCAAAAAGATGTTCGTCGTCGTGCGAAGATTGGTGCGCAAAAATCCGCAAAACACAAAACTGCGTATAGAGTAGATTGTGTTACCTAGGGAGATCGTATATCCCTGTTTCCTTGTAGATCCTTAGGAGAGGGTGAAGGAGTGTTAGGACTCTAGCTTGGAGAGTCCTAATTGAGAGGGACATTCATGTAAAAATGTTAGGACTTTAGCTAGGAGAGTCCTAATTGAGAGGGACATTCATGTAAAACTGTTAGGACTTTAGCTAGGAGAGTCATAATTAAGAGGGACATTCTGTTAGGACTCTAGCTAGGAGAGTCCTAATTGAGAGAGACATTCTGTTAGGACTCTAGTTAGGAGAGTCCTAATTGAGAGGGACATTCATGTAGGAGGTTTTTTCTTAGAGAAGAATTAGGAGTTGTAAGGGAATAGGAGTCTTGAGTAGGAGTCCTATTAGGAGTTGGTTAGAAGTAAAAGTCTTAAGTAGGAGTCCTATTAGGAGTTCGGGTTTAGAAGCCCTATAAATAGCCATGTATTCCTCCTCTTTTCTCAAGCAATAGATGAATCTTTTCTGCAGCCTTTGAGCAGCAACTTGGAGGGAGGAACCCCTATAGAGTTCCAAGGAGGCCGATCCCCTAAAGAGATCAACCCCAAGTTTAGAATCTGCAAGGGTTCTATCACCTGGTATCAGAGCAGCGTTCTTGGCATCTCGCTGCCCTTTCACAGCCATCCATCAACCCTCCACAACCATCCAAAGCAATTCCCACAATTGCTTAAAAGATCGTCACCGAATTCCGCCATCATCTCCACCACCACGGATCATCCTTTGATCTCCCCGTGAATTGTAACAGGTTCTGGTTTCGTACCTTACTGCTGCTGCAATTTAGTTATCCTTATTCGAAAATCCAAAAAAAAAAAAATCGTTCCTATATTGCTGCATAAACTTTTCGTCACAAAGTTTTCATCTCTACGACGAAAGATATATTGCAGAATTCCAGCCGCATATCACCATCTGTTTGATCTTGCTACTGTGCTTTTTCTATCCAAATTTCTACGAAATTTTTATGACATCTTTGACACTTCTTAACAGTAGATTTCCCTTTGGTTTCATCAAAAAATTCTCAATATAAACTACTGATCTTTTATGTCCAATCTGCTGCACTTGAATTGCAGAATTCAAGCCGCATAGCACCATCTGTTTGATCTTGCTACTGTGCTTTTTCTATCCAATTTTCTGCGAAATTTTTATGACATCTTTGACACTTCCTATCAGTAGATTTCCCTTTGGTTTCATCGAAAAATTCTCAATATAAACTACTGATCTTTTATGTCCAATCTGCTACACTTGAAAATCTATGCTGCAGAAAATTTCAACTGCATATCGTTGCCATAACCCATCTATTTGCAATCTTTTTTGAATGAAATTTCTTATAGACTTCATATATCATCTTGGCTTCCATCTAAGATTGATCTATTAAGAAATTCATCTCTAAAAACGATTTTATGTTGCTGCAAATTTTCATCGTAACCCGCTGAAATTTTTCGACGATAATTCTGCAATTGCAACTTGCACCAATTTCTTTGCTGTTATACTGCCGAAATTTTCTTGATTAAATTAGATATCCTTGCTGTCATATAAACTGTGATTTTGCTATCAATTCCCTCCTCAATTCTCTTAAGTTTTTGGTGGAAATTACGTCGAGAAACCGTTGTTTCTTCGACGACAATTCTACTCTTACAAGACAGCACATACTTGCTGCAACTTCCACGGATTTCTGTCAAACCTTTACTACCATCTACCACAGATCCAAAACTTTCATCCAGAGCCCTAAAACTCTACCAAACCACACCCTCAAACTGCACCCAAAACAGCCACAAAACAAGCCTAAACCGTAGCCTACATCCACCAATCCACCAACACTTTCGACCATCACTTCTCTCAACCTATACATGCCTTTAACCCAACAGCAAAAGAGAGATCTTAACATCATTGATTTGGGGCCATATACTATGGCATCTAAGGAGGCAATCAATGCTAAATTCGAAGCCTTGGAGGCGCGAATGGAGGATAAGATTCGGACGCTCTTTACCGAACTCAGATTGGGCCGACCATTAAGCCCGAAGAAATCATATCAAGGAGAGAGCTTTGCCCAATCACACCAAGCCCGAAGAGATGACTTCCAAGAGAGGGGAAGCTCTATGACCAACCCCAACTATCCATGCATGAGAGTGGACTTCCCTAGATGGGAAGAAGGAGACCCGATTGGTTGGATTTCGCATGCGGAGCGATATTTTCGGTACCACAAAACCGCGGATGTATCTATGGTGAAAATTGCAGCTATACATCTTGAAGGGGATGCTATTCAATGGTTTGACTGGTTTGAACATACTTATGGAGTCCTTTCATGGCGACAATTCAAAGAAGAACTGCTGATTCGCTTCAGACCAACCGATTACGAGAATATTGACAAACAACTAGCAAAGATCCGACAAACCTCCACCATTCAGGAGTACCAAACCAGGTTTGAAAGGTTATCTAATCAAAATCATGATTGGTCTCAAAAACAGCTATTGAGGACCTTCATTGAGGGCTTGAAGCCGGAGATCCGAAGAGAAGTTAAAGCGCGACAACCGTATACGCTTATGGCAGCCATCTCTTTCGCACGACATCAAGAGGAGCAATTGAACCATGAAGCTCGGAGGACTAGGGTCACTCCTCAACCAGTAATATTGAAGCCCTCAGCCCCCCCTACTGTCGACCAAGTCCCTGCACCAAAGAGGTTAACAGGAGAAGAGCTTCGGGAGCGATATGCGAAGGGGTTATGTTGGCATTGTGACGAGCTGTGGAGCCGTGAGCATCGCTGCAGTAAAGGAGGACTTCTTATGATTGAACCGATAGAAGAAGAGGTCATTGAACATCCAAAAGAGAGCTTTGAATATGAAGAAGAAGATGCAGAAGAAGAGCCACAATCGACCGAAGTTACGGTACATACACTAGCTAGCTACTCAAACCAGCAAACGATGAAAATTGGAGGCCTTCTCAAACAACAACCAATCACTGTTCTCATCGACACGGGCAGTACTACTAACTTCCTAAATAGTAAGCTTGCTGTTCGGATATCATTACCTATCGAGAATCGCTGCAAGTTTGATGTTAAGGTCGCCGACGGACGGATTTTGAATTGTGATCATAGGCGCTTGCAGGAGAAACTATTGCTGCAGGACCAAGAGATAATTGCAGATTTCTTCCTTCTCCCTCTTAACAATCATGAGGCCATGCTCAGAATTAAATGGTTGACGACATTAGGTCATATTTCCTGGAATTTTATGAAACTAATTATGAAATTTTACAGTAAGGAGAAACAGGTGACATTGCACGGGAAACGTGGGGGCGACATAACAACGATTTGCACACAACAAATGGAGAATGTTTTGCATAAAGCATGCAGCGGCTTTTTGGTACAACTTGAGCAGCAAACTAAGGGAGAGCTAACAGAATTTGAAGATCCAAATCTACTTCCTTTGCTTGCTGAATTTTCAAATATATTTGACGAACCGCGCAACCTACCTCTTACCTGTCGGCATGATCATTGTATAATGATTCTTCCAGGAAAATCTTCAGCAAATGCTCAGCCATATCAGTATCCACATCTCCAGAAGGATGAAATAGAAAGGATTATAAAAGAGATGCTCGAAACAGGAGTTATTCGGCCAAGTTGCAACCTCTACTCTTCGCCGGTGCTACTTGTATGCAAGAAGGACGGAACAAGGCGAATATGTGTTGATTACCGAGCTCTCAATGGCATAATCATCAAGGACAAATACTTTATTCAAATAGTAGATGAATTGCTAGATGAAAGGGAGCACAAATCTTTACAAAACTGGACCTTTGATCCGGGTATCATCAAATACGAGCATGCGAAGAAGACATACGGAAAATCACCTTTTGAACACACAACAACCACAAATTTTTGCTTTCTTCAACAAAAGGTGGAATATCTTGGGCATATCATATCAGAGGAAGGTGTGGCAGTGGACCCCTTCAAAATTGGAGCAATGCAAAACTGGCCGACCACGAGAAACATAAAATTGCTACATGGCTTTCTGGGTTTAACAGGCTACTACCGCAAGTTCGTGAAAAACTATGGAAAGATCAGTGCACCACTTACTTCCTTACTAGAAAAAAATGTCTTCCAATGGTTGGACAGAGCCTCCGCTGCCTTCGACAAACTTAAGGCAGCCATGATGACGACGCCGGTGCTAACACTACCAGATTTCAACCGACCCTTCATTATTGAGGCCGACACATCTGGAGTCAGAATTGGAGCCATTCTCATGCAAGATGGTCGACCACTCGCATACACAAGCAAGGCATTATCTCCCTCCGATCAAAATATGTCAACATATGATAAGGAGATGCTCGCCATTGTGCGTGCAGCAACGAGGTGGAGATTGTACTTGATCAGGCGATACTTTCAAATCAAGACCGACCATAAAAGCCTAAAATATATCTTGGAACAGAAGATATCTTCCCCCGAGCAGCAAAAATGGGTAACAAAACTTCTTGGATTTGATTTTGAAATAACTTACAAAAAGGGGAAAGAGAATGTTCTTGCAGATGCGCTTTCGCAGCTACCCGAGCAAGTTGAAGTTTCGACCGTTTCACTTCCGACCAGCGACTTCCTTGAGGATATTAAGATGGAATGGCAAGAAGATTCAGATACTAGTAAGATTATAAAAAAATTGGAGGAAGCACCAAGCCCCATGGCTCATTACAATTGGGACTCAAAAGAATTACACTATAAGGGACGCATTGTGCTTGTGACAAATTCTACTTGCATCTTCAATAGCAGATTTTGGACAAAGTTATTCTATATGCAGGGTACTAAATTGAAAAGGAGTACGACATATCACCCACAAACCAACAGCCAACCGGAAGTTTTAAACAGGTGCTTGGAGACAGCCCAAAGCCACCCACCAAATATGACTACCCAAAGAGAACTCCAGACCCAGCCAAGTGCCATTATTGATCGACGGATCGTGACTCGACGACGACGACCCACTAATGAAGTGCTAATACAGTGGGTGAACCTACCAAAAGAAGATACCACTTGGGAGAACTATGACGACTTGAAGATCAAATTCCCAGAATTCATGAATCATCAGCCTCGAGGACAAGGCTGATTTGAAGAGGGCGGGTCTGTTAGGACTCTAGCTTGGAGAGTCCTAATTGAGAGGGACATTCATGTAAAAATGTTAGGACTCTAGCTAGGAGAGTCCTAATTGAGAGGGACATTCATGTAAAACTGTTAGGACTTTAGCTAGGAGAGTCATAATTAAGAGGGACATTCTGTTAGGACTCTAGCTAGGAGAGTCCTAATTGAGAGAGACATTCTGTTAGGACTCTAGTTAGGAGAGTCCTAATTGAGAGGGACATTCATGTAGGAGGTTTTTTCTTAGAGAAGAATTAGGAGTTGTAAGGGAATAGGAGTCTTGAGTAGGAGTCCTATTAGGAGTTGGTTAGAAGTAAGAGTCTTAAGTAGGAGTCCTATTAGGAGTTCGGGTTTAGAAGCCCTATAAATAGCCATGTATTCCTCCTCTTTTCTCAAGCAATAGATGAATCTTTTCTGCAGCCTTTGAGCAGCAACTTGGAGGGAGGAACCCCTATAGAGTTCCAAGGAGGCCGATCCCCTAAAGAGATCAACCCCAAGTTTAGAATCTGCAAGGGTTCTATCAAGGAGGTCAAGCGTCCTCCTCTCTAGCGGTGATCCACACAGCAGGGTTGCGACGACGCTCCTCAAAACTCCAGGCCTACTCTGAGGTGGAGAGGGAGAGGAGAATATGAAAGGCAAGCAAAGACTCTAGCCTATGAGGCTGTGAATCCCTCCTATTTATAGAGATCCCGTGTCAAACCCTAATGGGTCCTTCCCTAGTGGGTATTGGATCTGCATCCAATAAGACAAGGGCTCCGTCGGATATCTCATATCCGAACCTCTACTCATCGCAATGCCTACCATATGTGTGTGACCCTCTAGGCCCAATATCGAGCTGGTCGTGAGTCATACCTGTCAGAACTCCTTCTGACTGAGTGAATTATTATCTCTGTAATAATTCACTTGACTCATCGACTACGGACGTACTAGGCCACTACGCCGTAGTCCCCAGACGATACAGGGGAATCCAATCCATTGGACCTGTCTGTCCTCAGTTGCCATGTACCTTTAGTCCCTCATCCATCTAATATCCCAGAGACCGTATATCGAGCATGGTGCTGTCAGACCCATACGGTTTCTACTCGAGTCTTGCTCTAATCGGATTCTCCCGGAGAACTCTTTATCTCTCAACCCGAATGACCCTGGCCAGGGATTTGTCTGAGCAAGAACACATAGGATATTCCTCTTATGATGCCGAGAGTGGATGATCCTCTATTGACACTCAATAGCCCTCGTAAGGTCGACTACCACTCCCAATGACCATCTGTACTAGATATGGGGACAGCCAAACCTATAAGTCTGGTATCAAAGAGTGGAGCACTCATACAGGACATCCTTGGTGTCTCAAGTCTAAGGACCAGATACACCACTAGGACTACGGAATCGCTGTCTGACAATAAGGCATCATCAACCATCCAGCATTCCGTAAGCGGATCAATCAGTGAACTCATTCTCCAATGAGCACCTGTACTGTATCCCTAGTGTCCCTACACGAGCAGCTATGAGACCAGCTGCATCCATCATATGGACGGGTATACAGCACACCAGTCTATCCGGTTATCACGATGTCCCTCTCGAGTAACCTATGACCGGGATTATTTAGGATATGTGTTTAAAGGTGAATCGATCTCATTATCGTGATCTCATCACAATCCGATTCCCATTGCACAAATCCAAGGACATCACAATATATGTATGCATTTATGCAATAGTTATAAAGTGATATACGCCAAAATATAATAAGCAAAAAGATTATGTATCAAGTCACACGTGCCATCACTCACGTGATTGGCTTGCTGGGCACCTATGACTAGCACTTATCACATCTGCAATTCATTGCAGATTCTGGCAAAGCCTAGGAGATTGGTGAGAGGTGATATGGACCTCCAGCTGGGCAATAGAGCAAAAGTTGTTGTAGTGGCTGTTGGTGAGGTCACCCTACATCTACTTGGTGGAGCTATTATTGTAACATCCCTTATTTTTAAAAATTTTATAAGGATTTATTTGTAACGTAAGGACCTAAGAGTAAATATTAGAAATTTGATATGATTTATGAAAGATTCAGATTTAAGTTAAAGAGAAAAAAAATGATGAACATGTGTCACTAGCTAATCTAATGGTGCCACCTAAGTTTATTCTATGGATGACACCTAAGCCCCTTTCATGCATGTTTATCACCTTGCAATCCTTATAATAGCTAAATCTAATGCATTAGAGGAGAAATAAAAGGATGAAAGCTTAAGAAGCTGCAGCCAACATGGGTTTGAGATGAGAAGGGAAAATGAATTGAAGTAGAAGAAGGAGAATAAAAAGCTTTGCTTTGGCTTAAAATTTTGCATCAATTCTACACTTTTGGGACTCAAATTTGTTTAAGGAAAGTGTTCTAACCCCTTTCTATGATCATCTTGATCTTTGATTTCATCTTAATTCTGAAAACTTTGGAAGATTTTGGCTTCATACTTGATTATTCTATCGTTTGAGAATAAAACTGTGAATCTGAAATTTTTCGAGATTTGGCCTTCCTGAATTTTTGAAATTTTCCAAAAATACACTCACAGATCTTTCTTCTTATACTGAGATTGATAAATTTGGAGTCTATTTACCTATCGAAACTATTATTTCAATTGACCCTATGAAATCTGTAAAATAGAGATTGTCAATTTTGACCTTTCAGTACTATCTTGCTTATAACTCTCTGTTGAAAACTCTGATTTATATAAAACATGATTTATTGGAAACTAGACTCATAAACCTTTCTATGTATATCTGATTTGAATGATTTAGGAAAAAAATGCCTATTGAATATTCTGTAAAACAGAGATAATGTTCTCTGACCTTTGGTTACTAAATTGTTTATAACTCCTTACTGGAAACTCCAATTTATATAAAACTTGAGTTATCAAAAACTAGATTGATACATCTTTCGAATAACCTCTATTTTGTGTAAATTGGAGCATAATTTATTATCCAAACAATTCATTCAATGTGCCTCTCAAATTCTGTCAGAATCGAGCTTTGATCGATTTTGCCTATTCTTGTTTCGTTTCTTTGGAAATTGATTTCAGCTAAAATCCTTACTTCAGTTGAGCTTCACATTATTGCTTTGAATTCATGTATACTCTTGTCCTATGAGTATTTGCATACCTTGATCTGTTATGTAAACTTCATGTTTGTATCGTAATGTTTCGTATAGGCACATGCATTCCGTTGTTCCATATGTATTTCTGATATATCCCAATTTATTGCTCATAATACCTTTTGTACTCTGGTGTTTATGGGATTATTTGGACATTTGCTAGAAATAGTAAAAGGATTATATGGACCTTTGCCATATATGGTAAAGGGATTATTTGGACCTTTGCTATAAATGGTAAAGGGTATGTGCTTAGAGCCCACGATGCTTTAGATTATGTTTGGTGGTCATTCATAAATGGATGGACCATATTATGTTTGGAATCCCACATCACCTTCTATTTGTTTGATATGATATCCAAAGCTTTGGTTATATGCTTCTATATGTACTTTGGATAAGAATGAAATGTATGCAACGTCAAATGTGACGTTTGAGCTTTTGTTTCGTATTTATTCTTTGATATGCTATGAAATGCTTCATATGCCATTGATATGTTCCGAAATATTTCATTTGCCATTGATATGTTCCGAAATGTTTCATCCGCCATTGATATGCTCTGAAATGCTTCATATGCCATTGATATGTTCCGAAGCATTTCATCCATCATTGATATGTTCCGAAATGTTTCATTTATTATTAATATACTCCGAAACATTTCATACGTCCTTGATATGCTCTGAAATGTTTCATTTATTATTGATATGCTCCGAAACATTTCATACGTCCTTGATATGCTCCAAAACATTTCATACGTCCTTGATATGCTCCAAAATGCTTCATATGTCATTGATATGCTCCAAAATGCTTCATATGCCATTGATATATTCCGAAGCATTTCATCTACTATTGATATGTTCCGAAATGTTTCATCCGTCATTGATATGCTCTGACTTAATTCATTTTCCATTGATCTGTTAATCGCTTGCTAAGCTCTATGTACTCACCCCGTTGCTATATAAATTTTTTAGGATAACTTATCGCTTGCTAAAATGTTTAAATTGGGCTAACGCAGTGTAAAGTTAGAAGACTTTGGGCAAATATTTATTGGACGATATGTTTTGTTGTATAAGTACACTTGGTGTCTAATGGAATGTTGATGTTAAATATGAACTTATGAGTTCTGTAAAAGTTTAAAGAACCTCTCATGTTTAGGATTTTGGAGTGTTAAGCTAATTTGTATAATGATATGAACATGTGGTAAACATTAGTTTTTGTGATTGTATAGAATATCACACTTGTGGATTTATGAGGCGGTTATTGTCTTGGTGAGTTGGTTTTAGATTTCATGATTCATTGAGTAAGGTAGTATATGATTTTAAATATATAATTTTTTTCATTCTTTTGATATTTTAGATTTTAAAATTACCCGGAACAACATTTTGGAAACTTGTGGTTCAATCTTTTCTAAGTTCCTACAACATGGGTACATAAAGTGCAGCCAAGCATATTTTATATAAATAATTAAAATAAAATCATAAATTATAATTTTAAAATGCAGCCAAGAATATCACATAAAGTGCAGCCAAGCATTAGTGCCTTTAATGCACAATATCCACTAGACTTTTAAATGCAAAATTTATCTTTGTGGGCTGCATTTTCTGAAGACCTGATTGTTGAGTTTTTGTTGTTTCAGGTTTAAATTAACTGCATATCTGGGTAGTCAGGTTCTATTTCCACCATGCGTCATTTTTTTCTCTGGTTATAGACGAGTTCTCTGCAGTCAAGGTTAATAACCTTTTTGACCCTTCCAAATATATGAGATTGACGAAATTTGTATGTTTTGTATGACCTAAAACTGGATTGATTCATTAATTTAATAATAATAGCTACCACAGTTTAGTGCATACCTCACTAGCCTAATTTCTCGTTGTTTCAATGACAAATTTCTGTTTCATCTATCTTTGATGCAGTTAGTGATTTCAAATAAAGCTCAATTGTGTTTAAATCTTTCCCATGCTGCTTATTTAACAGGTCCATTTTACTTCCTTTTGGGCAGTTTTCTGAAAAAATATATATTTTTGATATATCAAAGAATATCTTAAACAAGTCCATTCTTATCATTTTCTGGATACTATAGGCCACTGGCATGTTTGGGGTCAAAATTTGGGTCACCACCTTTTTAATGACAATACATGACCGTGGTAATTTTTTCAATCTCTTTAAAGATATAATAATATGTTAAAATCAACCACTAGCATGATGGTGGCAATACATGACCGTTCGGTAGTGACGGTGTTATGCTTCCAGGTCGCAATTGAACACAAATTTATTGCAAGTTCTGTAATAAATTTTTCAAGTATTTTCCAACTTCAGACTTATTTTCGAATCCTTGAGTGCACTTTTACGAAGTTGTCAGGGGTAATATGAAGTAGTAATAAAGTGTTGGGACTTGTTGAATCCATTGCTATATTTTTATTTGACATTTGCACCGGTTATCAATTCAAACATGGATTTTATCAGGTAGTGATTTAGTAGTAATATGAATGGTTAGTGTTAAATGCCAATATGTTTAAAGATACCTCAGTATTTGATGGTCTCATATGTTTGCCTCTAAATCAAATATGAAAATCTTTATAATTTCAGTTGGATCTTTCACACACTCATCCATGTGAGAAACTAGAAAATGGATACCACAAATATTTTCATTTGGTACAGATTGCTCGTTTGTGCTTTTGTTTTGTTTTTATTTGTTTATTGTTGGGGTTATGATCATGGAAGATTTCTTTGCATGCAGGAACGGACATGGGCACATTATTGTTCCAAATTACAAAAGCGTGTAGTATGTTTTTCATCTCAAATTTGACCCATTACACCGTAATTAGCTAAAATAGATTAAACACAATAAATTCAGTAGGATATTATCAACTAAAAATTTTGATTGTTTCTTTGTGTAAAAGCTAAAGGACTTATCAGACACGGAGCCTTCTAAACTATCTAATTGGTGCATAAGAGTATAGAAATATCTAGTTTTGAAAGAATTACAAACATGAAACTTTATCCATTGGCTTAAGCTATCCCCAAGCAAGAGCAAGCTACTACATCTCATCTGAAATGGCAAGTGTCTCCAGCCTCATGGTATGGTGGTGTGTTTCTGCTTGCAGTTGGCCCAGTTTAGCTAATGCAATAGCATCTTGTGGGAGTTTTTAGAAGATGAGTTTTAAGTAAATTCTAATCAGCAAATATTTATCCTTTCTGGTCGTCATCATGTAGGCTCAAGACCTCGTGGTTAGTTTCTCTTCCAACTTACATTACTATTCTTTCATTTGTCTGAGAAGTTGAGGGGTTGTAGACTTGCTAAACATATCACTTAACTATGTCAACTCACCTTCAGCTACTATTGCCTTCGGTTTATAATAAGTCAATTTTTACAATCATCCCAAGCATTCGATACCTCATGGTTGCTTGGATGAAGGGACCTCGCGAGTAACGAGAGCATCATGTTATGTTTCTAATACATACTGAGAGTCATAGCTCTTAACAACACGATTCTAGTGTCCCCCTAGCTAACGGTAGTTATTCTTCGTTATTGTTTTGGTGATGGATTGGAGAATTGTAGTGGGCTAGATGTCGGTGCTTAGATTATTTCTCGATGACGCCAACCAACCTTAGCTCAACTGGTAGAGTGTTGGATTGCTGCTGGGTGATGCCTTAAAGCAAATCCATGGTCGACTGTTCGAGTCCGACAGGTCGGTTCACGTATGGCCCAAACAGGATGTATGAATACAAGAGGCCAAATCTATTACGCTTATTTCACCATGTGCTATAAATAGGTTGAAAGTTCAACGGATAGTCTTCTTTTCTTTATTTGTCTTGTTGGAAGCACGTGAAAAAATAGTTGCACAATGATTCTCCCATCATACCTTGAAAATTAATTGTGTAACCGATAGATGCTAGCAAAAACAGACCATTTCTTTTGCTGTCATACTAATCCAAAGAATGTCAGTTTGGATGTTGTACCTAACATAACATTTAACATTAAGCTAAATGGAAGGTGTGAACTAGTTTAGTTGATAAAAATCTTATCGAAAGGTATTAAAAAGATTTTATCAGATAATCACAAGTTCATACAATTACAATTTATCTTTATCATTTATTTTTTACACATACAAAAAAAAGGTTTAACGGTTGATATAATATAATTTTTGATCAAAGGGTGCTTGTGCTTCTCTCTCATTTTGTTGATTTATGCTTAATAATATGAGATGGAGCTTACTACCAATCAACAGGGTATCGAAAGGAATCATCGTGAACCACTTGGAGATGGCGTGTACATTCTCTGACGTACGAGAGGTGCAAATGATGGTGGTTCGAACATTTCTTCGAAAGCGTCTGATATTCCAACATAGGTATACTTATACATGCGTCGTAGTAATGATATAACCATCAAAATTTGAGATCAAATGTAGTGGGAGGGATAAAATGAGTGGGCAATCAATAGCGGCAGTCCTTTGCATGCGGTGTCTTCATCATCCTGGATATTTGGGCAATCTGGCGATTCCGAAATGATCTCATTTGGTGGCATTTTATCCCTCCCACTGCATTTGGTCTCAAATTTTGATGGTTATATCATTACTATGAGACCTTATAGGAGAAAGGCAATCAAGACCTGCATGTGAAAAATGAGTGGGCAATCAACAGCGACAGTCTTTGTGTGCGGTGTCTTCATCATCCTGGATATTTGGGCAATCTGGCGATTCTGAAATGATATCTTTTGGTGGCATTTTATCCCTCCCACTGCATTTGGTCTCAAATTTTGATGGTTATATCATTACTACGATACTTGTATAAGTATACATATGTTGGAATACCAGATGCTTTTGAAGAAATGTTCGAACCACACCACCATTTGCACCTCTCGTACGTCAGAGAATGTACACGTCATCTCCAAGTGGTTCACGATGATTCCTTTCGATACCCTGCTGATTGATAGTAAGCTCCATCTAATATTATCAAGCATAAATCAACAAAATGAGAGAGAAGCACAAGCACCATTTGATCAAAAATTATATTATATCGATCGTTAAACCTCTTTTTTATGTGTGTAAAAAATAAATGATAAAGATAAATTTTAATTATATAATCTTGTGATTATCTAATAAAATCTTTCTAATACATTTCGATAAGATCTTTACCAACTACACTAGTTAACACCTTCCATTTAGCGTAATGTTAAATGCTATGTTAGGTACAACATCAGCAAACATGACATAGTAAAGAAATTGTCTGTTTTTGCTAGCATCTTTCGGTTACACAATTAATTTTCAAGATACGATGGATGCATTATTTTACAACTATTTTCTCACATGCTTCCGACAAGACAAATAAAAAAAAAAGACTATTCGTTGAACTTTCAGCCTATTTACAGCATATAGTGAAATAAGCGTAATAGATTTGGCCTCTTGCATTCATATATCCTGTTTAGGCCATACGTGAACCGACCTGCCGGACTCGAACCGACGACCATGGATTTGCTTTAAGGCATCACCCAGTAACAATCCAAACACCGACATCATTTGACCCACTACAAGTCTCCAATTCATCACCAAAACAATAACGAAGAATAACTACCGTTAGTTAGGAGAACACTAGAATCGTATTGTTGAGAACTATGGGTCTCAGTATGTATCAAAAACATAACATGACGCTCTCGTTACTTACGAGGTCCCTTCATCCAAGCAACCATAAGGTATAGAATGCTTGAGATGGTTGTAAAAACTGACTTCTTATAAGCCGAAGGCAATAGCAACTGAAGGTGAGATGACATAGTCAAGTGATATGTTTAGCAAGTCTACAACCCGTCAACTTCTCAGACAAATTAAAGAATAGTAATATAAGTTGGAAGATAAACTAACCACGAGGTCTTAAACTTGAACGATAACCACCAGAAAAGATAAATATTTGCTGATTAGAATTTACTTAAAACTCATCTTCTAAAAACTCACACAAGAAACTGTTACATTAGCTAAATTGGGCCAACTGCAAGTAGAAGCGCACCACCAGACCATAAGGCCAGAGACACTTACTTCAAATTAGATATAATAACTTACTTTTGCTTGGGATAGCTTAAGACAATGGATAAAATTGAACGTTTGTAATTCTTTCAAAACTAGATATTTCTATCCTCTTATGCACCAATTAGATAGTTTAGAAGGCTCTGTGTCCGATAAGTTCTTTAGCTTTTACACCAAGAAACAATCAAAATTTTTAATTGATGATATCCTACTAAATTTATTTTATTTAATTTGTTTTAGCCAATTAAGATATAATGGGACAAATTTGAGATAAAAAACATACCACACGCTTTTGTAATTTAAAACAATAATATGCACATGTTCGTACCTGCATGCAAAGAAATCTTCCATGAATAGAACCCCAACAATAAACAAAGAAAGCAAAACCCCAACAATAAACAAAGAAAAGCATAACAAAAGCACAAACGAGCAATCTGTGCGAAATGAAAACATGTGGTATTCATTTTCTAGTTTCCCACATTAATGAGTGCATGAAAGACCCGACTCATATGGGACCAAAATACTGAGGTGCATTTAACACTAACCATTCATATTACTACAATTAAATCACTGCTTGATAAAATCCATGTTTGAATTAATAACCTGTGCAAATGTCGAATAAAAATACAACAATGGATTCAACAAGTCCCAACACTTTACTACTACTTCATATTACCCCTTATTACTACTTCATATTACCCCTGACGGTTTCCTAAAAGTGCACTCAAGGATTTGAAAGATCTGAAGTTGAAAAACAAATCTGAAGTTGAAAAACACTCGTGAAGCAAAACTTATAATAAATTTACACTCAATTGCGCCCCGAAAGCATAACACCATCACTATTTGAACGATCATGTATTGCCACCATCATACTAATGGTTGATTTTAACATATTATTATATCTTTAAAGAGATTGAAAAAACTACAATATTCTATCCCAATCATCATCAATTTATCCATCCAGCCACTCCCAAATGTCAAAATAGACAAGTACAAGTAATACAAAGTGCAAATGTGCAAACCATTAACTCACCATCATATTGCTGTTGTCATAAAAGATTTAAACACAATTGAACTTTATCATCACTAACTGCCTTAAAGATAAATGAATAAAAAATTTGTCATTAAAACAACGAGAAATTAGGCTGGTGAGGTATGCACTAAACTCGTGGTAGCTATTATTATTAAATTGATGAATCAATCCCGTTTCAGGCCATACAAAATTTACAAATTTCGACAACCCCACGTATTTGGAAGGGTCAAAACAGTTATTAACCTTGACGGCAGAGAACTCGTTTGCAACCAGAGAAAAAAAATGACGCATGGTGGAAATAGAACGTGGCTACCCAGATATGCAGTTAATTCAAACCTGAAACAACAAAAACTCAACAATCAGGTCTTCAGAAAATACAACCCACAAAGATAAATTTTGCATTTAAAAGTCTAGTGACCATTGTGCATTAAAGGCACTAAGGTTAATTGCAATTTATGCTTTTATTTTAATTATTTATATAAAATATGCTTGGCTGCACTTTATGTACCCATTTTGCAGGAACTTAAAAAAGATTGAACCACAAGTTTTCAAAATGCTGTTCCGGGTAATTCTAAAATCTAAAATCTCAAAAGAACGAAAAAAAAATTACACATTTCAATGCCCCATCCAATATATGAAAAACTACATTATTTGTTTTCAAGTTCTATATTATGTAAACATTTTGGATTTGGTTTCTCTTAAAATGTAGTCTCACAACTTTTCTTATAATGAGCATATATATGAACTTTCATAAACCTGAATAACTTGCACCTTGAATAGCATTCACCAAAATTGACCATCAAAGAACTACAGGAGCAACTACATTCTCAATCTACTTTATTAAGGATATTGTCTGCTACCCAGTAGGGCAAACCTACAAAAGAACATTTTAAAAGCATATATTACATATAATACATAAAGTGAAACAAATAGAAAGGTTCTTATTCATCTTCTTTAACAATAAAGCTTCCATATTTCGATGTTTATTTCTTGACTCATCGTAAATTCCAATGGCTATTTTTTTCTCAAATAATCCAAGCACATCATACTTAAACAAAAAAATTTAAATGTATAAATTCTTGAAGCCGACAACGCAACAAGTATGTTACAGAGAAAGAAAGTGTAGGATGATTAGATACATACAAAAAAGTGTTGCACAAATCATAAATGAAGATCTTCACAGCAGCTTCCAGTTTCCTGTGTCAAATTAAACAACCCAGCCGAAACTTGTATGACCACTCAAGATGCACCATGATATGAACATCATTGTACCATATGATCTACAATGGTAACAACTTCAACTTTATGTATTGCTTGTTAAAATGACACATAAAACAAAGGAATTATAGACAATAACAGCTTAATACCTTTGAATCAAATGGAGGAGCATCATACTTCCAGCAGCAACAGACATAGCCCCTAGGACTTCAGTTTACGAATATAGAACATTAGTAGAGAACACAATTTTGATTTCACCAAGTGCATCAAGAGATGAGATCCAATAACACATGCTCATCATGAATATTCACTCATCTTCAGTTCATGGATCCCCGGCACCTACACGAGAAAAAAAATATAAGGCAAATGTCAAAGGAGGTATTGCAAATTATCATCCAAGATAAGCATCAAGCTGACTTTCTTATTTTGGAATCTGTTTCTAAAAAACATAGCACCTGTAACATCTGAATTTCCTTCTTCATGCAATTACTATTGCCAGTGATAGCTTAGCTAAGTCTTGTGGGCATCTTACTTGTGGTTGTCAAACTTGGACCTCCACTTTGGAAAGATACAGAGAATTTATGCGATCCAACAGTATTGGCACTTGCCACTCACATTTGGCTCCTACTACTCTATGTTGTTTCTCTGACTCTAGGTTGCTTCCGAAGGGCTATAATTGTATTCCAGCTCAGAAAACTTGCCCAGAAAATATTTAAAATGCTAATTAAAACTATTTGATTATCATCCTAAAATAAGTAAAACTTGTTTTAGACAAATAAAGGACCTTTAATCCTGTCACTCCAAACAAGGTCAACCAGACCCATTGGCAGCAATAAACCCTACTTCAACCACTTCCAAGACATATCTTGCAGAAAGGTATTATTGAAAAAGACAAAAAAAAAAAGAAAAAATATTATCCCATGATATTGTCCAAAGAAAAGAACATTGACAAAATACTCTCCATAAAGAAGACAAGATGATTAACGTAAGAATAAAAGGAATGAATCAGTCTGCAGCAAGAAGTCTGAAACAAGAAAGATGAATGGAAGATCTTATTCATTGTGAGATGATGAATTTACAGGTTCTACAAACTTGCCCCTACACAATAGCTGAGTCACAATGACATTAACAGAGAATAGTCATTTACGGTTAGTAATTAGTCAGTCTGTTCAATCCAACCTGCCCGTGCAACCAATACAACTAGTTTGTGCAACAATCTTATGAATTACACAAGGTCAAATAAGAAAAACCAACTATTGATGTGGCTCTAAAATGTCCAACAGACATTTGGAAATAAGTAGTCATCACACATTCAAGAGACAGATAATACAAAGATGACACAGAGAAGAAAAATGATTTGAGCAAATACAATGGAAAATGTGGTTAGAAACTAAGCAGTTGCGTGACAAAAATATTAACAGAAACGAATAGTCAACCCTAAGTGGTCCATCATGGTTTTTCTTCTATATATAGTGCAAAATTTCATATTAATGCAGAATGATATACAGCTTGTCTATCATTTATTGGTAAACTCAAGTAAGTTTTGATGCATCAATGGTAACACCAAACAAAAATAAATTCATGTTTGCTCCAGAAAACCAAAACATCTGCAGAATTCTATAGTTCCAACAACAGAATTGCATTCCATACTTCAACTGACACACATATATAAGTCTCAAGCACAACACATTATTCTTTTGTCAGAGAGAACATAGTCCATGGACAGGTTGCCTGCCCTCTGCGCAGAGAGAGAGTACAAACATTGAATATCAAGCAGACAAAAGAACCATAGATTCTAGATAAATATCCACCATAACATGCAAAGTCACCGACGATAAGCAGCCAAAACTTCTCTCAACAACTGCAAAATAGCTTATCTAGCATTACCTTTGAGAACCACAATTACATGGGATCTTTTGTTCTTCAAGAGGAAATTTGTAATTGTAAGTAATTTCTTCACCAGCAGATATATGTCTCTTGGCATAGATAAAGATCTTCTTTTGACCCTCAACAGTAATCACCTTTGTATAACAGTTTGGCTGAGAAAAAATCAACATACTCAGAACGAGAAATCAAAAAACCTCTCTAACATTCACCAAGAAAGAATCAACTAAAGCAAGTACCTCACAAGAATGATTAATAAACCTTGCTAATCCACCTCGTTTGGTAGCATCGACCTGAAAAACATAAAATTACCGATAATGATGGCACATGCCCAAGCAGGTAAAATAGCCAATTGTCTATGCAATTTGCACAAATAGTTATTGCACTTGCACCAGGTATTTAGCATGAGTTTTAGAAGACTAAGGACCCACAAAAGATATCGATTAGATTACACTAAATGCAATAACAGTCTTTATTAACATTATATTACAATTTAAAAAGTTTGAATTTATCAAACTATCAGACCATCAATAAAATCTAAAGAAATGATAAGAAATTCTGATCATATCCAAGGAAGAGTGATCAAGATCCTAACCTAGAAAGACTAATTTAACTTTCATTTCTTCATTTGTATCTAACAGATTCTGTTAATAAATTTAATAATCTATCTAAAATTTTGGAATTCAATTCTACAAACTGAAGAACAATCCACAACTTAAAATTAATTCATTAATTCAATTTAATATGGACTTCTAACAAACCTACAAGTTGTGATGCTTAGAAAAAATGGAATTGAGTTCTAAAATTCTGTTGATATTGTAAGTATAGTTACTTCTCAAATACTAAAGTACTTCCATTAATGCTATAATTTTTACCAAAATCTTTTGCATCTACCTACAAGTCATTGACTAAGATGGATAGGTCTAGTTTAGGCTTATTTTAAGTCTGGATTCAGATCACACATAAGTTGGGTCTTCCTGTTTTGCATTTATTTCAGAATAAATTTGTCATTAATTTTAGTGGTTGCTGTGCAGGTCGTGTCCAATCTTTTGTTGTATTAGCGCCAGGAGATCTTATTATATATAAATAACAAAGTCCAGGATAATTGATTAGCCATAAAGAACGAGTTCAGAGAGTTTTCAAAATTTTATTAATGTAAATTTTTTGGATTAATAATTCTTTTACCAGAATTTACTTCAATGGAATCCTAATTTGCTATAAAAAAAAATTACCCATAAATCCATACAATTTGTTGCAATTGATCTGATTTTTAAATTAGAAGTCAAAGTTTATTTGCCTAAGGGCTAAACAGTACTTTATGTTCCCTCTCGAACCTATCTACTTTCCATTTTCAAATGTCTTCTAGTTCTCTGCTGGTAGCATATGTATCAGCCATTATTCCTACTTATATATATTTTTCTTAAAATCAATACTTTTTTGCCAAGAGCCTTTAATCTTCACTTTTGCTAACTTAAATCTTTCATTTGAAATTCTCTTAGCGAGCTACTTAATTTTCCCTTTTTCCAAGAACTGCCTTTTGAACTTCACAACATGACCACTAATTTTTTGTCTAACAGACCAAAAGATTGCATTTGGACAAAAACAATAAATGTGATTAGTGACATTAACCTTTGAACATGATTTGCAACAAAATTTCCCATAATAATGGTGTCACTTCTTTTTTCAAACTCCACACTCAACTTCAATCTTGAGATTACACTAAGTTTTCCCATTTAAAAATAATTAACCATCTTCCATTCTATCTTGCAAAAATTGTACACATCCTGAGTGATGAGGATACCACAACATACTTCCAAGATGACCTAATCCTAATGTGAACTACATATAAATTCATGCTCATGTTGGTTCTGACATAATTTTACTCACAATATCAACCTAGAATAACCCATTAAGTTTCAAAGTGCCCAGAAATGGAGTTTAAAAGATAGAACATGAAACACGGAATTCATTTACACCTACGGCCATCAATTTGACAATATCAATGCTTTCTAGCATTGCAAAATTCCAAAATGTACACTTGTATAAAAATAAAAATTATATGGTAAATTCCAAAAGTATTTATAGTAAAGAGCAGAAAAAGAAAAGAAGGCACAAGTTTAAATATAGCGAAAATTGCTCACCACATAATCGTCATCTAATCTAAATAGATAACTGCTGCCAATTCCCATCTTTTCATACTGGCGCTCACGTACATCAGATATCTGTATCCACAGTCCTGATTAATTTTTCTCTCCAAATGTAGAACATAATAAGTTGTTGCAAAAGAAATAACTTTTTACCCGCCGACGGATCAATTCGCCCACATATTCAATCACAAAATCTTCTGCATCAATTGGCTCGAGTGCAACCAGACCCCAATCATGTATCTTGCTCCTTTGGAAACGAAGCCGTTTTTTCCTTGCCTACAAAGAGGAGATGAAAAGGTAATTGATAAAATGTTTTCTTTAATATGGAGTGTTTTTACTTAGATGGAGTGTTTTCTTTAAGCACCTTCAACTGATTGACTTTCAATAGCTCAGCACCTTCAGCAGCAGCAAGAAGGTTGCGGAGCTTAACCCTATTTGTTCTTGCAGAAGGGCCCTTAGGATTTGAATTTTGGGAAGCATTAGGCTGAAAACCTAATGAGTATGTATGGACCCGAATGCCTCTTACGCGAGCCCTCTCAGAGGGTAGTGCAGTCTTTGACCATTTATGCCATTCCCAGCCATTGATGGAAGACCGAGCACACCCATCCGATATGGGACATGGAAACGTTGGTTTAACCTTATGCTTTGTAGGGCGTTTATGCTTTGATTTCTTAGAACTCATAGATGATAATTTTGAAATTTTAGGATGTGTAAGTTGATTCAACTCAGCCTTTCTCTTCAGTCGAGAAAATCTTCTTGCTGTCAAAATGAAGGAACAACAAAAAAATGAAATGAATAACATTTTCATGATATAAATGCAAAGAACATTAGAAAAAGAACACAAGCTTGAGCTATATACTTACATTTTGAAATGTCCTTAGAAGTGAACAATTTATTGGATGCTTCTTGTACCCTCAGACCACAATCATTATTGTCATCAACTTTCTCGTTGGAATTTTGTTGCTGAACTAAAACTGCTTCCAACTTGTGTTTGATATCAATAGTAGAAACCACTTCAACTGTATCACATGAATCATCAACAATAGAATCTATTACAGGAGATTCCAATTCAGCATTGCACAAAAGTGTGGATGCTTCTCCATGGTTCCCATTACTCTTCTTTCTCAACTTATGTCTTTTTCTTAATACACCACAAGGATCAGATAATTCTTTTTGGTCACTAGCCTGGTATTTGATACCAACAGTAGATACCACTTTAACCTTGTCCCATGAATCATCCATAAGAGGATCTATATCATTTGGAGAAAGCAATTCAGCATTGCATGGAATTGTGGAGGCTTCTTTATGAATCTCATAAGCCTTTCTCAATCTCCGTCTTTTTCTTGATAAACTACAAGCATCAGGTGATTCTGTTTTGTTACTAGCCTGCATAGATGGCCTATTCAGCAGATTTTCAGTCCTGTAACTTTTTAATTCTTGAGAACTCACATCAAGTAGTGTCCTTTTTACTGCTGACTTTGGTTTTGAGTCAAGCATCCTCTGGCCTTGCAAGGTGTCCACATCTTGCTTGGATAATCCAGAATTCTCTGAACAATCTAAGGGCAGGTCTGATATTTTCTTGCCAAACCTTCTCTTCCGATAATAAGTATATTTTCCGGTTACCAGAGATGCATCAGTTGACCGATAGGCCCCATCCTAAAAAAAGTGAAATGATAAAGAATTAAAAAAATCAACCAATAAAGTACTAGAGATAGTAACAAGAGAAATGAAGACATAACGAAAACCAAAGAGATGCAGAAAAGCTAAACAATATACCTTGAGCATGTCTTTCTGGCATCCTCTCTTACTGTCAACATCAGTAGCATCCAATGTAAGTTTTCTCAAAGCACCACAAGAAAGAAAACATTTATGGAGAGCATCATTGAAGTAAGAGGACTTCCACATTTTAAGAACTTGATCGTGCAACTTTTGGCGGAAAACTGCCATTGTCACATACTTGTCAATGAGAGGAATATGCCCCATCATCTTTGCAGGCTGAAATTTAGCTTGTCGAGGAAGAATCATTGATGAACAGTCATCCAATCCAGGAGGTGGTGGTTCATCAGTAATAGTATCATCATTATCATCACAAGACGCAGAGCTAATTGGAAAGCCCAATTGTTCAATAGCATTATTTATACAGTACGTAGAAGGAATTGCTGATTCTGTTTCAAAAAACAAAAGATCTGCTTTCCAATCACAACTCCAAATAAATTTCATAATCTATTTAAAAGAAAAAAAAATACCAGGGAGCTCTATCGCCACATCAGCAGTCAGATCAAGTGAACTAGACACAGATTGATCATGGCGTTCTGTCACATTAAAGATTTCCTGTAATCGGAAGAATAACCAAAATTTATCAGACCATTTAAGGAAATAAGATCTCACAAACAATTACCTATTTTAAGGCAATCAGCAGCTAAAGAAAACATCTAAATGATAAAAAGATATTAAAATGCTAAGAACCAAAAGAACATAACAAATAAGATCTTTGCATGTAACTTACATCATCCTTTTTATACTCTGCTTCCAAGCAAAACAAGTTTGTTAACTCCTCTTTTATGACATCCTCAAAAAAAGGGAACAAAGATGTCTTGGCCGACACATATAAGTCATTCTCTAAACTTTGTTGTGTATATATTAGATCTCCAGGTAAAGTGGCATCACAAGCAGCATCTTTTGCTATATCCACCTCCTCATCCATTAGACAACCAGCTTCTGCAATCAAAGGTGAATGAGCAGAAGTATGTGCAGGTCCCTTGCCAGGTCCAAATCCAGGGGGAAAATCCATGTCATTTCTTAGTTGCTCTCGTTGCAAGACTACCTAGAAAATTGCAGCATAAAAAATATATACAGAATATATAGAGAAACCATTATCAAAAAATAAATCAATTAAACCAAAGAGTTTTCTAGAAGAAATAAAACGTGTTACATTATCATTATTCTTTTGCATAACATCCATCTTGGGCAGATCCTGCCTCTCACAATCAGCAATAACAGGTGAACATGGAAATGCAGACCAACGCCTTCTTTTAAGCCATGCACCACAGTATTCTGCTACAGGATCACAAAGAACGGTGTCCCACAAAGCTTTCATACTATCATAGTACAAGAATTTGCAAAGTGCTAGCAATAATTCTGGAAAGTTATCATAGCTGCTGGAATGTTCTGAACATGTTTGCTGAGACACAGTTACCTCATGTGAAACAGCAACTTCTACCTACAAAATGGTAAACTATTCTCAATCGAAAGTTTAAGATGAAAGTGAAAATGAAAACATTGTTCCATTAAAAAAATAAAGAATAACAATGATCACAGTTACCTTCCCTTTAGATGAACCATATGTTTTAGTACCCTGATGTGTTAATTCTGGCCTGACATATTTCTGAGCTTTCTTTGATGAAATAAACTCTGGTATGATGCTGCTAAAGATTTCATCCAATAGAGCCCGTCGAGCTGCTTTCATTATGACAGACTGCAACTGAATTGAGACTTCTTCTGATATATTAGACATGAGTCTGGTAAAAGAACTGTTCAAATCCCTGTCAGTATCTTCGCTCTTAATATCAGTTTCAGATACGTTCTGGTTGGAAATTCTGCTCCATTCTTCAACTAAAGATGCAAGAGTAAATGGCCCAATTTTATTATCCACATGGTATATCTACAAAAGGAAGAAAGTGAATGTTAGGCAAAAATTGAAGCACAATGGACCAGAATAGTAGGAAGCAAAGAGAAATAATACCGGAACATGCATCTTGCCAAATAACATCATATTATAGTAGTAGCACATGTATAGCACAAAAAAGGCAGAGATTAAGCAGATTATTAATATGCAAACCCCAAGATTCCACCTATTAACTAAAAGGCTTCATTCTCACATACAAACACGCAAACTAGATAGAAAGCTAAAAGCTTCTGAAGAACATTATGCCCAGAGACAGATATTATTCAGCATCTTGATATGCAAATCCCAAGATCCCACCCATCAACAAAAGTGAACAAGATTCTTTGCCACACCTTTATATGAAATTTTAAAGCATTATGAAAGTAACGTTCTACAAACTGTGCATAGGGCAAAACACGATGAAATTGAACAACAATGTGGATTATCTGTAGAAGCGCACAATGAGAACTTGCAGGCTTATCTTCAGAATCCTTCACCATGTGGAAACATCAACCAAGTAGACATAATGATAAAGCTCAGAACTTATAGACAGGTTAAAAGGTTGCCCATAACCAGATTAATAAACAATTATAATTCTGCAAAAACATAAAAAGCAATTTCTCAGCAAGTAATGCAGTACATTTTTTTTACTATATATACTTCAAAGTCAAATACTATGATGAAAATAGACTGGACAGGTAGCTGACTTCAAATTTTACGCATTGCTAGATTCCTTGAAACAAATGAAGCCCCTGTATAAGATCTAAAATGACCTTCTGGGCATGAATAAATATTATAACAGGTGCACTTTCGGTACCAAAGGAGCTTCTAGCAGTGGCAGCAGCAGCAACAACAATAACAACGAAAAAAAAAGCAGCACAACCCCTAACTTTGTGAACATGACATGACCATGAAAATATATACATTAACATGCAATGCTGACTCACAAAGAGAGGAAGGGAGAGAAAGATAGGTTCTTCCTCAAACAAGAATTTGTAATTAATGATATCAGTCAAAGGAATAACAAGACCTAACATTGACAGAAGTGGTATCCACCATGCAAACTAGCATTTTGAGTGCTACAGATATGAAAAAAAGGATATGGGTTTTTAACTTTCCCATGTTCTAGGAGAGCTTGTGTACTATCAGACTATGGCCCAGTTTAAGCTGAAACTGGTCATGAAAGAACATTCTCACATATTGCGATGCAGTCCATCATTTGCAGGACATGAAATTTATCCTAATCACACAATAAACAGCACCGTGTCGTTTATATATATTAAACAAAAAGGAAAGCAGAATTGACCGACCATAATTAATCAAAAGCTACATTTTCTTACCATTAAAGAATCATCAAGATAACTGTTGTGATGCCAATAATACAATTCTGCAAATGAATGTGCTCCATGTTTTCTACCCTCCTGATCCTCGAACATCCAGCAGCTCTCTTCACTTGAGAGTGACTGATTCAGAAAAAACCCATTGATTAATTTGAATTAGTTGGGAAACTAGACCAAGCAAATTAGACCAACTTTGTTTGAATATAAAGAAGTTACCCTTAGAAGCACCGATGAAGTACATTTGATCATGCCCGTATTGGTTAGTCCCTGTTCAGAACTTTGAGCTCCATATGAAATAGTCAACTGTGCCTCTGATGGTTGAGTTGAGTACAATGAGGAATAGCTTACAGACTCATCTACTTCATATGGCAAAGAATTACGGCGTGCCAGCTCAGAAGTTTGACTTGATGCTGCACCAGCAACTCTTGAAGCTGAATATATTGGGCTTGAAAACTGCTTTAAATACTTCAGGGCAACTGCATTCATAACACTTCCATTAACAACAGGATATATGGGAAGTTCTTCAGGCAAGAACCCTGAGGATAAGCCCTCAATAAGTTGTCCTTGACTGTATGGTCCACACATGTTGCCATTTTCATTAACATACATCCATCCAATGACAGAAAATTGAGCATATCCACCACAAGCACCGTTCTGAGGAGGTGTATGACTAGTGCCATGTGGTAAAGAGATCTCACTGCTGTTAACCAAAGATTGAGAACTTCCTTCCATGGCAGCATATGAGCCTACTTCCACAGGATCACAGCAACAGGATAACCAGTTATCCTTGTCTGAATACCTAAGTATTATACCACAAGAATAAAATGGGATTCATGATTTTAAAAAACTCTTGGAAGAATATAAAAAAAGAAAAGAGCAGCAAGTAGCAGGTGTACCAACAAGACGAGTGGCCTTCAGCATGACCTCGAGAAAAATAATCACTTATGTCACCCATACAATTTTTTGCTTCCTCTTGAGATAAGTGAAGTCCAGACAACTTCATCTTTTTCATCAATGAAGTATAATTAATAAAACCGTAAGAATCTGTCGAACAAGGCCTGGTGTCACTGCTGCAGCAATTTATGCAGACTCTCTCTGGTACAAGTTCCTCGCACTCCACCTACAGCCCCAAAAGAAGAAAACCAACATATCAGCCCAAAATAACCTTCGACGAATAGATTAAGGGAACAATAGGATTTTTCCAAGGAAAAGAATAGAAACACAATTGCACTTTAATTAAAAAAGGCCACATAACATATAAGCATACTAATTTTGTAATTTATTTATTTAAAAAAGGAGATACATCATATAAGGGTGGTTGCTGCATTATGACATGGAAGGAACTATATAGTTGCAAATGAGCCCACATTAGTGAAACCTTGCACCTGAAGTTACCTTTTTTGTTGAAATGGTTATATCAGGATATAAATGTTGTCCTTGTGGTAGAGTTAATACCATGGTCCCAATTCTTCAGAATTTTTGCACTGACCAGAAGGGGCTGATAAATAAAAAGTTTAATGTAACATAATATGAACAATATTCCCATTCATTCAATATTGATCGAAATCCATATATAGAAAAATGCAAATGCAAAGAAAAAGTCCATCACCCCGTTCTATCATTGGCAATTAATTACTCACATGATCACCTACTGTTAATGCCCAACAAAATGCCCAGAGATCCATCTTAAATAGTCCTACATACATACATACATATATATATATATATATATATATATATGACAATTTTCCCATGCCTTAAACTGTAGCCTCTCTTAGGTTAAAAAGCATATTCAGGGTGAGGAAGGACATCTAATGCAAGTTTACAAAGAAAAAACTAAATGTGATACCTCACAAAAGTTGCCTTAAGCTGCCAACAGTTCAACAAATAGCAAAAACAAATACACAATTACCTCCAAAGGGTTGCTGGAATTTAAATATGAAAGCAGAAAGAAAGACAATAATGAAGAAGAAATACGCAATTACCTCCAAAGGGTTGGAATCTAAATGTGAAAGCAGAAAGAAAGACAATAATGAACAATATTTCCATTTGTGTGGTGCACAAAGATGGCAGGTATCACAAATATGGATAACTGATGAGAAACAAATGAGAACTCATTAAATAATGCACATAGCGTTCTGTGAAATTAGTCCAATGCAACAAGGAGAGAAAAAAGGAGATTCCAGAACCCAGGAGAAAAATAATCTTAAAAGATACTTTATGGCATATATGTTTCACGTCATGAGTGGAGATTTATAATGCTGGTGACTTTGTAAGAAGCCTAAAAATGAAAAGGCCATTTTCACTCGCTTGATATTTAACATATATAATCAGAGTTTTTTTTATAAGGGTCTCATTCATCTGTATGTTTATGACATCCATTTTTTATGTTGGACATCTCATCATTCCAATTCGAAGGCCTAAACAGTTTTTCAAATTTCTTAACACACTAACACGAACAGCTTCTGTTTGCAGAGACAGAAGGAAACTTCCCAAGAGATTTATGTACTAGTCATAACACCATGATTATGCACTAATAAGCAGTGATGAAACAGATGCATGAGCAACACTGAATTGGTTTGCTTGGCTAGTCATCATGTAACATAGGTAATGGAAACTCGGAAATCATGGACCAAGTAGAAGTGTCGGATCCCAACACAAACAACAGAGTAAGCAAGAGAGCTTCCTCTAAATCGGTGTCTCACACCACGATCGGTAACAAGGTCCAAGACGATTAGCACAGTACCATAATGAAACATGCAAACAAAACGGAATCCAACCTCCCAAATCCGCCTCATAAAATTCCCACTAACAATCAAAGAGAACCCTAGAAAGGATTCTGTCAAGATAAAACATGTGGTCATAACAAAGAAGGTTAGTTCTAGCTGCATGACAGTCAACAACACGAGTATCGTTGCTAATCAAACATGATTATAGTGAATAAGTAGATCCATGCACGAGCACCAAGAAGGAACAACAGTAGGCAGGATCATCAAACCCTAACCCTAATTAACAAAATATCAAACGCCAAATTTAGGGGAAAAGGCATTAGCGGTTTAGGGTTGCTCGCGAAGACGATCGAGGAAGCAAGAAAGGGATCTTCACCGGATCTGTGGGCGAGAAGCGAAGCCGCGAGTTCCCGCGGGGCGGGGGCGGCGAGATGCAGATCTGCGGCATTTTCTCTGGCTATCGAGATCAAAGACAGATGGAACCCTTCTCCGATCTCAAGGCGAGGACGAGTTTAATTACCGTTAGTGCTGAAAGAGAAATCGCTCTTAAAGTTTGGGCGCGGGCTCGGCCACGAAGAAGATAAGAGGGCAGGAGGAGGACCGAGGCGGAGAAGGGAAGGAATGAGACGGAGGAGACGTGAGACAGATAGGACGGAGAAATTTACGGAGGAAAAGAAAAGGAACATTAAAAAGCTAGGGCTCGCGACGCAACTGTTAACAAGCGCGAACATACTTATATATGCGAACGGGGAAGAAATTGGATGGGGACGAGGTGGCAACGATCCGGTAACCCGTACTGTAGAGTTTGATCCGATATTACGTGAGTCGTCGTTCCGGATCAGAACAAAACGGGTTATTGGGCTTTTCGGGACTATCAAAGATCCACTTCGATTGGATTCGGGTGGATCTGAATAGAGACGTGATACGTATTTGACTTTTTGGATTCGGATTTGGCAACGGTCCTGAAACACCCACCGATAGTAATGGGGATGGCCCAGCTGGACACAGGCCGACCTCCGAAGGCCTGCTTTGGAACACTGTTGATATTTTTACGCGTCTGCGTCTCTACGAAATTAATTACGGGAAATTAGCAAAGAATTTTTAATTTAATTATTGTCGCCATAGTTATTATAAAAACATAGTCATGTAATCATGTAAATTAAAATAGTACGACTAAGACATACATATTCAGTATCGTATGTTTATTTTGCATTCAAGTTGATTGTTATCCGTGGTCTTCAATAGCTATGAGTATTTATTTATTTTTTATGTTGATATGATCATTATATTTGATCGATAAATAAGTCATGTTAGATTATTGGATTACGATGTACTAAGGTGACTTCTTGGTGTCTTCATTTAAAACTTATTGAACCAAGCATAAGTTGTTGAACTATTAAATCAATGAATATGATATAATTTTCGAAAGCCGTTAACGGTCATTAAATGATAGAGTGATCTTAAAATAGTATTTCACTTTATCTGATCTTAATCGTTGATATATTCTTAACTCGGTTATTTTTGTCACTTCTAGGATTTAAACCATTTGTTCTTCCTATTCTTTTTTTCTTTAAATTGAATTGGTTGTAAATAATCGTATTGAGTATGGAGACGGCCAAATAGAAAAAGAAGAAGAAATCATAACATCAGCAGCAATAAGATAGATCACGACTTTAAGCATCGATCGAGAGCTCTTGATTCCATACAACCAATGTTATTTGGTTGTGATATGAAGGATAAATAAATGGTCGAGATGGTGTCAACACCAGAAACAAAATCTTTGTTGGTACTCATCCCCTCTTATATGGTGTAAGTTCCAAACACTAATATATATTCTTTGATATAGACTTGAGTAAGTAGATTAAATCTTTTCTTTAACTGTTCATTGCATTTAAATTGTAGGACGATAATGTTGTAAACAATTATGATGATAAATAAGATTATATGTGTCTATTATCATCAATTTGAATTTAAGAATTATAAATCGTGTGGACACCACAACAAACACATTCATTTTTAATAGATGAAGCTTGTTGATGATCATAATCCTATCATCCCATAATCTTTGTGTTTTGTTATTCAAAAATTTATTTGCATTGCTTTCAATGAGTTTTTTAGATTGATTCTTTTCATATTGATTTAAAATTACATTTTCTTTTGCACATCTAAAATAATAGTATGATTATAATATATCATATTCATTTATCGAAGATCGAAGATGCTAACGGTGAATTAAATATTTACTATTTATTATTAAAAAAAGAAAAATATACGTTCATGTGTCCTAACCAGATATATTACATATCGAGTTAATCATTCGAGCATGTGCCAAGAAAAATCTAAAGTATAAGTTATTATATATAAAGAGAGAGAAAAACTTAATCATGTTAGCACCATAAAACACCCCAAAGACCAATGGAGTATTCAAATTTGGATTGTCCATCGATCTATTTTCATCGACATTTATGCATGACAAACTAACCTTTAATTTTTGTAAACCTGTGTTGATTTCGGTCGTCAAACAAAAATCAATTATAAAGTCAACCAAGTCCTCGACAAAATCTGCGTGCATTTGTATGCTTCGTTCGTCCTAATCCTAATTCAAATTCTACTGGAAGACAGACTTACGATCTCATTGCCGGTCAACAGACAGCCCCCCCGGCCAAAGAGAAGGTAGACTGCCTCGAAGCTTCTTCCATGACCAAATGTCAACCAAAAAATTAGACATTACTGGTGGAATTGGACGTGCTTTCTCGTCGTTGCCGCTTCACAGCTTCCCTTCCTCGCAGTTTCCTGACGAGGAGGACCTGCGTCACCCACCCAATGGGATGTCTCCACTTGCCCGAAGTCGGGGTTGAGCAATCCATAACTTTGACTCGACGCTCGGGATTTGGATCCAAAGATTTGTTTCCTTCCTTACTCTTTTGACTGATCATCATGCAGTGAAGTCATTTAAGCACGAGCCTTAATGTCTCGACCTAATATTTTATCTGTCATGACACTGTGGAGTGCCACCTGAGCAGCTATCGCCTGTTTTTTTGTGTTTTGCTGAATGTGAGATCATTAGTCTTTGTTTTGAGAGCCAAACCAGTCTTTGTTTCGCACTTTGATCTGTAGTTCTTTAAATAAATGCACGAACAAATTATTGCGATTGTTGTTTTGAAACATAACTCGAGATCGTACGAGTATAACTAAATAAAATACTTGATTAATAATAAAAAAGAAATATTTTCACTCAAAATGGTAAGATGATTCATATAATTTGATATTATTAGAAACAATATAAGTATGATTAGTGCAAAGTTAATGATGATTGAATTAACATTCAAAGTATTTGATTGGTAAGTTATATCTGATATTTTTTTTTAACTAAAATATTGATTTAGTGATAATATATCGAATATATATATATATATATATATATCAAAAAGTAATAATTTAAAATATTATTTAATATATATTTTTAAATATCAATTGATATTTTATTAAAAAGTCATGAGTTAGAATGTCACTTACTTTTTTTTAAAAAAAATATTTTAAAACAAAATTTAAAATTTATTTTGACCAAGTAGAAATCAAAGTTGGTGATGGAAGGAAAATAGGACGAGTGATTGAAAATAGTGCACAAAATAATCATTGGATATGTCCGAGATAGAGTTGGGACTCGGCCTTTCTAATGAATAGAGATTGACCAAATGAATCGAACCAATTGGGAGATCAAATTTTCAATAGGCGGCCACATGGGGGAGAGGTGTATATATGACAGGGCCATCGCTAACCAAAGAAAAATTTAATGGATAAACTAATTTTGATGGGACTAAATTAAATATTACAGTACATATATGTACTTACATATATGTTTTTCTGTTAATTAATCAAAAATATTATGTTAAATATACTATTTTGAATTAGCTAGTGGCAATCGAACTTAGAAGTTGTTATGCCCGATTTTTGGGATCAATGTTAATAATATATAGTTTTAAATTAAAATATATATAACATCAAGTATAAAAGAAAAATTAACGTGGCACTCAACAAGTTATATTAAAAAAAATTGAAGATGTTAAATAATTTGACAGATAAAAACTTTGATGGTATATTATAAAGTTATAGACTCCAATCCCATCTTCATCATTTATTTTTTAATAAATAAATATTTTTTTATAAAATTTATCTTAATTATTAATTTATTTAATAATAGAAAAAAATAGAAAAAATGATTAATTTATGCAAGATAATTATGTGTACATCGAACGATTATCTCAATTGTGAGGAGATCTAATAGCCCAAATACCTGACTCGATGAAAACTTGCGGATTTTGATTTTTTTTAATATTATTTTTATTATTATTACCGGTGCTGTTGTTGCTTTATTTTTTTATTATTATTATTATTATTATTATTATTATTATTTTTTTTTTTTTTTTTTTTTTTTTTTTTCCATCTCGTGATAGTCTTATTAAGGCAGGGAGGGGAGCAGCAACAAAACTCTGATCTCTAAAGAGTGAAGAGGGGCCGGGGTGAGGAGAGGAACTCGCCTCTCGTCTTGCTCTGACGTCGCTGTCGCCACCGTCGTCTCGTCTCCTCTTCCCCGCTCTTCTTTCCGGGCTGCGAAGAGGAGGACTTGGTCAACAGCTGATCTGCCGAAAACAATCGCCCGCGAGGGAAGAAGACAGGGAATGGGCGACGATCGCTTCTCGCTGGGTGAGTCCAGGTGGTGGCCGCCGGGGTTCCGGTTCCACCCCACCGACGAGGAGCTCGTCCTCTACTACCTCAAGCGCAAGTTCTGCGGACGCCGCGTCAAGCACCCCGTCATCGGCGAAGTCGACGTCTACAAGTGGGAGCCCTGGGAACTCCCTGGTACGCAGCGCTGTTGCTGTAATACGATGCTGCCTCTCCCTCTTTGCATCCGAATCTGGTGACGCGAATCCCTTTCCTACTTTCCCCTTTGGCCTCATCCTCCTCTTTATCTTTGCCCAAGTAACCATGCCGCAGGATTCAATATGATCACTCCAAATTGCTTGCAATTGGCTACTTCAATCCTCTCCTTGCTTCCTCGAATGCCTAATCGTACTCGATCGTCGCAGCTATATGCATCATTTCAGCTTCTTCTCGAATCAAATTAGAATCGATGTGTCGGGTTTCTCTAAATTCGTCGCCTTTTTGCCTTTCCTTCCTTGCCTGACCGAACTGTCACGACTCTGTCGTTGTTTGCAGAGAAATCAGTGTTGAAGAGTGGCGATAAGCAGTGGTACTTCTTCAGCCCTAGGGATAGGAAGTATCCTAATGGATCGAGATCCAATCGGGCTACCGAGTTCGGTTACTGGAAGGCTACGGGGAAGGACCGGACCATCTCTCAGAACTCCAAGGCCACGGGCAACAAGAAGACGCTCGTCTACTACCATGGGCGCGCCCCCAAGGGGGAACGCACCGATTGGGTGATGCATGAATACACTTTGGATGACCAGGTGCTATTGAGCTACGACAATGTGCAGGCAAGTCAATCCTGAGAAAAAGATAGGAAACTGATTGTAGTATCTGAATTCACAGCTATCAGTGTATTTTCTTTGTTGCATATACTTTGATGGTCTTCACCTTGAGTCATCAATTTTCCAGGATTCTTATGCTCTCTATAAGGTCTTCATGAAGAGTGGACCTGGTCCTAAGAATGGGGAGCAGTATGGAGCGCCCTTTAGAGAAGAAGAGTGGGTTGATGAAGCAGCAGACGAGAGCTTCAAGAGCCAGGACAACATTGAATTGTCAAGGAATCAGGAAAACATCGAAGCACCAATTACTAAGCCTCTTCATCATCTTACCTCGTCTGGCGTGATGCATGATGCTGGGAACACTCTTCCGATAAACGAGCTAGAGGATCTTTTGCTAAAATTGCCTGAGGAGCAAGACATGGTTGGCCAGTTCTCGGAACATTCTGCATATATTTCAGAGGTATCACTGTATCCATAGTCTTTGATTATGCCCTAATCCTACATATTTGTTTGCATCACATATTTAGATTACTGATGTGCATAGACGGCAGCAAATGTAGCAACAACCATATACACATGAATCCTGCACAAGCATGGAGACACACATGGCACACCATACATGCACACAGCGCCTTTTCCAATGCATAACCTCATACATGGAGACATGCAATATATGCTCACTTGCAAGGAATAATGCACCCAAGCTCATTGGCAACACATACACTTATTATCCTGAGTTTCAGAAACTAATGAAGTATGAAACATTCTTTATTCATGATTCGCTATACCATCAGTGATAATTCTAATTAGAGTCGGTTGCTTTTTATTGGATTTTCACTTCTGTGCAGGTTGATGTTGAAACAGAAGCTGGAAAGCATAATTTCAGCCCACCCTCAACTGAAACTACTACTTCTTTTGAGGACGATAGCACTCGGTGTGAGTTGAGCATTTTGGAGGCAAGCTTTCAAGTTGCAGAACCACATTCTTGCTTCGTGCAGCCTGTTGAGAATCCTGAGATGACTTCATTAACCTATAACTCCCATCAGAGTCCAGAGGAGACTCATGGGGAGTTTCTTGAAATCAAAGATTTCAATGAACCAGAATCTGTCATATGGAGTGGGAACAATTCAAGTAACGGAGACCAGACTGATGGATCTGATGGATTTTATGATTCTTACGATTATTTCGACGACCCTTTGTCTTTCTATAATGATTTTGAGCCTCTGGGCTTTCCAGCACAGAACTCATATCTTGATAGCTTTGGTGATGATGGGGTGCTAAATGAGTCCTATCATGTCTTGACTAATCTTTGGGAACATAATCTGGTCTCTGGTTTCTCAAATGCAGATACAAATCGGATCTTCATGGCATCACCAGCGTCAGGTGCTTAATCATTTTTCATTTGCATGATCCAGCATACCTATACAAGGCAATAGGTCATACAGCTTTTACCTGTGCTATTTCTCATTTGCTGCTGCTACTCAATACATAGGTGTCCCATATGCTTCTGCATCATCCAATATCGAGAAGCCTGAAGAGCAAGGCACTCATGTTAGAGGCACCTCAGAATCATGGCTCAGTTCTGCACTCTCAAACTTGTTAGATTCTGTACCAAGCAGTCCTGCACTAGCTTCAGAAAATACCTTCATCAACAGGGCACTTGAACGTGTTTCGAGTTTTAGATCAGGGCAGGTTGGAGTTCACGGTCCAAACACCACTACAGGTGAACACGCTGCCACATCTATAAGAAGGGGAGACCACCGCAATGAAGGGGTTCTTTTCATTTCACTCCTGGTTGGGCTGGGTGCCGTGTTCTGGGTCTTGACTGTTGGGGCTACAATAACAGTTTTCAAGGGTTTCCTGGCCAGATTCAATTCCCCTTGAGCAAAAAAACCATTATGAGCAAGCTTTGTTCCATGTAACTCTGGGTTTCCATATCTTACTTTCCTTGATGTTGATTTGGAGTATTGTACGTGTTCATGTATACTTGTAAAGGAAGGTTAAATATCAAGTTTCAAGTTAGGTAGCACTGTTGTTAGCCTCACAGCAACTATTTTGATGTGTAGTTTTGCTGTTGTCATTCAGAGGTTCCAGAAATGAGGTGGTTTGAGATTGTGGTAAAGGGCTCCATTGCAGATCTCTCCCTCTGTTGCCGAGGCAACGGGAGATTCTGTAACTCCCCAGTTCTGGCTCTCCACAAGCTAAAAGCGTCAGAGTCATAGCAACTCTTTGGTTAAGTTTAAAATATGGAGTGACGATGCTAGTTAGATTATGTGGGGGCAAGAGCAGGTCCCTATAAGAGTAACGTTGGTTCTGTGCGTAAGCATCTTCGGAAAGACTTCATTTGTGCAAGAACTAGTCAGTATGCTACTAAAAGCTATACATGTAGTCTACACTTGTATGGCAATCTTATGTAAGATTTATCACCAGCGTATAGCTAATCATATGGTCTGAACATTGAAGTAAAATGATGACCGGCATTAAATAAACATCTCTCAGATGCACCAATGATTTGTAATTTCGTTCAGACCGATCCATCATACTAACCGGTGTTTACTGGACCGAACATGAACCAAACACCGGACCGAACATGAACCTCTTCGCAAACCTTCATCATCTTAACAGAAGAATGAGACCAAACAAAGAACAACCATGTCACATGGCTATCTTAACCTTTTTGATGGGGTCTTACATACCAAAGAAACGATTTTATTTCAACAGAACCATAAACTTGCAATTACTAAGCCAAGCATCACTTTTGAAACACAAAATATACATCATAATTTCCACATAAAGAAAATGTATCCATTACAAGTGTTTTTGACCATAAGGACTAAAACATCACTCAGCATGATGAACTTCAAAAGCACGTCTTAAAACATTAGTCTTATAATGGAAACATCAACACTACTATAGTTTTGGGGCATTCTCACTTAGGATGTAGCAGGCTTGTAAGATGGATTGAAAACCACTTGTTCGGCACAATCCAGATTATCTCCAGAAAATTGGCGCCCTATTCCCATGAGATCCAGGTAATATTGATAGTGAGATATTATGTTGTTCATGGGATCAATATATCCCTGGCCACAAATAATATCTCCATACAGAATATTCATGGTAAGCCCAAAGCCAGGCAACCTTTTCGACAAGGTGTCATTCTTGGTGGGCTTCCAGTTTCCAACGAAAACATCATGAGCTGAAGGCTGCTTTTTCTTCATTGGTGTCATCCACCTCCAGATGGCAGCTTGGAAAGCCAGGGTAGCATTCTGCTCTAGGTATTCTGGATGGTTCAACAGATCTACCTTCAAAGCTTCACCAATAAGCCCATAATTGTAGTTCCTAGAAGTCATCAATTTAACCAGCAGCACTTAATTAATTTCAACCAAATGATAAGATTAATTATTTTGTTCTATCCTTGCACCTGGTGCATACTAGAAATGCAAGATGACAAATACCATTGACATACCAGTACACAGGCAGAGCACCACGTCCATAGTATTGAACTCCTTCGGTGCAGGGATAAAGGTAGTTTGGATCGCAGTAGTCTTGGCTTGGGCTCATCTCATGGTTATAGCACAATCCCCATGCAAATGGGCCACCAGTCGCAACACCATAACCACCTGCGATAAAGATCATCGGCAGATTATATACATATATATGTATACATGTCTATGAGAAAACAAGTTAGGCAGCCATGACAATCATTCCTACAGCATCTGAGACACCACAAGCCAGTAAATCCATTGGGTTTCTATCTCCCCAAAGCCTGCACTAACAGGAGCGTTGTGCAATCTGCATCTCTTTTTTAGGGTTTTCCAATAACCATGGCATGACAACAATTAACATCTAATTGGACATTTTTTGTGCATGATGCCAACCTAAGGTGTCTGCCAGCCTGTGGTGCCTACCAACCGAGGCAAATACACTGGAACTAGAAGGAAGGAACAGTAGCTGCACGCATCTCCACTGAATCCATTCAATCTTATCTTTGCTGAATCTGTTAAGATGAATCTTGTCCAGGTTGCTTGGTCATGCTGGGCAATGCAATTTATTGTTCTCATCACAGAAATTCTGGGTATCTCAGACATCTGAGTGTGCTGTCCAAGTTATTAAGTTGATAGACATTGTCCTCCTAAATAATATCTTCATCATCGATCATTTTATTAGTGCAGAAAAGTTATGTAGCCAGATACGAGGATGAGTGCAAAAGAATTCAGTTGGGTGAGGATAAAAGGATCCATTTTCATATGATTACATTTATTTTCATATTGTTATAATTTACAAGCATCTAATCTGGCTAGGAATCTAGCTATTCATAATATATGTCGGTGAGAGAAATAGTGAAGTTTGAGAAGCTACTTAGCATCAAATAGAGAGACAACGGCCCTTTAATATTTGCCTCCTTGATAATCTATTTTCCATTCTTGCATATGCATTTTTTTCGATAATTTCTCTTCCTTGTCTTAAATATACTCTATTTACCTGCAGTCCTTTTTCTCTCTATCTTAACTACCTACTGTTGAAGAAACAAGAACTGTAAATCACATGTTATCTATTTATAATATGGATCTAAGATTGTCTATATATCTAATTAACACAGAAGCTGATTGATTACAACCTACAGCCCTATGTATAACCTTTTTGTTCACCATGACTGTACAATTAGAATTTGAGAAACCTAATGCAAATTTCACTATAACAAGTTCATTGAATCTTTTGCCCTCAGAGCATTTCCTTGAAATGTATGACAAACTGGATCTCGTGCTTCTTTCCATGTTGTTATAAATCTCCTTTGCCTAAGATATAACCGATTATTTAATTTGCATCACACGAACAAGAAAAATGAACAAACCGTGGACACTCGGAATCATGTTCCACTGATGCAGATGGGAACAGCAGTCGAAAACATTTCAAATTTGTTCATAATCACCATAGGATTTATTTAGTGTCCAGTGACTGTGCATGGCTTGTTTCACATCTTTTTATTGTGCATTATGTTCTGATATCTTGAAAATTTGTCTTTGGCATTGATAGTGTTCCTTTACGTCATGGCAGAGGGAGTCCGCACGGCTTGATTCAGTCACGGGTACGCAAGATCATCCACGTCAGCGCTCGGGCGGCGGGGATCATCGTCTGGTGAGGTCAGGCTCGGGCTCTGGCTTCAAGGCCTGGAAACTCCCCTTGGCTGGCCGCCTCCCACTCTATCATTGGTCCTTGCACACGGGTCAGGGTTGGAAAGGGGGCTCCCGACTTCGACCCCTCCGAAGATTTTGTTAGAACTGGGTGGAAAATGAGCTAAGAACCACTTGTCGCCGGCCTCGTGATGGGTTTTTATCCCTCCGCCAGGGGACCAGTCGTACCTGTCATATTTATGGTTGCCGACCCTCCGGGCGACGGACTTACTCTTGGGGCGGATGTTGGGCGTCCTCGGCGTCACGACGTTGTGCAGTGGTGTCGTACTCAGTGCCGTCTCGACTTTTGCGGGACGACACAGTACTCGGTCAGTGTCGTCCCGATCTTACGACGCTGTACTTGGCCGGTGCCGTCCCGACTTTAGCGGGACGACACGGTACTCGGTCGGCGCCGTCCCAATCTTACGACGTTGTACTTGGTCGGCGCCGTCCAACCTTTGCGGAACGGTGTTGACCAGGGGGTGCGGTCCGGTATGTTGATCTTGACGCTGATGTGGCTGTGAATAGTGGTTGGAAGGCAGGTTACCAAAATATGCCCTATCATTCTCTCCCCCCCTTAGAGAGCGGCTTGTGCCGGGTCGCTCCTCGAGGGGCCTGGTGCATGGTGCGGTGTGATCTCGTAAGTCGGGTCTACCCGTGTAATGACTAGTGGTACGGCCAGTGGTTCGCCGGGAACCTCTGGGAGCGGAGATCGGTCGTAGACAGGGTCCGTCAGGAAAGTTTGTCGGGATTTTGACTGGGCAAGCGACGTTGCTCGATGTTGGACGTGGTGATTCGGTCGTAGTTGGTGTGCACCTTGGCTTGGATACTGAAGGATCGATGTGGCTGAGTGTCACGGCTCAGGTTGTTGAAGGCCAAGATAACTGAGAAGCATAACCTAGGCGTTGTAGGCTGGTGTGACCGAGCTGGATAGCTCGGGTAATGAAGATTGACGTGACCGAGCATCATGACTCGGGCACTGTATGACTGATGTGGCCGAGCGACATGACTCGGGCATTGTATGACTGGCGTGGCCGAGTGGCATGACTCGGGCATTGTATGACTAGCGTGACCGAGTGGCATGACTCGGGCACTGTATGACTGATGTGGCCGAGCGACATGACTCGGGCAATGTATGACTGATGTGGCTGAGCGGCATGACTCGGGCACCGTATGACTGACGTGGCTGAGTGGCATGACTCGGGCACTGTATGACTAACGTGACCGAGGGGCGTGACTCGGGCACTGTATGACTGACGTGGCTGAGCAGCGCGGTTCGGGCGCGGTGTGTCTGGTGGGGGCGAGCGGCTCTGCTTTGCCCTCGGCCGAAACGAACCAGACCGGAATATTCCCGCCACGTTAGTTTTGGCGGGAAACTTCCGTGCTTGCAGTGGGTTTCTGTCCTGGCGGGAAATTTCTGCCCTGGCGGAAAGCTTCTGCCTTGGCAGGAAGTTTCCCGCTAGGGCGGAGACGCTTGCCTCGGAATTTATGCTTCTCCAGGGGTCATTATGGCGAGGGGAGCGACTGCTGGCCTTCCGGGGGGAGGCGAAGGGTCGCCTCGATTGGCGGGGCTTTGCCCTATAAAACCCCCTTCCCACTCTCCCTATTTGCTTGTTTGTTTTCTTTTTGGCTAAGTTCATTCTTGTGCTCCGTGTTCCCGCTCCCTCCTTTTCTCCTTGGTCGGTAAACGCCTCAGGTCGGTCCAGATATCCACTTCCTCCTCTTCCTCCTCCTCTTCTTCTTCTTCTGGTAGGTCGGGGTCCGAGGTTGCAGCGTCGACTTCGAATAGTGGTCCGTCGTCGGGTGGGACACCTCCCGTGAATGAGAAAACTGTTCGGGCCCTGGAGGTCATGAAATCCCTGCACGACTCCGATTCTATCGTGACAGCGGAGTTGTTCGGCCATGTCAGGGATCGCTATAGTATCCCGAGCGAATATGAGTTACACGTCCCTCGGTCCGGGCAACGGGCCTACGACCCGTTCCCGAGTGGGTTCAGACTGACTCTTGACGCCCTTGAGTCCGAGCTTAGGTTTCCCTTACACACGGTGATTGAGGCCTACTTCTCCTGGTGGCAAATCTCGCCATCACAGATGGCCCCGAACTCGTGGAGGAATATGGTGACCTTCCTCGGGGAGTGTCGAGGAGCAGCTATCACCCCGACCCGCTATCTTTTCCTGTCCTACTTCCGTTTGTCTAAGGGGTAGGGCGGCTACTTTCTGTCCTGTCACGGTGGCTTTAGGGTGAGCAGGGCGTCTTCTAACAACAAAGGGTGGAAGAGCCGCTACTTTTTTGTTAGCTGTAGTCGGGGGTGGGGGTTTAGCCTCAGATGGTCGGCTCGAGTGATCAACAACAGCTGCCCTAGGTTATCTAATGACGAGTATGAGCAGCTAGGGCACCTAAAGGGGATTCTCGCTACCTCACGGGCCATTAGGGACATGACCGAGGAGTGGTTGGTTGAGGCTAGCCTTAGTCCGGCGCCCCGGGGTACGGCTCGGGCCAATCCCCCTTTTACTAGTTGTCTTGGCGCTGTTTGACATTGTTGACGCTTTTTGATTTCTTGGATAGATATGATGAATCTCATGCGCCTGCGGGGGATGCCCCGTGCCTCCTCGGCTCCTTAGTCTAATCCTTCCGTCACACAACCCGCAGGAGATTCGGGTCGGCCGAGGAGCTCGGAGCCCGACCGCTCGCGTAAGAAGCCGAAAACCGAGACACCGAAGATGCCTGAGTCTGCCGCGGCTCGGGCGTCCGCCGCTAAAGCTGGCGGTAGCTGGGGGGCGATCCTGTGGTCCTGCCCCAAGGGAGACAGCTGGGAGCTCGCATGGCAAGGAACGCGCCGGGAAGGCGAGGTCGGCCAAAGCAGCCCGCCCTGCCACAATGCGTGATCTCTGCCGCACCCGAGCCCGCTCCAAGGATGAACCTTTCCAGGCTCTTTTATAGCGGAGCTACCCGAGGGGGAAGCGTCCGACCCTCTCGTGATGCGCTGGCCGGGGTTGACCCTCGGGGAGCTGAGTCTGGACGGACGACGCGGCCTCTACGACTTACGCCCGGGGTGCCCTTATCCCCGATATCGCTAGACAATTGTACGGTTCGCCTTTTGAGGTGTTGATCGAGAAGGTTGGCAAGTCTTTGGTCTAGGTATGGATATCTTTTTCCTTCTCGGTCCTCGTTCGACCTTCTTTGCTTACACCTCGTCGTTTCTTTATGCAGAACCTGCACTACTACACGACGCTTGTAGACCATGTTCAGGACGCTGGTCGGATAATCAGCAGTCTGGGGGATAAGAACGCTGAGCTCCCAGGCCAAATCGAAGAACTGAAAGTGGGGGCGACGCCGGAAGCGGTGGCGGCAGCCGAGCAGCGAGCCACTGACCTGGAGGGAGAGGTTGCAAGACTAAAGTTGGAGCTCGAGGGCGCCGGGCAACAGCAGGTGGGTCTTCGGGAGTAGCTGAAGGAGTCTCGCAGGCGAGTTCGCTTGATGGAGGGCGAACTGTTGGACCCTGTCCTGGAGCTTAGAAGAGGCTCGTGTGTCAGCGAAGAAGGCCGAGGAGGAAACCCGAGCAGCCCTTGCAAAGAACCAAAAACTGATCGAAGAATATAAGGAGTCCCGCGGGTTTCAGCTCGGGCTGCAAAGGTTGGGGCAGGTCTCGTATGAGTACGGATATCGAGTCGTCGTGTCATGGTTTCGGGCTCGGTTTCCCGACCTGCATTTTGACATGGATCCCTTCTCGTGTCTTCCCAACGATGACGACGTCGAGATGCCCGAGGAAGTTCCTTTCGACGATAGCACGGATCTTCCCGGGGCCTAGGTTGCGTCCCCCTTTCCTTTTTCTTGCTTTTTTGATGGCCGCTCGCTGCTCTTTCGTCTTGCTGCGACTGGTTGGGCGATGTAAAAATTTTTTTATCAATGAAACTCCCTTTGCCACTTTCGTATGTCTTTCCTTCTTTTTTCAGCGATAGGGCTCTTGCCCGACATACTTTTCAGACGTAAAACTTCTTTAAATTTGATATGTGCCATGTCCTCGGCACTGGTCGCCCTTCCTGTGTCGCTAAGCGATAAGTACCATCTCGGACCACTGTCGCTACTCGGTAGGGGCCTTCCCAGCTCGGAGCTAGCTTGCCTCGGGAGTGAGTAGGGTCGCTGACCTCGACCTTTCGTAGGACTAAGTTGTCAAGCTTGATCGGCCGAGGGCGCACCCTTCGGTTGTAAAGTCTCGTGACAGCTCTTTTATAAGAGAGGGCACGGAGATATGCGTCAGCTCTCCGTTCTTCGATGAGATCCAAGCTGGCTCGGAGCCCGCTTTCCGACGTGACGTCGTTGAAGTTTTCGGCTCGGGGGGTCGGGATGACTACCTCGGGCGGAAGCACTGCCTTGGTACCGAACATCAAGCTGAAAGGTGAATCCCCCGTGGCGGTCTTCGGTGTTGTCCGGGAGGCCCATAGTATCCTCGGGAGCTCATCGACCCAGACACCTTGAGCTCCTGTGACCCTTTTCTTCAAACCTTCCAGTATCGCCCGGTTGGTCACCTCGGCTAGGCCATTGGTCTGCGCATGGGCCACCAAGCTAAACCTCAGTTGTATTCTGTAGCCTGAGCAAAATCTTTTGAACCTTTCGTTGTCGAATTGGGTACCGTTGTCGGTGATGATGGCCTTGGGGATGCCGAAGCGAGTAATCATGTTCCTCCATATGAATCCTTCTACTTGCTTCTTGGTGATGGACGCCAACGGCTCGGCCTCCAACCACTTGGTGAAGTAATCCACTTCGACGATGAGGAATTTTCTCTGCCCCAAAGCAAGTGGGAAGGGGTCGAGAAGGTCCATCCCCCATTGCGCAAAGGGCCATGCGCTATCCAGGGGGGTTAGGGGAACCGCGAGTTGATGAGGTGCCTGAGAATGCTTCTGACACCGTAGGCATCGCTGTACGTAGGTCATGACGTCTCGACGCATGGTCAGCCAACAGTACCCTTGTCGGAGGACTTTGAAGGCTAAGGTCTGACCGCCAATGTGCTCCCCGCAGATTCCTTCGTGAACCTCGGCTAATACCGATTGAGCTTCCACGGGGTCCAAGCAGCGCAGGAGCGGTTGGGTGAACGACCTCCGATAAAGTCGCACGTTCATCTCACAATACCATGCCTGCATGCGCCGGAGCCGTCGGGAGGCCACCTTGTCGGTTGGCAGCGTCCCGTCCTTTTTGTAGCGGAGGATTTCTTCCACCCAGGTCGGGGTTGCATATGCGATGGCCACCTCTTTGACCGCAATGGTTCGGTAAGGAAGTTGTTCGACTTCCGGAGGCAGTTTGGCGTCTTGAGTCGAGGCGAACTTCGCCAAGGCGTCAGCTTGTGCGTTCTGGGCCTGCGACACCCTTGTTATGGCGAAGCGCTAGAAGCAGCTAACGAGTTTCTTTACCTCGGATAAGTATTTTGTCATGGTAACATCCCGAGCCTCATAGTCTCCGTTGATATGGCCGACCACTAGCTGGGAGTCGGTGAAAACTTCGATGCCTTTGACTTGGAGCTCGAGGGCCAACTTAAGGCAGGATAGGAGCGCCTCGTACTCAGCTTCGTTGTTGGTAGCCTTAAACCCGAAGCGTAGCGCGTGACTGAACGTCCGGCCATCGGGGCTTTTGAGGACGAGGCTAGCCCCGCCCCCTTTTGCGTTTGCTGAGCCGTCGATGTGTAAGCTCCACCATTGCTCAATATGCTCGTCGTCACAAAGATCAGCCTCCCCAAAGCCTCCCATGGTCCCTTATAACCCACAAAAGAGAAAACGGGTTAGAGAAAATACCTCACTCAGGATCCACATGCAAACATTTTCGAAAACACTTCATAGACAATGATGCAAATTACAAACAGACTTTACAAGCTCTAAACAGTTACACAACAAAGGGTCAAAATGGTTCATTACAGACCGAAAATCTCTCACAAGTGTCCACAAGATACAACCTTTATTTACAAGCCTAAAACGACCGCCAAACCCAACTACAATTGGACTATTAAGCCTTTGGTTGTCCCTCTACATGCTGTGCAAAGCATGAACATACCAAAAGACACGAACATACATAAGCATTACATCAAACATTCTGTTTAGAAGTTTGTCCGTGACATTCTCCCCCACTTATTCCTTCGACGTCCTCGTCGAAGCCTTTCGCCGACACCATAACTCCTCGCCTTTGCTGAGTCTTCAATCTTCTGCTCCAGCTGCAATGCGCCTCTTGGCTCCCAGCTGCTCTTCGCTATTGTTGTTGAGTAGCCGAACTTTTGATCCGCTATGCTGTTTCAACTCGCCAATAACTTTGACTCTATGTGGGGTTGGCTGAGTTGTGTTGATCCTTGTTGATTCCTGCGGATCCTCTAGATAAAGGAAAAGACCATCCTTACTATGCGCCAGTCTCTCAAATACCACATGCTGCTTGAACTGGGTGGATGCTTGTTGGAGCTTTAACGAGCATCACCTCGCAAACTTTCGAAGTTTTGGGTCCTTCCACCACAAAATTTGTCCATCAACTCTTCTTTCACTTAGTTGTCCCTTCCAAGTAGGTTCGCATCACTTCTGCTTTCGATTGACATTTCGTTGGGAAATGAAGTGGACAATCTACTCTTAGTAGCACTGATCACCGTTGGTGAGGATTCGACAACTATTGTCTTCCATTATCTTCGAAGGGTCTTTGAACCTGTGCAGAGCTCCTCTGCTGGATAGATAAGAGAATTAGGGTACTCGGTTTCGCCCATTCTCTTAAGAGTTGAAAAGGCAAAGGTTACTTGACTTCGCCCGCCTCCTCGGGGTTGTACTCCATGCATCGAGTTGGTTACTGGCCTTCGCCTGCTCTTTGCTCACACTTCTGAAGCACTTTAAGTGTTTGCACTCCTTGTGTTGAGTTAGTTACTGTGATTCATCTTCTCAATGCCATCGAACTTCTAGAATGCAGGAAGTTTTCACCCCAACTTGGAGTAATTCTCTCATAGGTTTGGTTGCCTCTGGGATTGTACCGTCTTCTCCATCAACCCTGCCACCTACTCCACTGAGTAGCAAAGGTACAACACCACGTACTGCCTACTTCGTTCCTTGGTCGTGCACTCTTGCCTGACTCGAAATCCTTCACTTTCGGCTATCTTGATAAGAAGCTCGTTGACACCGGTCTTATGAAGTTCATTGGTCTCTGCCCTTAAGCCTTGTCTCGGTACTTGGAGTTTGCCTCTGCATGTTCCACCTCCTCGGCCCCTTTCACGACCAAGCGCTCTCCCTGCATGAGAGCAAGGGATCAATGACTTTCACGGAAGTCCCGCCTCTGCGGTACCATGGCGCTGCCATGCCCATGGCCCTACTATTCGTTGCCTCGCATCTGCATCCCTTTTCTTCACGATCAGTAGATATGTCTCTGTGGCACTCCTCCGAGTCTACCTCCATTCTAACTGATGCTTTATTTTGGGTAGCTAAGTCCCTCTGGCCTCGTCGTCGCTTCCTCGCCCCTTTCGACCCCCTGCTTCAACACCTCTGTGTTCTCCAAGCAGCTCCCTTTGGTCGATGGAAAGACAGACTGCAACTCCCAAGCATGGCCTCTGCCATCACGTTGTAGGGTTTGCACTGATTCTGTTCTCCTTAGCTTCCTTGGTAGCAACGTTCGCTTACTCAACCTTGTCCTCTGACTTACCGGGCTCCCTTAAGCGAATATGAGCTCTGGAGCAGTCCAACTCTCTAACTGCTTCGATCATACCTCTGCATGATCGAGTCCCTCCCATGGGACTCACTGGTACTTGCATTCGAACTTTTCCCTCGATGGAACACAGCCCCCATATGCTGATGACCAAGGTTTTCATCCGATGCAAAATTCAATGCATGCACGGAAGACTCGCCTCTGCGGTACCATGACCTTCACTCCTTGAATCCATAGCCCTTCTTGTCGTCGTGTTGTTCACCGAAGTGGAGCTTCCAGTAGCTTCCAATCATACCTCCGTATGATCTAATCCCTCACGGGACTATGTCATGTGTATCACATTGCCACGAACTGTTCCACCACGATTCGCCGCACCATGTCGCCTCCAGGTGACATCTCCATTGCATTTTGATCCTTGTGGGATGAACTCGAATTGTGATCCCTCTATGTGTGGCCTCTGCCAATACATCGCAGGGTCTCTTCCACCTTCGATTTTGTTCGTTCCTTTGGCAATCGACCTTCATCCACCCGCTCTTGGGTCACACCTAGATGAAGCACCTCTCTAGAACAGTCCGTCGCCTAGTAGCTCCCGAAGTCCACCGACTTCGCTGAAAATGGTGCACCATTGTCTGGATCTTGGGCCTCTGCCCCTACCAGCACAATCTCCGCTGCGCACCGCTTCTTTCATGGCAACTTGAATGACAACACTATGGCATATTCTTCAAGAGTACCCGCCTCCGCGTCCTCTTGCCCCATGCAAAGGCCTTCTGAACCCAACTTCGCCTCCGCAAGTTGAGTCGCCCTAGTCCCTCCATCAAATGCTTCTCCGAGATAAGGTGTATATGCCCAGAAGCTCCCTTCGTCTTTGGCACCATGTAAGATGAGTTCGCTCCGTCAGAATGAAGGACCCATTGTCACGGACTTAGCTGGTTTTGCCTAAGTCGTGCGGCACCCTTGCGTGTCCGTCCGCAAAGGTCAGCCTCCCATGTCCCTTAGGACCCACAAAAAAGAGAACGGGTTCGAGAAAACGCCTCATTCGGGATCCACAAGCAAACATTTCCGAAAACACTTCATAGACAATGCAAATTACAAACAGACTTTACAAGCTCTGAACAGTTGCACAACAAAGGGTAAAATGGTCCATTATAGACCGTAAATCTCTCACACGTGTCCACATGACAACCTTTATTTACAAGCCTAAAGCGGCCACCAACCTAACTAAAATGAGACTATTAAGCCTTCGGCCGTCCCTCTACATGCTGTACAAAGCATGAACATACCAAAAGACACGGACATACATAAGCATTACATCAAACATCCTATTTCGAAGTTTGTCCGTGACATTCTCCCCCACTTATTCCTTCGACGTCCTCGTCGAAGCCTTTGTCGGCATTGCAACTCCTCGCCTTTGCTGAGTCTTCAATCTTCTGCTCCAGCTGCAATGCGCCTCCTGGCTCCCAGCTGCTCTCCGCTGCTTTTTTGAGTAGTCGAACCTTTGATCCGCCATGCTGCTTCAACTCACCAATGACTCTGACTCTGGTGTGGGGTTGGCTAAGTTGTGTTGATCCTTGTTGATTCCTACAGATCCTCCAAATGAAAGAAAAGACTATCCTTACTATGCGTCAGTCTCTCAAATGCTCATGCTGCTTGAATTGGATGGATGCTTGTTGGAGCTTTAACGAGCATCGTCTCGCAAACTTCTGAAGTTTTTGGGTCCTTCCTCCACAAAATTTGCCCATTGACTCTTCTTTCACTTAGTTGTCACTTCCAAGTAGGTTCGCATCACTTTCGTTTTCGATTGGCAGTACATTGGGAAATGAAGCGGACAATCTACTCTCAGTTAGCATTGATCACCGTTGGTGAGGATTTGACAACTACTGTCTTCCATTTTCTTCGAAGGGTCTATGAACATGTGCAGAGCTCCTCTACTGGATAGATAAGAGAATTGGGATACTCGATTTCGCCCATTCTCTTAAGAGTTGAGAAGGCAAAGGTTACTTGACTTCGCCCGCCTCCTCGAGGTTGTACTCCATGCATCGAGCTGGTTACTGGCTTTCGCCTGCTCATTGCTCACACTTCTGAAGCACTTGAAGTGTTTGCACTCCTTGCGTTGAGTTAGCTACTGTGATTCACATTCTCAATGCCATCGAACTTCTGGAATGCAGGAAGTTTTCACCCCAACTTGGAGTAATTCTCTCATAGGTTTGGTTGCCTCTGGGATTGTACCGTCTTCTCCATCAACCCTGCCACCTACTCCACTGAGTAGCAAAGGTACAACACCACGTACTGCCTGCTTCGTTCCTTGGTCGTGCACTCTTGCATGACCCGAAGTCCTTCACTTTCGGCTATCTTGATGAGAAGCTCGTTGACACCGGTCTTACGAAGTTCCTTGGCCTTTGCCCTTTAACCTTGTCTCGGTACTTGGAGTTTGCCTCTGCATGCTCCACCTCCTCAGCCCCTTACACGACCAAGCGCTCTCCCTCCATGAGAGCAAGGGATCAATGACTTTCACGGAAGTCCCGCCTCTGCGGTACCATGGCGCTGCCATGCCCATGGCCCTACTATCCGTCGCCTCGCATCTATATCCCTTTTCTTTACGATTAATAGATATGTCTCTGTGGCACTCCTCCGAGTCCACCTCCATTCTAACTGACGCTTGATTTTGGGTAGCTAAGTCCCTCTGGACTCATCGTCGCTTCCTCGCCCCTTTCGACCCTCTGCTTCAACACCTCTGTGTTCTCTAAGCAGCTCCCTTTGATCGATGGAAAGACAGATTGTAACTCCCATGCATGGCCTCTGCCATCACGTTATAAAGTTTGCACCGATTCTATTCTCCTTAGCTTCCTTGGTAGCAACGTTCGCTTACTCGACCTTGTCCTCTGACTTGTCGGGCTCCCTTAAGCGAATATGGGCTCTGGAGTAGTCTAACTCTCCAGTTGCTTTGATCATACCTCTGCATGATCAAGTCCCTCCCCTGGGACTCACTGGTACTTGCATTCGAACTTTTCCCTTGGTGGAATACAGCCCTCATATGCTGATGACCAAGGCTTTCATCCGATGCAAAATTCGATGCACGCACGGAAGACCCGCCTCTGCGGTACCATGGCCTTCATTCCTTGAATCCATAGCCCTTCTTGCCGTTGTGTTGTTCACCGAAGTGGAGCTTCCAGTAGCTCCCAATCATACCTCCGTATGATCTAGTCCCTCATGAGACTATGTCGTGTGTATCGCATTGCCACAAACTGTTCCACCACGATCCGCTGCACCATGTCGCCTCCTGGTGACATCTCTATTGCATTCTGATCCTTGTGGGATGAACTCGAATTGTGATCCCTCTATGTGTGGCCTTTGCCAATACATCGCAGGGTCTCTTCCACCTTCGATTTTGTTCGCTCCTTTGGCAATCGACCTTCATCCACCCACTCTTGGGTCACACCTAGATGAAGCACCGCTCTAGGACAGTCCGTCGCCTAGTAGCTCCCAAAGTCCCCCGACTTTGCTGCAATTAGTGCACCATTGTCTGGATCCTGGGCCTCTGCCCCTACCAGCACAATCTCCACTGCGCACCGCTTCCTGCCTGGCAACTTGAACGACAACACTATGGCATATTCTTCAAGAGTACCCGCCTCCGCGTCCTCTTTCCCCGTGCCAAGGCCTTCTAAACCCAACTTCGCCTCCGCAAATTGAATCGCCTTAGTTCCTCCATCAAATGCTTTTCCGAGATAAGGTGCATGTGCCCAGAAGCTCCCTTCGTCTTTGGCACCATGCAAGATGAGTTCGCTCCGTCAGAATGAAGGACCCATAGAACAACATGATCCTGCTCTTACCTTTGTAAGAGTTCATGTCCTTGACCTCTGTCCAAGGAAAGCACTGTGCCTCCGCTCCATGTTCCAACTTCTATGCTGGCTCCCTTTATGCGGCTTGGGTACTTCGCCAAGTCACACCCAAGTTGCTCCGCTCTTCGTTTTTGCATTGAGTTGATGGTGGCACTCGCGCCCACCATTTCACGGGTCAGCCCTCCCTTGAGTCCGATCTCCATATCGACTCCAAGTATGCCTTCATTTGTGTTGCTTTGGGTCGCTCCCCCACTTGATCTCGCAATGCATCCACCAATGCATTCTCTCAAGCGAGATCATGCGACGACTCCTCGCCGCTTACTCGGTCCATTGCGCTTCGTGGAGTTGTTGTTTGTTGAGGTACTCCTCCTCAACATGTGAGGTCCATCCCACATGATTCTCCCTCTGGAGAGCCAGGACTTATCTCTCCAGGATAACTGTCCCGTTGGAGCAACATCTCTCTTCGTTTCGAAGACCACCATCCCCTTGGACTACTCCGATTTGCTGAACAAACTGTGCATTGTTCTGCCACCTGCAAACACACTTGCTAGATTGCGACTCCACGTCAATACAACCCCCGCTGCACCACTCGAGGCCTAGCAACATGCTAAACTCGTTGCACACTTCAACCTCTTACGGGCGTATCCTTCACATGCCAAAAAGAAAGTTTCAATGCTCTATGGCGCCGAGTTTCGATCGCCTTGGGATGGCCGCGAACATTCCATCGTCTGCATACAAGCCCATATATGAGTACCGAATTCTTTGAATTAGCAATTCCCCTCACCTCTGTGAGCTTTGCACAACTCTTACGGTCGCCGAGCAACTCATTCCACCTTGTATTGTCTCATCCTTTACCAAGCGCCTCGCTTGCCTTGAGCACCATCAAGTATAGTTGTCAACGTTGAACCGTAGCTCAAACTCACCCATCCCAACCTTTGTGCGCTCCGCATTCTTCCAAGCTTGCCTGTTCTCGTGGTGCCTCTTGCGCGAAGGGTTGGCCATTCCTCTGAATGTCAATCTCAGATGCTCGCTCCTCCGAGCGACTCCTTTTCCCTACATCTCTATGCCCGTTTTCCCCCAAACGGTCGCGCGTGTGCTGACTGCCCTCAACGCAGCCCCGCTAGGTCCCCCACGTTTGCATGCTAAGTGTTTCTATGAGTGCTTGTCCCGCTCTGATACCATCTGTCACAGACTTAGCTGGTTTTGCCTAAGTCGTGCGACACCCTTGCGTGTCCGTCCACAAAGGTCAGCCTCCCCGAAGCCTCCCATGTCCCTTAGGACCCACAAAAGAGAGAACGGGTTAGAGAAAACGCCTCATTCGGGATCCACAAGCAAACATTTCCGAAAACACTTCATAGACAATGCAAATTACAAACAGACTTTACAAGCTCTGAACAGTTGCACAACAAAGGGTTAAATGGTCAATTACAGACCGAAAATCTCTCACACGTGTCCACATGACACAACCTTTATTTACAAGCCTAAAGCGGCCACCAACCTAACTAAAATGAGACTATTAAGCCTTCGGCTGTCCCTCTATATGCTGTACAAAGCATGAACATACCAAAAGACACGAACATACATAAGCATTACATCAAACATCCTGTTTCGAAGTTTGTCCGTGACACCATGGAACAACATAATCCTACTCTTGCCTCTGCAAGAGTTCATGTCCTTGACCTCTGTCCAAGGAAAGCACTGTGCCTCCGCTCCATGTTCCATCTTCTATGCTGGCTCCCTTCATGCGGCGTGGGTACTTCGCCAAGTTATACCCAAGTTGCTCCGCTCCTCGTTTTTGCATTGAGTTGATGGTGGTCCTCACGCCCACCATTTCACGGGTCAGCCCTCCCTTGAGTCTGATCTCCATATCGACTCTAAGTGTGCCTTCATTTGTGTTGCACTGGGTCGCTCCCCCACTTGATCTCGCAATATATCCACCAATGCATTCTCTCAAGCGAGATCATGCGACGACTCCTCGCCGCTCGCTCGGTCCATTGAGCTTCGTGGAGTTGTTGTTTGTTGAGGTACTCCTCCTCAACATGTGCAGTCTGTTGCACATGATTCTCCCTCTGGAGAACCCGGGATCTATCCCTCTTGGATAACTGTCCCGTTGGAGCAACATCTCTCTTCATTTCTTTCTCTCTGAAAGTTTCGGAGACCACCATCCCCTTCGGACTATTTTGATTTGCTGAATAAACTGTGCATTGTTCTGCCTCCTGCAAACGCACTTTGCTAGATTGCGACTCCACGTCAATACAACCCCCGATGCACCACTCAAGGCCTAGCAACATGCTGAACTCGCTGCACACTTCAGCCTCCTACGGACGTATCCTTCACATGCCGAAGAGAAAGTTTCAATGCTCCATGGCGTCGAGTTTCGATCGCCTTGGGATGGCCGCAAGCATTCCATCGTCCGCATACAAGCCCATACATGAGTACCGAATTCTTCGAGTTAGCAATTCCCCTCACCTCTGTGTGTTTTGCACAACTCTTTCGGTAGCTGAGCAACTCATCTCACCTTGCATGGTCTCATCCTTTACCAAGCGCCTCGCTTGCCTTGAGCACCATCAAGTATTGTTGTCAACATCGAGCCGTAGCTCGAACTCAGCCATCCCAACCTTTGTGCGCTCCGCATTCTTCCAAGTTTGCTTGTTCTCGTGGTGCATCTTGAGCGAAGGGTTGGCCATTCCTCTAAATGTCAATCTCAGATGCCCGCTCCTCCTAGCGACTCCTTTTCCCTACATCTTCATGCTCATTTTCCCCCAAACGGTTGCGCGTGTGCTGACTGCCCTCAACATAGCACCGCTAGGTCCCCCACGTTTGCATTCAAAATGTTTCTATGAGTGCTTGTCCCGCTCTGATACCATCTGTCATGGACTTAGCTGGTTTTGTCTAAGTCGGCAGCCTTGCGTGTCCGTTCGCAAAGGTCAGCCTCCCCGAAGCCTCCAATGGTCCCTTAAGACCCATAAAAGAGAAAACGGGTTAGAGAAAACGCCTCACTCGGGTTCCACAAGCAAACATTTCCGAAAACACTTCATAGACAATACAAATTACAAACAGACTTTACAAGCTTTGAACAGTTGCACAACAAAGGGTCAAAATGGTCCATTACAAACCGAAAATCTCTCACAAGTGTCCACATGATACAACCTTTATTTACAAGCCTAAAACGGCCACCAAACCCAACTACAATGGGGCTATTAAGCCTTCGACCATCCCTCTACATGTTGTGCAAAGCATGAACATACCAAAAGATATGGATATACATAAGCATTACATCAAACATCTCGTTTAGAAGTTTGTCCATGACAGCCTGGGCCTTGATGGCCGTCCTCGGGATATATTGTATGTCGAATTCCTCGAGCTCGACTGACCACTTGAGCATTCGTCCGGACACATCGAATTTAGATAAGATTTGTCGCAATGGCTGGTCAGTTATTACCTTGATCGGGTGGGCCTAAAAGTAGGGTCGTAGCTTCCTGGCTATCTAAACGAGTGCTAGAGCCAGTCTCTATACCGGTTGGTATCGCGTCTCGGGCCCACTGAGAACGTGGCTCAAGTAGTAGATCGACTTCTGCACTCCAGAATCTTCCCGGGTCAAGACGGAACTGACGGCGTGTTTGGAAGCCGCGAGGTGGAGGCTGAGTGGCTCTCCCGAGGTGACTGTAGCAAGTCAGGGTAGGTGCGCCAGGTGCTCCCTTAGTCGGCCAAACGCCTCTTGACATTCTGAAGTTCATTCGAAGTTCTTCGGGCTTTTTAGGATATGGAAAAAGGGGAGACATTTGTCTTTTGATCGAGACAGGAATCGAGCCAGGGCGGCGAGCCTCCCAGTCAAGCGCTGGATCTCCTTTACCGAACGGGGAGGCTGCATGTTGATGATAGCTTGAACTTTTTCTGGGTTGGCGTCTATTCCCCTTCAGTGGATGATGAAGCCGAGGAATTTTCCTGAGCTGACCCCGAAGACACACTTGGCGGGATTGAGGTGCATGTCGCACTCCCACAATGTTCTGAATGTCTCGGTAAGGTCCGTCAAGTGGATTCGGGTGGACTTGCTCTTGACGATCATGTCGTTAACATACACCTCCATGTTTCTCCCGATCTGGCGGGCGAACACCTTTTTCATCATCCTTTGGTAGGTTGCCCCAGCATTCTTCAACCCGAACGACATGACCATCTAGAAGTAAACTCCTAGGTTTGTGATGAAAGCTGTGTTCCTGGTCTTCCGGTGCCATCTCGATTTGGTTGTACCCCGAGAACACGTCCAGGAACATGAGGAGCTCGTGGCCCGAGGTTGCGTCGACCAGCTGGTCGATCCTCGGCAGTGGATAGCAGTCCTTCGGGCATGCTCAGTTGAGGTCGATGTAGTCAACACACATTCTCCAACTTCCATTAGGCTTTTTAACGAGGACTACATTCAACAGCTATCGAGGATATTTTGCTTCTGCAATAAATCCCGCCGCCAATAGTCATTCTATCTCATCTATAGCCTTTTGTCGGTCGAGTGCCAGCTTTCGGGGTCGCTGCTTCACCGGTCGCACTTGGGGACTGATGTTCAGGTGGTGTTGCGCGACCGTTCGGTCAATCTCGAGCATGTCCGCTGGTGACCAGGAAAAGACGTCAGCATTCTCAACTAGCAAGTTGACGAGTTGCTCTCTTTCCTCCTCCGGTAGCCCCGACCCGACCATGACGATCCTATCTGGTCGGTTGTGACATAGAGGGACTTCTTGGGTGTGCTCGATCGGTTCGGGGCGTTGTGTTGGCTTGGCGACGTCCCGAGGGTCGGCGATAGGATGCTCGCGCCTCGACTTCTTGGGTAATGTGACGACCGCCAGGTAACATTGTCGGGATTCCCGAGGATTGCTCCTTGCTTCCCCGACCCCTGCTCGAGTTGGGAATTTTATCGCCCGATAGTATATGGAGATGACCGCTCTGAGCTTGTTGAGGGTTGGTCGGCCCAGGATGGCGTTGTACGCCGAGGGGAGTTCCACCACCATAAAGGTTACTATGACTGTCTTGACCTGTGGGTCTTCGCCTAGGGTGACTGGTAGGACGGTCGTGTCGAGAGCTGAAATAGAATCACCTGTAAACTCGGTAAGCATCGTTTGAATTGGGGCGAGGTCTTCCTTGGTCGGGCCAAGCTTCCGGAAGGCGTCGAAGTATAGGACATCGGCGGAGCTCTCGGTGTCCACCATGATCCTTTTAACCCAAGCATTGGCGATCCTGGCCGAGATAACTAGCGCGTCGTCATGCTCCGGGTACTCGATTCCTCCTGCCGAGAAGGTGATCTCGGGCACTTGGGGTTGTCTCGGGCGTTTTTCAATGGTTGCTCGAGCATAAGCCTTTCGCCTCGCCATGCTATATCTCCCCCTGACGCCGGACGGCTGCTGATCACATCAATCTGCTTCTCAATCGGACCCGAAGGACGGGGCGACAATTCGCACGGCCTCCTAAGGTAGTGGCCCAGGTGCCCCCGGCATATGAGCTCTTCGATCTGGTTCTTCAAGTCGCGACACTCCTCGGTGTCGTGTCCGTAGTCACGATGAAACCGACAATACTTCGAGCGGTCTCTGAGCTCGCGTGGTGCCTTCATCAGGTTAGGGGCCTTCAAGAGTCCTTTCTCCCTGATCTGCAAGAATATCTCCGTCCTAGAGGAATTCAAAGGCGGGAGTGGGGTCCTCGGGAGTGGTGCGTCGGGTCGGTCGATCGTTCTTCTGGGCGACGCCAGGGCTTGCCCTCGGGTCGATTCTGCTCGCAGCCTTTTATGCTCCTCACGCTTCCCCGTCATCAATGCTTCAGTGGCTACGTATTGGTTAGCAAGCTGGAGCATTTCGGGGATAGACGTCGACGACCGCTCGACCAGCGACCAGAAGAATCTGGAAGGCCGAAGTCCTATTAAGAACGCTTGCATTATCAAAGAGGGATGAGCATCGGGCAGCCCTCGGATTTCAGTGGCAAAGCGAGTCACAAAATGAGAAAGGGGCTCGTCGTCCTTTTGGCGGAGACCGAGAAGCAGAGCTACGGACGACTCCGGTCGCACGCTGGCCAGGAAATTGAGCTCAAACTCCTTGGCCAACTAGTCGAAGGAGGTGATCGAGGACGGTCTGAGTCGACTGTACCATATCCGAGCTGGGCCTCGGAGCGAGGTAGGGAACGCCCAGCACATGAGGGCGTCTGAAGTGCCGTATAGGGCCATCTGGGCTCAAAAGGCGGCGACATGTTCCGTCGGGTCGGAGCCGCTGTCGTAGGCTTCGAGAACAGGGAGATAGAAGCTTGGAGGAACTGGCTTGTCCTGAATTTCAGGTGTAAAAGGCAATCCTCCTGAAGAGGACTCTCCAAGCTCCTCTTTGGACTTGTGAAACTCTCGTTGAACCTCATCCAGACGTCGATTCACCGATCGCAGTTGTGCCCGGAGGGAGTCACCGAGTCGGACGACAGTGTGTCAGGCTCGGGACTGCCGAAGGGGGGGCGTTGGAGGCTTCGCGTACCGTACACAGGCATCGACCTCGAGCTCAACCGCCATTCGGGTGACGAGGCGACGTTCGTCGTCGCGAGCCACCCGGGGACCAAGGGTGATGCAGGAGAGGGTGGAGGCTGCGTGGAAACAGGGGGGCGGCAACTCCCGTTGTGGCGTCAGCGGGAGCGTCGAGAGTTGTACGGGGAGAGGAGCAAGGGGAACGATGGTTTGCACCATCCCCGCCAGAACTTGGACCTGGTGCGCCAGGCTGAGGAATGCCTCGGTAGAGATGGAAGGTTGAGTGGTAGCCATTCCCGGGGGCAATAACCCCGGGTCAGTGAACAGCCGCCAATAGTGCCCCGGGGTTGCTATGGAGCCATTGGTCTCCTGCTCGGGGGGAGGCGGATGTTGCTCCACGAGCCCAGGAGTCGAGTGGGTCGGGAGGCGTTCGTTGCCCAAGTGTTCGGTCGTGTTGCCTGGGTGGGCTTGGTCCTGCGTCATCGGGCCCTCCTTCTAGCGCCAAAATGATAGTGTTCCTTTACGCCGTGGCAAAGGGAGTCAACATGGCTTGGTTCAGTCCCGGGTGCGCAAGATCATCCACGTCGGCGCTCGGGCAACGGGGATCGTCGTCCGGTGAGGTCAGGCTCGGGCTCTGGCTTCAAGGCCTTGAACCTCAAATTGGCTGGCTGCCTCCCACTTTATCACCAGTCCCTGCACACAAGTCGGGGTCGAAAAGGGGGCTCCCGACTTCGACCCCTCCGAAGATTTTGTTAGAATTAGGTGGGAAATGAGCCAAGAACCACCTGTCGTCAGGCCCGCGATGGGTTTTTATCCCTCCGCTAGGGGACCAACTGTACCTGTCATATTTATGGTTGCCGACCCTCCGAGCGACAGACTTACTCTTGGGGCGAATGTTGGGTGTCCTTGGCATCACGACGTTGTGCGGTGGTGTCGTACTTGCTGTCATCCCGACCATTACGGGATGGTACTGTACTTGGTCGGCATCGTCCCGACTTTTGCGGGACGGCACGGTACTCAGTCGACGCTATCCCGATCTTACGGCGCTGTACTTGGCCGACACCGTCCCAACTTTAGCGGGACGGCACGATACTCGGTCGACACCGTCCCGATCTTACGGTGCTGTACTTGGTTGGTGGCGTCCCAACTTTTGCGAGACGGCATGGTACTTGGTCAACACCGTCCCAACCTAACGGCGCTGTACTTGATTGGTGTCATCCCGACTTTTGCAGGTCGGCACCATCCGACCTTTTCGGAACAACGTTGACCGAGGGGTGCAGTCCAGTATGTTGACCTTGACGCTGATGTGATTGTGAATAGTGGTTGGAGGGCAGGTTACCAAAATATGCCCTATCAGGCAAAAATAACCATTGCTGACAATGCGTGTGCGTATGTCTTTTTTTTTTTGCTTCCCCATGATTCCAATACCTAGTTATTGCTCTGATTCGAAATTCCGCATCGATTTCCACTCCCAAAATACTCATACGTTGAAGTAATTTGCAACAAATAAACAGATTATGATGAACCATACGTCTAAATATTGGATTTTGAAGCCTAAATTCAGGGAAAATAGGGAGAATTTATCATTAAGAAATAAGAGGAGGGACGATCGAGGAAAGAAGGAAAGGAGGGATCTTTCTTACAAGAGGTTTTGCTGCCGACATGGCCTAGGAAGGCGGCGACCTCCTTCATTTTGGTCTGCTTGTCGCCGGCGGTGCCGAACCCGAGCGGCTCGTAGACGGAGGCGGCGATGATGAAGGACTGGTAGTCCCAGAAGCCGACGGCGTGGGCGACGGGGGCGTTGCGCTTGCTGAAGAGATTTTCGAACTGGTACACCACGAAGTACTCGCTAATAGTCTCGTTGCAGCAGTAGATGCTGCCACTGCACTCCCACCCCTTGTCGCACGCCTTGTGCTTCGACTTCGACGCCTCCACCGCCGTTACGGCCACCGCGATCACCATCAGGACGGCCAAACACGCACTAAACTTCGCCATGGCCGGATCTAATAGGAGAAGAAGAAGAGAAACGAAAGCTAATCAGGAGAGGAGATAGAGAAGAATGTGGTTAGTAGATGGAAGGAGGAGGCGGTGAATGAAAGTATTAAGAGAGAGAGAGAGAGACCGCCGGAGGAAGAGAGCGTCGGTAGTTCGGAGGATCGATCGGTAGGGCGGACGACCGGAGTTGTTCTCGACTGCGAAAGCCGAAGAATACCAGCCGTCGGATTTGGGGCACCGCAGCTTACAACGTTGCTTCCCCAGAACTCCCCGCAGTGAACTTTAGCGGACCATCCCCGCATTTTTGCTATTTTTTCTTTAAAATACTTTTAGTATTATAAAATAATTATAATTCATTTTTTAAAATAGATTATAGCTCCATGGTTTGATCTAACAGGTAATCTAAAATTTGGCCGGTCGAATGTTTTATCTATGTCTAATGATCATCCTCTCGTATAACTCACATTGATGAATTTGATTGGACCATCTCGTTTGAGTGATGTATGGAAAAATATCTACAATTTGATAACGGATTGGGTGTTTGCGAAGTCGCTTATTTCATGTCGTTGATGCAGATTACACATGATATTTGACTGATAGAATTTGTGATTTAATTCAAATTAATAGTAATAAACTCATCTAATCTTATAAATCACATTAGAAAAACTATCTTTTAATTAATTTTAGAAAAAACATTTATCTAATAAAACCAATTATATCAAATATGATAGCGAAATGTGTATTAAAGTATCGATTATGTGATCTTATTTTTGATTTACCTGATTGATTCTTGTTAAATCTCAAATTTTGATGATGAAATCAATCAATATGTGTTTATGTTTTAATCTGCGTTTTGAGTGACGTATGATACTTCGATCAAGATAAGATAATTAAAGCAAGAAAATCATGTTGGGCTGGAGGAACATGTCAGAAGATTGGACGTCGGGCCGGTGGATCGATCGATGTATCGACATAAGGCTTCGAGTCGTGGATTCGGGCATCGAGCTAAGAAGAGCAAACATTGCGCCAAGGATATCGGAGTTGCAAAGTCAACTAGCCGATTGGGCAATAGGCCGTAGGAGAGGACGATGCGACGAAGAATCGGACGAAGCGTCGAGGAACCAATGACATGCTGGACAACTTGATTAGATGCTTAGGATTAATTATCTAGATCGAAGTATATTTTATATGTACAGAATTAACTACGATAGCTTGAAAACATAAAGTAAGTTTACCAGAGTCAAGTTCGATGGGTGTTCAAGAGTTCGCCAAAAGTTTGAAAAATCATCGGAAGTGCTGCCGGAACCAACCGAGAAGGAATCGGGGACTTGTCGAAGTTTTCGGAAGTTCACCGGAAAGATCGTCGGAGGTTCGTGAAGATCATCGAGAATGTTCAGATACTTGCCAAAGACTCATTGAACTCGCCACAAGGCCAGGAGCCTGCTGGGAGTCCGCTGGAAGAAATCTGAGGGTGTATCGGAAGTCCACCGGAAATTCATTGGAAAGCTCGTCGAAAGGTAACTCGACGTTGCCACTTAAAATTTGCTTAGGGCTATGTCTTAATTTCGTAGTTTGCATATAATTTGGGTTAGGATTAAGGGTTAATCCTATAACCCAGTTAGGGGCCAATTGGGCCCGAGTTTGGACTGGTTTGGGCTAAGTTTAGAGCCCAACCAGTGAGCTGGAACAGTCTAGGCGGTGGCACTGCTGGATTGGGCGGTGGCACCGCCGGACTGGGCGGTGGCACCACCCAGAACCCGAGAGGTCCGGTGGTGGCATTGTCAATACACTATTGGACTAGGCGATATCACCGCCCAAAACCCGAGAGGTCTGGTGGTGGCACCGCTAGTATACTATCAGTGTTAGACACTAATAAGCAGTGGCACCGCCACTGATAGGCGATGGCACCGCCAGCACCGAAAAACCCAAAAGCAATTCAAATTTGGAGCCCAAATTTGAATCCTCTTGGGGCCTATAAATATCCCTCAATTCTCAATAGAGAGAACACCTTTTTAACAAGTTAGAAAGTGAGAAAAAGCTCTAGCAAAGTCTTGTTTTCAATAGCTTAAGTGTTCACCTCCCTCTTTCTTTTTGAAAAATCTGTAAGAGTATGAACCACTTATAAGAAGATTGTAAGAGGGGTATTTAGTCCTTCCCCTTCAAAGTGATTTGCTAGTGGAAGTTGGGAGCCTCATCGAAGAAGGCTTTGAAAGTGGATGTAGGTCATTTGATCGAACCACTATACATCATGGTGTTCCTTGAATATGTGAGTGTTTAATTTTTTGAACCATTTCTTTACTTAGTTACAAATAGTTCGGTTTTCATCTCCCTACTCTTGACTACATTTACTCGAGCTATTTTAGCTAAGTCATCCTTCATCAAATCGAAATCTCTACATATTTATGAAATCAATTTCAAACTTACGAGTTTTAATCTGCTGCACTGATTCACCTCCCCCTCTTAGTGCCACTCCAATTATAACAATTAGTATTAAAGCAAAGCTCACTCTCAAATTTGGTTTAATGCCCAAGAGAGATGACTTACTCCGACATGCAAGAGGGTCACTCTATTACACGTCCACCTATGTTTAATGGGTCGGATTACATGTATTGGAAGACTTGTATGAGGATCTTCCTTATTTCCATGGATTTTGAGATTTGGAATATTGTCGAAAATGGATTTCAAAAATCTTCTCTTTCAATGAGCGAATAGGATGAATCAAAGAAGAAGGTTTTTGCTTTAAATGCAAAGGCTATGAATGCCTTGTTTTGTGTATTTGACAAAAATAAATTTAATCACGTTTCGATTTGTGATTCGGCTTTTGATATTTGGAGAACTCTTGATGTCACTCATGAAGGCACTAGCCAAGTGAAAGAGTCCAAAATCAACATTCTTGTGTATTCTTGCGAACTTTTTCGGATGAAACCAAGTGGGTCCATCGGAGACATGTATACCCGTTTCACGGATGTTATCAATGGACTCAAAACTCTTTGTAAAGGTTTTTCTAACTTTGAACTAGTAACTAAAATTTTAAGATCCCTTCCAAGGAGTTGGGATCCAAAAGTTACGACCATTCAAGAGGCCAAGGATCTTAAAACATTTCCTCTTGAAGAACTTATTGGGTCTCTAATGACCTACGAAATGAACAATGTAGCAAAAATGGAACTCAAGAATAACTTTCCAAAGAACGGGAAGGATTTGGGACATAGAACATTTGAAGACCACTCGAGCATAAGCTCAAGTGATGGTGAACCTAAACTACAAATGAAACAAAAATTAAAAAACAAAAAGAACGGAACTACTTGCTTTGAATGCAAGAAGAAGAACAAAAATTGGGATGAATCGAGCTCCTCCGAAGACGAGGAGAAAATAAAAAAAGGTGAGGTGGCAAACTACACCTTAACCGCATTCAACGATGAGGTAATCGAAACCCCCTTAATTTATTTTGAAATTACTTGATGTTTTACATGATTCATTTTTTTCTTAGAATAATTATTTTTGAAAATTACATGTTTAAAAAATTAAAAATATAAAAATTAGGAATCATGCTTATCATTCTAGTAATTTTGAACATAATCATGAAAATTACATGTTTATGATAAATAAAATGATTTTGATTAAAAATGACTTATGAAATCATGCTATATGTGGCTAAGAAGTAATAATATGTATCATGTTGATTTCCATTGTTATTTCTCGATTTTGATTAAATGAAATCATGTTTGATTTGAAGTAATGCATAATGATCATGCAGTTTTCTTTTGAAATAATGCATAGTGATTTTTATGATTTATGGATTATTGATTTTCACGATAATAAATGTAGCTTTTTCGGTTTAAAAAATGATGTATATTTTGATTTGACATAAATGAAATAGGCATGCTTATATGAAATAGTGTAAGTGTCATGCTTGACGATTGTATACTTAATGATGCATAAAATTGTAATGAAAATATTGAAATTTTGATACCATGATTTGACGATTTTATGCATGAGATTTTGAAGTTATAAATAATAATTTTTGTAGTTTATTGATTTTGGTGGTTTTCATGACTAAATTTATTTATTGATCCTAAACGTTGATGTATGATTTTAATATAAGAACAAATATTTGAGCATTCTAATATAAAATCAATCACATAAATTGAAACAACTAAAAAGAGAAAAGTATTTTTCTTAAAAATTCTTTTTCTCTATCTTATTGAATTTAATGAATCTATTTGATCATCTTAAAAGTGATTTTGATCATTTTGATGATTTGAATGAGTTTCATCTAACCACGATTTTTATCTTGATTTTTGAAAATTATAACTTGAAAATTTATTTTATAAATCAAGATTGTATTCTTTCTTTTCACTATTTGAGTTATTAAAAAAAATCATAATATATCTCATGATATTCAAAATTTATATTCATTATTTATGTATCTTATCACCAAAATCATTTTTGGTATTCTTCATGTGATGATATGAATGCATGAAACACTCATGATATGATTTTTATACAATTCCGTGTATTCATGAAATATTTATCTCATCACCCAATTAATTATTCTTGATGTTACTAATGTAATGAAATGAAATTATGTATGAAATACAAATGAGAAGTTAATGATCATGCATGATATGATGTAATGAACTTTGACATTTAGATACCATCATTGAAAAGCTATGATCATATTGCCAAAATGATGTATCATGAATGCTTGAATATTATGTATAATATACTCATAATGATGATTGATTTATTTGTATCATGCATGAAAAATAAAATGTATAGTTTTAAAATTGTGCATGTTAGAATTTGAAAATATGATGATGCATAATGATGAAATTATGTAATAAAAATATTAAATATTTTGAAACCATGTTTTAATATCATACATAATGATCATGCTTAATAAATTTTAAAATTATGCATTCTGATTTTTAAGTAATTTTAAACTTGCTATCGTACTACCATGTATATCTTTGATGATAGAAACTTGCATGATGATAAAAATAGATATTATGTTTTTCATTCAATGAGTTGAACTTGTATATCACAAACACTTGATTGTGGTACTCCTTTTTGTTGATGACAAAGGGGGAGAAGTATGTTGATTATATGTCATGATTTTATCATGACATGTTGCTTGGATTTTTGAATCCAAGAGTTTCTATCAGTATGGTATATTGATAGGGGGAGTTTGTTTAAACTCCGGTGTTGAATCTCGTTTTTTGATGATGAAACTACTTAATATATGTTTATGATTTAATCTGCGTTTTGAGTGACGCAGGATACTTCGATCAGGATGAGACAATTAAAGCAGGAAAATCATATTGTGCCGGAGGAACATGTCAGAAGATTAGACGTCGGGCCGGTAGATCGGTTGACGTATCGACAAAAGGCTTCGGGCATTGGACTCGGGCATCGGGCCAAGAAGAGCGGGTATTGTGCCAAGGATATCGGAGTTGCGGAGTCAACTGGCCGATTGGGCAATAGGCTGCAGGAGAGGACGATGCACCGAAGAATCGGACGAAGCATCGAGGGACCAATGACATGCCGGACAACTTGGTTAATTGCTTAGGATTAATTGTCTCGATCAAAGTTTTGTTTTAAGTGTGTAGGATTAACTACGATGGAAGAAAGACATGCAGCAGGAGTTGCGCCGGAGTCAAGACAATGATCACGTTGGGAGTTCGAGAGTTCGACGGAAGTTCGGACAGTCGTCGGAGGTTCTGTGGGAACAAATCCGAGAAGTCCATGAGCTTGCCAAAGAAGCTCGTCGGAACTCGCCAAGTGGATCATCGCAAGTCCAGGAGTTTGCCGGAAGTCCGCAGGAGCATCACCGAGGGTTCATCGGATGATCGACGGAAGTTCGCCGGAAGCTCGCCGGAAGAAGCGATTGACGCACCGGAGCAAGTTGCAGTAAATGTCTTAGGGAATATCGTAGTTAGCACAATGATTAAGTTGGAAATAGGAGGTGATCCCATTAACTTAATCTTGGGGCAATTGAGCCCCTGAAAAACCCAAATTGGGCCGAATGGATCAACCCATTCGGACCCTGATTTCTACTGGGAGGTGCAACCGCCCCAGCCAGGAGGTGGCATTACCTGGGCTAAGTCTCCGAGCGAGACTAGGCAGTGCAACCGCCCTAGCCAGGAGGTGGCACCGCTTGGGCTCAGTCTCCGAGCGAGACTGGGCGGTGCAACCTCCCCTGACAAGAGGTGGCACCGCCTGAGCTCAGTCTTCGAGCTCTGCCAGGAGGTGCAACCGCCCCTGACAGGAGGTAGCACCACCCAGAGGCTCAGTATTCGAGCTCTGCTAGGCGGTGCAACCGCCTCAGTCAGGAGGTGCAACCGCCTGATCCCGGAATTCCGGGAATTAACAGTTTTGAGCTCCAAATTTGAACTGGGTTGGGGCCAATAAATACCCCACCCATTCAGCACAGAAAGGGCATGAACTTACACCGAAATCTTGATCTTGTTATGTGATTTTTAGAGCTCAAAATTGTTGTAAAGGCCAAAAGTTCTTCTTCCTCTTTTCTTCCAAGTTCTGAGCTGTAAAGAGAAGAGAGAAAATTCTGTAAGGGTTGTCTCCTGAGCCCGTCAAAAGGAGTGAAATTGTAAAAGGCTGGTTGGCCTTCGTCTATTGAAGAAAGGCCTCTAGTTGACATCGGTGACCTCGTCGGTGGAGGAAGCCAAAAGTGGAGTAGGTCAAGATTGACCGAACCACTCTAAATCTCGGTTTGCATTTACTTTGAGCATATTATCTTTACTGCAAACCTCCTCTAAAGCTTACTGCTTTCTGCGCATATACAATCGTAAGCTTTGCACTTTCCGAATCAGTGTTTAGACGTAAATCTATTTTTTCGTACGATCATCATATTTCAGTTTGCGTTTACGTTTTGATTTCAATCATAACTGCAAACTGCCTTTATATCCTTGCTTAAACTGTATCTTGCCTAATCAAGTAATTTACGAATCAACATTTAGACGTAAATCAGCTTCTTCGTACGAACGTCGTATTTCAGTTTGCGCTTATATTCTGGTTTTCATCATAACTGCAAACTGCCTTCATAGATTGATTTTAACGTCATCTCGCTTGATCTTAAGTTAAAGTAATCTTAGAATCGACTTTCACACCGAAATCGCTTTTATCGTTCGAACGTTTTTTTAATCGTAGAAAGATTTCCGCTGCACTAATTCATCCCCCCCACTTAGTGCTCTTGATCCTAACATTCGGGAGTTAAGGTTAACTCCGTCGTCAATTGGTTGTCATCATAAAAAAGGGGTAGATTGTTGAATCTCATATTTTGATGATGAAACCAATCAATGTGTTTATGTTTTAATCTACGTTTTGAGTGATGTATGATGCTTCGATCAGGATAAGACAATTAAAGCAGGAAAATCATGTTGGGCTGGAGGAACATGTCAGAAGATTGGACGTTGGGCCGGTGGATCGGTCGATGTATCGACATAAGGCTTCGAGCCATGGATTCGGGCATTGGGCCAAGAAGAGCGGACATTGCGTCAAGGATATTAGAGTTACAGAGTCAACTGGCCGATTAGGCAATAGGCCGTAGGAGAGGACGATGGGTCGAAGAATCGGATGAAGTGTCGAGGGACCAATGGCATGCCGGACAACTTGATTAGATGCTTAGGATTAATTGTCTAGATCGAAGTGTGTTTTACATATGCAGAATTAACTACGATAGCAAGAAGACATAAAGCAAGTTTACCAAAGTCAAGTTCGATGAGCGTTCAAGAGTCTGCCGAAAGTCCGAAGAATCGTCGAAAGTGCTGCCGGAACCAACCGAGAAGGAATCGAGGACTTACCGAAGTTTTCGGAAGTCCACCGGAAAGATCGTCGGAGATTCGCGGAGATCACCGAGAAGGTTTAGATACTTGCCAATGACTCGTTGAACTCGCCACAAGACCGGGAGCCTGCTGGGAGTCCGCTGGAAGAAATTTGAGGGTGTATCAGAAGTCCGTCGGAAAACTCCCCAAAAGGAAACTCGATGTTGCCGCTTAAAATTTGCTTAGGGCTATGTCTTAATTTCGTAGTTTGCATATAATTTAGGTTAGGATTAATGGTTAATCCTATAACCCAGTTAGGGGCCAATTGGGCCCGAGTTTGGACTGGTTTGGGTCAAGTTTGGAGCCCAACTAGTGAGTTGGAACAGTCCAGGCGGTGGCACCGCCCAGAACCCGAGAGGTCCGATGGTGGCACCGCTAGTACACTACTGGACTGTGCGGTGGCACCACCTAGAACCCAAGAGGTCTGGCGGTGCCACCGCCAGTACACTATCAGTGTCACTGACAAGCGGTGGCACCGCCACTAACAGGCGGTGGCACCGCCCGCATCGGGAAACCCAAAAGCAATTCAAATTTGAAGCCCAAATTTGAATCCTCTTGGGGCCTATAAATACCCCTCAATTCTTAGCAGAGATGACACCTTTTTGACAAGTTAGAAAGTGAGAAAAAGCTCTAACAAAATCTTGTTTTCAATAGCTTAAGTGTTCACCTCCCTCTTTCTCTTTGAAAAATCTGTAAGAGTGTGAACCACTTGTAAGAAGGTTGTAAGAGGGGTATTTGGTCCTTTCCCTTCAAAATGATTTACAAGTAGAAGTTGGGAGCCTCATCGAAGAAAGCTTCAAAAGTGGATGTAGGTCATTTGACCGAACCACTATACATCGTGGTGCTCCTTGAATGTGTGAGTATTTAATTTTTTGAACCATTTCTTTACTTAGCTACAAATCGTTCAGTTTTCATCTCCTGGCTATATTTACTCGAGTTATTTTAGTTAAGTCATCCTTAATCAAATTGAAATCTCTATATATTTACGAAATCGATTTCAAACTTACGACTTTTAATCCGCTGCACTAATTCACCCCTCGCTCCGATACTAACAATTCTAACTCAAAAGTTATAAATAGTAACATTTCTTATTATACACTCACTCCATTTTGGTTGTTGCCAACAATAATAACTTGGTCGTTTTCTTGTAAGTAGCGTTTGCTAACGTATTGTGGACGTTAAGATGCGTGCTTAAATTAATTGACCGGAGTTAAATGAAAGCACGAAATTTGATACCCAATTGATTACGGTTTTACGGAGCAATCCATCGTACCCCTGTTAACGTTTTCTTTATATTACCGATATAAATCTGATCATTTTCCAACTTAAGCTCTTAATATAATATGATCATGATAAAAATTTTAATATGATATCAGGATAGGAGATCATTTATTTTATATTATCCTTAGGTTTGAACTAATAGGAGTGCAATGCTTCCTATATTTATCTCGATGTCTTTGCGAAGATACTCCAATGATAGAAACAACAACAATATATATATATATATATATATATATATATATATATATATATATATATATATATATATATATATATATATATATATATATATATATATATATATATATATATATATAATATGTTGCACCGACAGCGTCATGATGGTTTGCTATCCACTGATATTTAAAAACACAAGAAATACAACTGGTCAACCGCATCGAATAGAGTTGACAAGTATATATTCTTGAATAGAATTCGGAGAGTAATATTCGAATAATATTACTTGTACGATTGAGAATTCAAGTATGAAAAAATATTTTTTCTATAGATAGATACGATGTGTGTGTCAACGTATTGGGTAGGAAACATAAAACTAATTTGGGTGTTGATATTTTTGATTTTCTTTATGGAAGGAGTGTCAAACTAAATAAATATTATATTGATTTTTTGATTTAAATTTTATTATCGATTATTGATTATTTTTCCTTTTGACATGCAAACCACTGTAACATCTGTGGTAAAAAGTTAACTTGGTTTATAAAATTAGGTTAATCTATTACTATTAACTCAAAATTAAGTATAATTAATTCATTAATTATCCCATTAGACCTCAAAAACATCAAATTCAAGCAATCACCAGAATATTTCAACACTTTCAGCTAAGACATTGTGCACATTCGAATAATCATCTAAATATTTTAAGACATTCTCCTGATTTAGTTGGTCCTCTAAATATTTCAATATTTTGTGTTAAGACATTCTGGTGAGCGTAAATACTCCACCATTTTCGGTCAACACATTCTGCAAATCCAATTAACCATCTAAATATTTTAACATTTTGTATTATTATAAAGTATTATTTATAGGAAAAAGAACTATTTATTGACCACGAGACACGGAGGCGCACCGACGCCGTGAAATCGAACGCCCACGAAGGAGGGATGGCAAAGATCCAACGGCCAGGACCTCACCAGCGCGTGCGTTACCGACCACGCTTTCGACTAGTCGACGCCCGTCGGAGCGCACTATAAGATGCGCGGACCGGGCGACGGAACCGAGCGCGGTGCAGTCCGTGCTGCCCCTCCCAAGCCCTCCTCTTACTTCCCTATGTTTCGTTAAATCCGTCTACATCTCTCTTTGTACCCCCGACCCCCTTTTCCTCCCCTTCCGATCAAGCAAAAATCCCCAAAAAATCTGCAAAAATCCTCAAAAAAAGCAGCGATCTCCCGTGATCCCAGATCCTTGTCCCCATAATTACCCACCAAAAAATCCTATCGAAAAGAGGAAGGTTTGTCGTGCTCGTCGTTGTAATCGCTAGGGTTTGTTCCAATAACGAGAGGAAGGGGGAGAAAAATTCCAAAAAATATCTATCCTGTGCGAGAGATGGCGCAGGCTCCGATGCAGCATCAGGCGCCGAACGGGACGGTCGACAACAATATCGCCTCCGCCGGCGGGGGCCACTCCTCGCCGACGTCGCTGTACGTGGGTGACCTGCACGGGAGCGTGACGGACGCGCAGGTCTACGATCTGTTCAGCCAGATCGGCCCCTTGCTGTCGGTCCGGGTCTGCCATGACGTCAATACGCACCGATCTCTCGGCTATGCTTATGTCAACTTTATTAACCCTGCCGATGGTGAGTTGGATCATCTTCTTGTCATCAGTTCAGGAAGTTCGATTTGATGCTTGGATTAGATGTCCACTCATGCTAATTTTGGATATTTAAATTGCTAATATCATGCTATTTATTCTCACACTCTTTTTTCCTTTCCTCATTTGATGGCCACAGCCAATTTCGTTGAGGTTTCTTATCATTTGTTTGACTAACCTGATGAAAATTATTAGTTAATGTTGGTTTTATGTTTAGATACCATCTGAGCAAGAGTGACTATGCTTTGGATTAGGTTTAGTGATGGTGTGGTATCAACGATTGGTAGGGTAGAAAGAGGCATATTGATGGACTACCAGCTATTATAAAAACTCGATCCACATTAAATATGAAGGTAAAGCATATAAGATCCTTCTTGTACTTTCTGAATGAAGTGGAGTAGTTCCTTTACGACTTGCTATTAGGATCTTGATAGCCACGAGTCTCTTCAATTGTCTAGTCATTAGTATCTAAAGAATTTGGCAAGGAAGCTTGAGTTGAGAAATAAGGGTACTCTGGCATTTTTAGAAGCCCCATTTTGGCAGTGGTAGAGTTTTGTTTTTCCCCGTGAAGTATCTGTTTTATATGTTTCAATTGTTTAGGTTGAATTAGTTGTTGTTTGTTATTACATGAGATAACTTTAGGCCTCAATTTTTTTCGGTATGTGATTTTTTGTTAAACATTTTAAGGGAAAATAAGAGTCCTTGATGTTCTAATTTTGACTAGGATGACGAAACTCTTCTTCTTGCACAAAGAAGAAATTGAAATCTTTGTCATCACTTGTTTTGATTGGTTCTTTTTTGTGTTTGTTTATCTTATTTCTGATATCTAGCATTAAGTGCTGGAAATTATTAATATGTACATGATCTTATTGTTTTTGCTGGTTATTCTCCCCTATTTGTGAATGGGGAACTTTACGATGAACGTTTTTGTAGGAGTTTGTGGCTCCTATCTGGTGCCTCATTCATTGAAGGAAGAGAAGTAGCCTCCCAAGAGAAAACAAAAAGAAAAAAAAGAAAAAAAAGGTTTTATTGCTTGTAAAATATTGGATAAATTGAGAGGATGACAATATCCTATTAAAAGAATTCCTAGATGACTTATTTGTGGGCCTATCATTGCTTGATCCCAAGTCATTGTTTGGATTTGGCAAATGATGTCACTGATTGGATGCTAAATCATTAGTGATCAATGAGTTCAATAACTCCTCAGTTGTGAACAAAGCATTGAATGTGATTATTGTGGTGGCTTGTAATTCCAATCTATATCCATCCTAATCTGTATGTTGTTTACTTATATATATCTTGATATCATTTATAAAATTTTCTGCTTCAATTGATTGACCAAATAATTAGTGTATTCAACTTGCTTTGTTGGATCACTGCTGGTGACAGTTGGATGACTATGCATTCTCCTTACATGGAGAGAGGCTGAAGTTCAAGCACCCTAACTTTGCTTGATATGCAAACCATATTATGAGTTACTTGATTAATTATAATCTGAGCCAATGATTTGTTGTAATTTTTTGCTTTATTGGATATACTGTTATATTTGTGATTGTGACGTCATCCAACAATCTATTGGGAGTCTCAAGTTTAGATTTTCTTAATAATTTTCATCAATGTTTGATTGTATCAGCATAGCATAAAAAATTGAAATATCCAATAATCTTAAATCTCTTTGACCTTGCTAATGTCTTAATTTTCTTTTCTAGTATTTGACTAAGAATTGAAAGAAAGGAAAATCCAACAAGAATTTCTTTGTGTTGTTGTCATGGAATCACATTGTGATCCTTGTCCTATATTTCTCCAGATTTAAAACATAAAATTGTACCTGTTCAACTTCATGTGCTCAAAGTTTGACATTGTAGAATCCCATTTTGTTTGCTGTCCTGCATTCTCTCCCAAGAATGTGAATTTTTATATCCATCACCTCGTCACATCATTAAATGAAATTTTTTTACTTTGGCTTCTGTAGTGAACACACTGACATCCTTCTTTGTTTTCTTGTCAAGTTAAATAGAATTTCTGATCACCTAGGAGAAAAAGCCTTAGAAGTGTGTATCTGTGGCAGTAGCTCTTTGGTATGAACAATTATTTTGTTCAGTCCAAGTGTGTTAACTGAATATTTTCATGCTCATAGACAACCCAATTTAAGCTAAAAGAAGACCTCATTCGTTGAAATAAAAACGGATGTATAAATGAATAAAATTACCTACAGGCCCATATAAGCATAGCCGAACAGTTGATCGTGATTTTGGGGTGTGAACAACAGCTATCTAGGCCAATTATCATTCTTAATTTTCTGGAAAGTAAACTTTAAGTAAACCTTTATATAACTTAATGAGCTCAAGCTTAACACAACCATGGGTGTGAACAATGGCTATCATAGGCCAATTATCATTCTTAATTTTCTGGAAAGTGAACTTTAACTAAACCTTTATATAACTTAATGAGCTCAAACTTAACACAGCCACTTGATCCTACCATCTGACTGATCTGATAGACATGAGAAGGAACTCATATCAGCTGGATGCTGATTTGTTCTCAACTTTTTTATGGTTCAGGATGTCATTGGCCTTTGGTCTCTTCCCTATTCTCAATTATTTCAGTCCTTTTCTGTCTATTTTCTTTTTTTACAAGATGATTTATTTCTCTTTCTTTGTAGCTTTTGTCCTTTCCGAAACAACAAACAAAAACATATCTTTAATTTTATTGACTTATTTGATTCAGGCTTTTTTAATCATAAATTCTGTTAAGAGTGTGTTTGTTGAAAAGAAAGCTTTTCAGAAATCAAGTTCCAATGAGTACCAATGTTTGTTATGGCATAAGAAGGATCCAACAATTTAGGGTTGTTATTTTGTTGAATCAGATTTAATCATTTGGTTTTGAGTTTAATCATTTAGATTGATATTTAAAGGTAGATTGGTCCAGAAAAATACTTAAATTAGGTTCCTCAATGTCTGATTAAGCATATTTACCTTTGTGATGTATTAAATTATGTAGTATTAATTTATTTCATTTTATTAAAGAGAGAGAATTGTTGTATTAGTTGTTACCTAGAGACCTTGGTTTCACTTTCCAGAAACTAACTTTGATCCCCCAGCTGAATTCAAATCTGTTAGGGTGGGGGATCTTGCTATGCCATACTTCTACCATTTCTTCTCACTTCTGCTATACTTAATACTGAAGAAGCAGGGTGCACAACTTACATTGAATGCATTTGGAAGTGCCACTTGTTTTAAACCGAACAACCCCTTGTGTTCTTTGTTGGATTGTTATTGTGTTAAATAAGCGGATGAACTGGGACTGAGAATTTGATGAGAAAAGACATTTTTGTTATACCTTACTATTCCTCTTGAATATTCTATTTTGAGATGTCTGATTATAAAAATTTTGCAATTGCTTCTCCAGTTTGTCTAAGCATTTATCTTTTATTGTGCTTCGCAATGCTGATGAGAGAAGGTTTTCCGCGGCTTCGTCAATGGTAGTGTCCTTATGAAAGACAGTACCTTCGTTTTGGGCTTTTGGCATAGATGATAGATCTATTGTGGAGTTTAAGCAATAAATTTATAAAATTGGTTTTCTGCAACATACCTGATTCTTCTGGGCATTGTTTTAAGTTCATTTGTTTCATTTATAATTTTTGTTGTAAAATCCGAGATGCTTGGGTATGAAAGTTGTAGTAGAATCACTATAATGCAGACATTGTTAATGTTACCTTTCTGAAGTTTGAAATTTGTTAAAAATGGTTTTTTTAATCTGATGCTAGCTTTATTAATGCCATTCATGCTGTAAATTTTTTATAATAACTAAGATGATTCTTGTATTGATTAGAAGCTCTTTCACCAATGTCAGACAACTTGGTTGTTTGTCGCTGTTATCATTGGATTATTCTTCATGGTCATTGAGGGCTTTCACTATGTGGAAGCTGTCTCAGTACAAATATTGTGCTAGTCTTTTGATTGTTCCATAAAGATTCTGAGTATGACACTACAAGGGAAAAAAAGTGATGCTTATTTTAGTGTGATGGTCAAATGATTTAGGAAGACTTTTTTTTTTGGATCTGACCCTCATATGTCTGACAGCTGCTACGGCATTGGATGTGCTGAACTTTACCCCACTTAACAACAAGCCTATTCGCATCATGTATTCGAACCGTGACCCTAGTATCCGCAGAAGTGGAGCAGCAAATGTTTTCATTAAGGTACAATGCAATTTGGTTTGCTGTAACAATAACATTCTTTTGTCTTTATGGCTTGCTTGTTTTATGCTACTTACGTTTCCTTTGCAATTTTTTGTCTTGTACTCTTCCCTGCCCCCTCAGAATTTGGATAAAGAAATAGACAACAAGGCACTACATGAGATATTTTCGTCTTTTGGTAGTATTCTCTCCTGCAAGGTCGCAACAGATGCATCTGGCCAATCAAAAGGCTATGGTTTTGTTCAATTTGATCAAGAAGAGGCAGCACAGAATGCAATTAATAAGCTAAATGGCATGCTTGTCAATGATAAACCGGTTTTTGTTGGACCGTTTGTTCGCAAGCAGGAAAGGGAAAATTCTTTAGACAAGACAAAATTTTGTAATGTCTTTGTCAAAAATCTATCAGAGTCGACTACGAAGGAAGATCTAGAAAACATATTTGGCAAGTATGGCAAAATAACCAGTGCTGTTGTTATGAGGGAGGAAGATGGAAAATCAAAATGCTTTGGGTTCATTAATTTTGAGAACCCGGATGCTGCTGCCCGAGCAGTACAAGAACTCAATGGGCATAAATTTGATGATAAGGAATGGTATGTTGGAAAGGCACTTAAGAAATCTGAAAGGGAACTGGAACTGAAAGAAAAGTTTGATCGGAATGCAAAGGAGACAATGGACAAATATCAAGGTCTTAACTTATATTTGAAGAACTTGGATGATAGCATTGGAGAAGATGAACTGAGAGAACTCTTTTCTGGTTTTGGTATGATTACTTCTTGCAAGGTATAATTTATCTATCTTTGTACATATTTTGCTCAATTTTTTTGGTAAGTTCTACTGGCCGTTTTATGGATGTGGTTAAATCACAGGTTATGCGGGAACCTAATGGTATAAGTAAAGGTTCTGGATTTGTTGCTTTTTCGGCTCCTGATGAAGCAGCTCGAGCTGTAAGTTTTCCCAATTTTATGTGTTTGGGAAAATGGTAAACTGAAATTTTTTTCCTTTTTATGTAGCTCACAGAGATGAATGGGAAGATGGTCTGCGGGAAGCCACTTTACGTTGCACCTGCACAGCGTAAAGAAGATAGAAGAGCTAAGTTGCAGGTATTTTACTTTATCCAAGTATTTTATCGATGTAATGATCAAGCCTTAATGTGAGTCATCCTATGGTCAGCTGGTTTTAAATGCAGTACCTTCTACTAATGGCCTATCTCTAGTTTAGGATACCTTATTACAATGTAGAAGTTTGAAGGGGCAGAGCTGTGCATTACTTGAAAACATAAGGCACATGTTCTTTGATGGCAGCTCCAGTATCTGAATGATGATACATATTTCATTTTGATGAGTGTTATGCTAAATGAGTGGTATTATGACCTGTACTTTTTGAATTCAAATTGTTGTCCCTGATGCTATTGCTCTACTTTGTTTTTCTTGGCTAGATTGAAATGAATTGAGCATAATTCTTCTGATGTATGAAAAATGCTTATGTAATGTGCTCGGATATCTGAGGAGAATTATGTACTAGACTTTCTATGTAATGGAAATTTTACGTTTAGCCAAAAAAAGTGCTTCACTGATGCTGTTAAAGCAGCAAACAGTCTAGGAGGAATAAAATTTTGTTGATATTTTGGGTTGGTCAAAAAAGCCTATTGATTGTCTTCATTTAGCTTTTGTTGTTCGAAGTTGATGTAGTTTTTATTGATTTGCTATTTACATTTGATTTTATGAGGAGTGACAGGAGAATGTCTAGTAGTGTTTGTCAAATATTCTTTTCTTATTTGTAGTTCTGGGAGGACTTCCTGGATGTGTTTTGAGATATATATTGGTTCTTTTGGGAAGTTTGCTTTTGATTGAAACTTTGTGCATTGTTCACTGGGGACTGGTAATGGGAGTTAAAACTGGTTGACCATTTTGTGAACATATGAAATCAATACTTAGGTTTCGGTTCACTATCATCTACCATCCATCATTCAAGATTTAAACTAAACAAATAAGTCCTGATCCAAACAAACCCATTTCTTTTTTCCAAACTACTGTTTTTTTTGTTCCACCTGCCCAGTGCAACGACATCCTGCTGCTTCGTTTGATTTCTGTAAAAAGATTTGCAACCCTGTAGCATAGTCGCTTCAAAATGCAAAGTCATAAATGTTTCCACAATTTTGACATACAATAGTATTATGCTAACTTCATATTTATGGGCTGTTTTACATTCATCCACGAATCCTTACTACCTTTTTGTGATTGTGTTATCTCTGTGAAACACCATAAATTTTAAAACAGTGACATGTTAAACAATCTTTTATATGGCTGCTGCTTTCAACTTTGCTGTTCACACTTGTAGATATATTCAGATTAGTGTTGTTAGCAGCTCCTTTTTGCTGTTGTTAGAGTTATAAAGTGCATTTTGACAGATAACTTCAGCTGTAAATACTAATTAACCACAACTCTCTGCTTCCAAGTGTGTTTAACAATCTTTTCTGACAACCATGATACAAAGATGGCATAGCAAGCTTGTAGCTTATCCTTTGTGGGATTTTGACATTATTGTAGCAGTGATTTTGGCTCTGATGGTGTCTATGGCTACCACAAGCCTTTTCTCAAGTTTGTATAATTGCTTTTGTTACATCAGATCTGCAGAAAAGTTTCAGGATAGCCATGATTTTCTATCCTTCTGACTAATTTTAAGCTTAGGAACATAAAAGATTCTGACAAGTTATTAAAAATTCACTGGAAGTTGTGAATGACCATAATATTTGGTCTGTATCATGAAGTTTGAGAGCTGCTTTGTTTGAGATGGTAATGTTTATCAATAGCAAATTTGCTTTATAAAAGCAAGTATTAAGCACTTGTTAAGTGTTGGGAAGTACACAGGCACAGTGCATATGGATGTGAATTCATGTCTTTCATGGCCTATCCACCCCTTTATTTAGCGAGATGACAGTGAATGGTCAAGCTTGTATACAATGGGGGTTGATGACTTATTGGAGTGTAAACTCGAGGTGTATGTTGAGTCATGTATCATGTGTCCCTGTGAATGAGTTGCTTCTTAAAAGTGAGACTGAAAGACCAAGCTTGCTTACATGTCAAGGGGGATGAGGAGCATTAGATAGTTTATTGATGAACTTTTATTGTCTTTTGGGAGGTGTTGAAAAAGGTTGCTAAAAGGAAGATGCTTGGTGCAATATTGCAGCACAGAAGTGTCTTTGTTTTAATGTGGTTATGCGTGCAATTGATGGTAACTAATAACAGTATAAAAGCTTGTTGCAAGCACCTTGTTTGAATAATAGAAAAATAGGTATAAAGAGCTCTAGACATTGTCAAACACTTCTAAAATATAGCTTCTTCCAACTCCAAAGTCATCCAAAGGAAATTTGAAAACTTTAGCAAATGAACTTCTTAGATCACAACTGTAATTTGAAGGATATGTAACAATTCACAGAAGTGGCATCGAAAAAGTTGAAAAGGTTAGTAAAATTGGTATAGTTTCTGAAGTTATGGAAGGTCAAATGTCAATTGAGTTAGCAGATCAAGATATTGCGCATGACTTGTTGACAAATGAAGAACCTTCATAGCCTGTTTAAAGCAACCTTAGCAACTGCAGCCTGCAAGTAATGTATCCTGGCAGCACAATTATTTTTAACCTTGCCCTCCCTCATAGCCTGTTTAAAACAACCTTAGATCCTGCTTATCTCCACTTTCTGAGACCACAAGCAACCAGTTTGGCAGCTGTTATTCCCTTTTCCTTGGACCTTGTTGACTTATCTACATAGCAGCTACAGCCTGTTTAACAAGGCTGGCCAAGAAGCTTCACCCAAACTTGTAAGATGGATTCTTCAGGTTTGGACACCAACACATTGTTTTACTAGTCATTTGTCTCCTGTGTTGGAGCTCTATATTATTAAATGTCAAAAACAAAAATCTTCAATTGAATGATTTAATTAGCCACAGGTAACTGGTATTAAGAATTCGAACAGTCGTATATGGTGCTTATAATTGAACTGCTTGTTAAATTTTGTCAATTTCCTTTGACAAGTATAGTTCTCGACAGGGAGCACCTTGCTGATTTTAGAACAGCATCGCACTGGGAATGCAGTTTTTAGGCTGCCTCAAACTTCTTCTTTATGATGTCTGTCAAGTTTGGATAGCTTCATTGTCCACTTGTCATGCATGAGTGTTCTACTCAGGTGTTTACTTTTGCAAGTACCAAACCAGATTATTTTACTTTCCTTGAATGGTCCAACCTAGTAGTTATGTACAGTGTACTGTTAGCTGGCATGGTGGCCTTTGTACCATTTTGTTTTTATTTTTTACTCTGCCATTAGACAGTACTACCTCTGCATGTATTGTTTACATATATGTTTTTTGGTCATTTTTATCATGCTTTCTATTGGTTTTGTTAATTTTCAGGCACAGTTTTCACAAGTACGGCCAGTAGCAATGGTGCCTACTGCTGGTACTCGTTTTCCCATGTACCCCCCTGGTGCTCCTGGTGTGGGGCAACATATATTTTATGGTCAAGCACCTCCTGGCCTTATTCCACCACAGGTAACTATTATATTGTTGTTATGTACTTTGATTTATTTATTTTTTCAGTCAACAGTGCTTACAAAAAAATTTAATGCTTTTCTTCCATGCACAACCCCTTAATGATACACCTTATGTTGATTGACTGTCTTGAGTGTCTTCATTATATGCAATATTAATATAAGATATCTTGATGAAGCGTAATATTGATGTTAAAAAAGAAAACTCATATTTCTTGGGATTATTTAGTTTTTATCTTAAGATTTGATTTGGCCGAAAGTTAAAGAAAAAGCCCACGATCATCATTCAAGCTGTTATTTAATTTGGTGAGTAGTGATAACTCAATGATGGTTAATATGCATGTCATATAACATCCATTATAATGCTTAATAACAGGTTTGAGCATCAATTTTCCAATGTAATTGATTTTTTTTTTTCCTGTTATGATTTTTTTTATATTTCAATGTGAAAGACATTGCAGCATTATGGTTCTCGGACAAAGTTGGAGAACATGGAAAAATGGGGATTGGAAGTTTGATATGCTTAATGTTGATGAATTTAGCTGCTTGCCCCACTTAACAGAAGACCACTTGTATGCCATTTCCATTATGTTACAAAAGGTGCATTAAGCACTTTCTGAGATGATCAGGCAAGGACGAGGACATGAAGGACACCTTCTCATTATATTAACTATTTGTCTTTTCTACGGCAATGTAACAACTAGCATTTTTCATAATCTTAACTATTGAAAACCATTTCTAGCATTTATGTTGAGGCTGCTTCTTTCCAGCTCAAATCTTTGTCAAATCTTGTCAGGGCTTTTGACCCAATGATGAGATTAGTGTGAAAATAGATGGATAGCTTTGACGATATGATGCTTAAGGAAAATATGCAATTTGCAGATGCTTTTTCTTTTTTATATTGGATGAGTTTTGATCTATTGATCTATTCTTTTTTGTCATTGCCAAATATTTGGATGCTATTGGAAATCTAATCTTCATATCATTACATTTCAGATTGATAAATTGTTATTGTGCACTGGGTTGATTGATGTTGTAATTTTTTATAGTTCATAAATTAGCACCAATACTTATTAATCTTTAATTGCATTCTCAAAATTCTACAATTTCATCTACAGCCTGGATTTGGTTTCCAACAACAGCTTATTCCTGGAATGCGGCCCACAGGGGCACCTATGCCAAATTTCTTAGTGCCCCTAGTCCAACAAGGTCAGCAGATGCATCGCCCAGGAGGTAGGCGTTCTGGAGTAGGACCTAGACAACAAATGCAGCAGTCTATGCCTCTAGTTCAGCAACAGGTCTGCGATCATCCTCTTTGCATTCGGAGATGTTTTTCCCTTTCTGACCTTTTGCAATATTATATTTATATGGTATATTTCAGCAATATTCACATAATTGCAACTGGTTGTAAATAAAACATGATAAAACAGGAGAGGTGTTGAATGGGTTAAGATCCACATTGTGTTTTAAATTGGTTTTGCACTAGTTCTGATTTATTTGAGGGGGTGAGGCAACTAGTTATATATGTGGTAGATACTGATTTGTTAAAAATTAACTGACTGGTCAGGTAGATGCCTGAAATGAGCAGTTCTAACCTCATTAGAGGCATCTGAGTGCTGGATTTGCAAAAAGCATCACGGAAAGATCAAGCACATTGTCACACTTTTCGATGATAAAATTAAGCATGCATGATAATAGATGGAGGAGAGTACAGATGGGATCCATGCTTACACTGAGAGACATAGGGTGCGCAAGTATGGTCCATCTAAATTTTGAGCTGTGCACAGCTGTATGTCTGATGTGTTTTACTTCTCGATTTCTCATCAATGAAATCTGAAATATTGCTATATGATGGTCTGGTGCTTGGTCCACTTTGTTGATTTTTCTGCCTGCATGATTTGGAGCTACGCAATATGAATTGTTACTTTGTTGCAAATGCAGTAATTTTACTTCTTGATTGTTCCAGTGATCCTGATTTGTATAGTGCAAAATGTGTATTCATATTATTTTTTGCCAAAATTGGATAGCAGATGTTTCCAAGGGGCCGTGTCCAGCGCTACCCTCCTGGACGCAACATGCCTGATATTCCAATACCAGGTGTTGTTGGAGGGATGCTATCTCCCTATGACATGGGAGGTTTGCCCATGCGAGATGCTCCTATGTCACAACCTATTCCCATTGGGGCATTGGCTTCAGCCCTTGCAAATGCTACTCCTGAGCAGCAAAGGATGGTATGTCTTTTCACTAGATGCATCTCCTACCAGTTACCGTGTGCAACTTTTTTTCTTTGTATATGTTTTTAAACTGTTATGCCATTCTGTTAGTAGTACATATTTGTTGGGATAACATGTCTCACACATATTATATTATGCGGCAGAGTAATGTTTGTTTCTTTAACTAAAACCAGCACCAAACTATGGGTAAAAATGAGTGAACCTCCTGAAACTCCATGGCCATACATGGCCCATCTCCCAGCCACTTGATGGTCTCTGCATTTTCAGATTGACCGAATCCATCTCTGGGCTTGAAATCCTTGTCACTTGCTTTCCTGTGGAGCCTATCACTGACCACAAATTGTTCAGGATGCAGATATTATGCTCATATATTTGAAGTATACCATTATGCTTGGTCAGTGGGGACTATCTTAATGTCCCATGATCAGTTACTGTGTTTGATTTGTGATTCTGAAATGATCCACTGATAATGATTCAAATGTTTTTCCTGTCTAGATGCTGGGTGAGAATCTGTACCCACTAGTTGAGCAACTCGAACATGATCATGCAGCCAAAGTTACAGGGATGCTACTGGAGATGGACCAGACTGAGGTCCTGCATCTGCTGGAATCTCCAGATGCCCTGAAAGCGAAAGTTGCAGAGGCAATGGAAGTTCTGAGGAACGTCGCACAGCAGCATCAGGCTAATGCCCCCACTGATCAGTTGGCGGCGTTGTCCCTGAATGATGGCCTTGTTTCTTGAGATCGCAGAGACTCGATTAAAATAATACCGGACACCGTCTGGTGACAAACAGCTGGTCTTTTGAGGTTATTTTGGCTTGGTTTTTGTTGGATTGGGTGTCAACTATGCCATTGTCGACCTGTTTGTCAGTGGAAACAATGATTGTATTGGCTTGAATTTGACTTACTACTGCTGCTTGCAAGTGTTGCAGGTATGATATGGTCATTGGCATTGGGAATCCAGGAATTGCTGGCACAACATGAGACGGACACCTACGCTAAAGTAGACAGCATATTCTTCGCCTCAGCAGTTTAACCATGGCCTTCAGGTGCGTTTTCTCACCTTGTCATGCGCTAAACCAAGAAAGCCGCATTGGTTTAGTCATCCCTCACCATGGGTTGAGCGAACAACCCTTTAGGGTTCCGAGTGCCTTGACTGTCCAAGCCAATGGACATTGGCATCTGTTAACTTTCACCAGTCTGATCTTTGTAGTCTGTTGTTTCCGTGAGGCAGAACAAGGAACGAGCTTTGGGAGACTTTGTCCCACTTGTGTAGAGAGAGAGAGAGAGAGAGAGAGAGAGAGAGAGAGTTATTTGCATTTGAGATGGGTAATGGGTTCGGAACATGAAAGACCTAGGTTCGAGGGAGTTAGTACGCACGTGTCTAAAGTATCGCTTGGGTGGCGATTAGATCAGATCGAAGTTATGAGATGATGTCAACAATGACTAGACATCATAGTATGGGAATTGATAGTCTAAAAAGCTTTTAGACTCCATGCGTTTTGACCACCAAGTTGGACTTTCGATGAGAGCAGCTCTAGTTTCGACAATTTGGTTCACAGAAAATAGTAGAGATTTTGGAAGTGGAGTTGATCCGTATAGTCTAAAAGTATGCAAAAAAAAAAAAGAAAGTTTAATGTGACATGACCAATGACCGCTTGCTTCATCTTTGTCAAACCCTCATGCTTCTTTACTCCCTCTCAAGAACATGATGGCACGATCTTCTCTACAGAGATCATGTTTTCTTCAATGTCTGCACTATTTATTGAGCTGGACATGGAAGTTTTGACATGGCCAACCCTTTCAGTCTAAAGAGTAATTTCTTAGACTGCATCATTTTTTTGACATCATTAGAACATATTTATACAATACTGGGTCAATAGATGTCTCCTTAGTGCACACTCTACACAGGACAACTGTTTACATAGATCACATTTCAATTTGATCAAATTAGGTGGAGAATATTCATCTGCATTTATGTTGACCAACCTTAAGAAACACACCTTGCTTTGACCATCATAATGTTAAATCTCCCTTCAAGTATACCTAAATCATCATTCTAATTGAATCATTCAATTGGTTCTTTAATCCCTTTTCTGCTTTTCTTTAAAGGAGGCGAAAGGCCTCGATCATGTCAATGACGGTCGTTAAGCCCTTAATTTTCTTATGACAACCTAATATTATTCGATCATTCCTTTACTGGGTCAATGGTATGATTCTGAACTCTTGCCCTTCCGTTCATCAAAGGTGCAGTCCTTTGTCATCTCGTATGTCGTCTTTTTGTCCCGTGGCCAAGTGCATGATACCTTCTGCTGGCACATAAATGACAGGAAAGGAAATGTAAAAGGACCACCATTTCCCCTCTTGCATTTATGTATGTATGTATGTATGTACATATATACATACATAGGTATGTATGTATATACCTATGTGACCAGCAACACATAGGTATGTATGTACATATATACCTGGAGGATTATACTACTGCCTGTAAAAAACAAAATACATCTACTTTATAATGCTATTGCTGCTAAAAATCTGCTCCTGTTTTTTTTTTGTTTTTTCTTCATACGTATGACGTGGTCAAGTCCTATACGGATAGTTCTTTATCATCTAACACGGGAGGAAATATGCACCACACGAATATGATCGAACTTGGCACTTGAACAGTCAAATGTTAGGTGTCGCAAAAAGATTTGAACCTATGATCCTTTGAAAGGATTTTTTTTTAATTTTTTTATGATCATCTTCCTTTGTTGTTTTAGGTCTGGTTTTCTTGCTCCTTCACAAAACATTACATTTTTTCCTGAGGATGTATATTATTAATTAATAAGGCAATTAAATATTTATTTATGCTTTTGAATTTTTATCTCTCTTCTTATCCCATTTAAAGTTATGTAAATAGTGGAAAAAAAAACTAATGCATTATTTTATGTGTGATAAGATAAATCGAGATGGATTTTGATGTAGCCATTGAAAGGAATGGCGGGTGGATCATCTGAAGCCTGTCTACTGTTCGAAGAAAAGTCAACATGCCGGCGGTGTCGGTAGTGGAATGGAGGATCCCAATTGCATTATTATTCACATCACTTTCTTCTTAGTTTATCGCCTTGTCTTCCTCGTCACACCTCCGTCGCCACAATTCTTCCATTAGGATAAGACAACGGCCACAACTTAGCTGAGCCACACCTCCTCTCTATCTCTTTCTTTCTCCGCCACTATCTCTCCTGAAAAGTCCTCCCCCCACCGCTTCTTCCGCACATCATCTCGAGCCTCCGTTTCATCCCCACCAAGCGATCTCGACCGTTGGCTTGAGGAAGAACTAAGCTCCGATCTCTCTCCCACCCATCTCTATCATCGTCGTGTGTATGTGTGAGAGAGAGAGAGAGACCGAGCGGATGGGGGGTTTCCGTAGGCGAGGCGGAAACGTCGACGTCGGCCACTGGGTCACGTGTCCGGTGGTGGCGTGCTGCGCTCCACATCGCCTGTCGGCGGCGGCGGCGGCTGGGATCTCTCTCCATCCTTCCACGTGGCAGCATCTCCTTATCAAGCTATCGCGTCCGTGTCCCGTCTCGCTTTGCCTTGTTTGTTTCTTGCCGACTACGTGTATAATTTCTTGGCCGTTGAAAGGGTTGATTTGACACAATCTACACCGCAGGATTTGTCAAACTACGTAGAATTATTAGCATCTTAGCCGTCGGTTTCCGTCGCCAAAGAGCACAGCTCTTTACATACACACTACACTCACTATTCCGTTTGGCTTTTAGTTATTGTAGTTCTCATCAGCAGCTTTAGTTAATCCCCTCAACATTTTAGTGATAACTATATATGTTATTGAGAGAGAGAGAGAGAGAGAGAGAGAGAGAGAGAGGGTGAAGGGATGGAGGGGCAGTGCTGCTCCACCTCCACCAGCGAGGAACCAAGGAAGCCACCGCCGGCAGCGTCCAGGCGGAGGGTGGTGGCGGCGGGAAGCGTTGGCGGCGGCAGGGACAGACCTTTCAGAGGAGTCAGGATGAGGAAGTGGGGCAAGTGGGTGGCGGAGATACGGGAGCCTAACAAGCGGTCGCGGATTTGGCTGGGATCCTACTCCACCGCGATAGCTGCCGCCCGGGCATACGACACCGCCGTCTTCTACCTCCGGGGTCGCTCCGCCAGGCTCAACTTCCCGGACGAGATCCTCGCTGAAGATCCAGAGGCGGAGGGCTTCGGCAGCGGCGGCGTTATGTCGGCCGACTCGATCCGGAAGAAGGCCACCGAGGTGGGCGCGCGGGTGGACGCTCTCCAGGCGACACTGGTACCACCACAGCCGCCACCATCACCGCCGCTGCCGCAGCAACACCACCTTCAGATTCAGTGGCGATCCAAGAATCCTGATTTGAATCAGCAACCGAGCCCGGAGAGTTCCGATGTCGATTGAAGTGCTACAAACGCTATCAGCACATGTTCCATAGCCGGTGAACAAGGATAGAAAAGGACTATAACTTCATTTTCTTGTGCCCTTTTTTCTTGTGTTGATGTCTTTTATCTCTCTAAGTTTGCTTCTTCTTTGAGACTTTTGGTTACGAAGTGGAGTAAGGAAGAAAGATAACGGTGGCTGGCCAAATTCCAAGTCGTAAGAAGGTGAAGACAGATAAGAGAGAAAAGAAGAAGATGACGATGATGATGGAATCCCTAAGTGGCGGGTCCCTTGTGCTGTGTCCACCATCATGCTGTTACCTCAGGAACAAGTCTCTTCTAAGCATGCATGGACTCCTTAAGAACTACTTAGATATTCGTACTAGACTGTAACGCCATGAACATGGCTTTTTCTGTGCATGTGTGGGTGCCAAAGCTACTTTAATCTTCGTGCCGCTATGTTCTCCGGTAACATGAGATGGACGAGTGGTTCGAAATGGACCTGACCGTTGTTTGATTCGAACTGAAATCAGATTAGAATTGTAATCGGAATTGAATTGACTTACGATTCGTTTTGTTAGTGAACAAATATTTCATGGTTGATTAGTCAGCACGGCCTGGTCCATGGGTCAATATCGGGAATCTTCTACTGACTGAGCTGGATGTCGAGGTCGATCGGGCCCTCACGACGGGGTGCTGATTAGCGTTCCTTGGTATGCTGATCCGGGCACTATGTATGCCGTGCTGCATCTCTCCTTCTCCGGGGTGGTTGGCAGCTCATCTTCGTGAGATGACCGTGTTTTCCTGCAAAAATGGCCCTCGTTGGGATCACCCGATGAGGCCCCTCCGACGAGCAAGTCAATGGAGTGATCAATTGATTTTTCTCTCCCCCCCTTTTTCCTGGATCAGGTCGGGGGTATTTATACCTGCGTGTGGGAATTGGTCGGGCCCTAGTCCAACATGGCCATTGACTCTAGGGGCAGAACAACCTCTCTGATAAGGTGGCATCTTCGAGGGTGCTTGAGCGGCGTCAGACGGCACTGCCCTAACAGCAGACGACACCGCCCCTAACACTTGGGGTGGTCAGGCCGCATAGTCGCACCATTGAAGCTTGACGTGGCATGCACCCCGCGGTTCTGGAGGCGTACGGTGTTGCGTCGGTCTGTAACGTTTGTCGGTGGTTCACATAGGGCCAAAATACACCCTATCACTCCCCACCCCCCTCTCTGAGGCGTGCCGACGGATCGCTGATGGTCCTATTGGAAAAATCTTTGGGGGCGACATCACATGCGCAGCGGAAGAACAAGAAAACAAAATCCTCGATTCCCAAGGAGATGTTCATCGTCGTGCGAAGATTGGTGCGCAAAATCTGCGAAACTAAAAAAAAATTACGTATAGAGTAGATTGTGTTACCTAGGGAGATCGTATATCCCTGTTTCCTTACAGATCCTTAGGAGAGGGTGAAGGAGGTCAAGCGTCATCTTCTCTAGCGGTGATCCACATAACAGGGCTGCGACGACGCTCCTCAAAACTCCTGGCCTGCTCTGAGGTGGAGAGGGGAAGGAGAATAGGAGAGGCAAGCAAAGGCTCTAGCCTATGAGGCTCTGAATCCCTCCTATTTATAGAGGTCCCTTGTCAAACCCTAATGGATCCTCACCTAGTGGGTATTGGATCTGCATCCAATGACCCAAGCCTTTTAGATTAGTGGACCTTTATCCAATAATCTCTCATGGGCTCTTATTGGATCTCGTCCATGGGATCCAATAATTCAGGAGGTTTATTGGATATCCAAGAAACAAGGGCTCCGTCGGATATCTCATATCTGAACCTCTACTCATCGCAATGCCTACCATATGTGTGTGACCCTCTAGGCCCAATATCGAGCTGGCCGTGAGTCATACCTATCAGAACTCCTTCTATCTCAGTGAATTATTATCTCTGTAATAATTCACTTGACTCATCGACTACGGACGTACTAGGCCACTACGCCGTAGTCCCTAGATGATACAAGGGAATCCAATCCATTGGACCTGTTTGTCCTTAGTTACCGTGTACCTATAGTCCCTCATCCATCTAATATCCCAAAGACCGTATATCGAGCATGGTGCTGTCAGACCCATACGGTTTCTACTCGAGTCTCGCTCTAATCGGATTCTCCCGGAGAACTCTTTCTCTCTCAACCCGAATGACCCTGGCCAGGGATTTGTCCGAGCAAGAACACATGAGATATTCTTCTCATGATGTCAAGAGTGGATGATCCTCTATTGACACTCAATAGCCCTCGTAAGGTCGACTACCACTCCCAATGACCAGCTATACTAGATCTGGGACAGTCAAACCTATAAGTCTGGTATCAAAGAGTGGAGCACTCATACAGGACATCCTTGGTGTCTCAAGTCTAAGGACCAGATATACCACTGGGACTACGGAATCGCTATCTGACAACAAGGCATCATCAACCATCCAGCATTCCGTAAGCGGATCAATCAGTGAACTCATTCTCCAATGAGCACCTGTACTGTATCCCTAGTGTCTCTACACGAGCAGCTATGAGACCCGCTGCATCCATCATATGAACGAGTATACAGCACATCAGTCTGTCCAGTTATCACGATATCCCTCTCGAGTAACCTATGACCGGGATTATTTAGGATATGTGTTTAAAGGTGAATCGATCTCATTTTCGTGATCTCATCACAATTCGATTCCCATTGCACAAATCCAAGGACATCACAATATATATATATGCATATATGCAATAGTTATAAAGTGATATATGCCAAAATATAATAAGCAAAAAAGATTCTGTATCAAGTCACACGTGCCATCACTCACGTGATTGGCTTGCTGGGCACCTATGACTAGCAATCTCCCACTTAACCTAAAGCCAATCACCTATGTGTCTGATCCCCATCAGACCCCTGTGACGCTCAAAGACAATCTGAGACAACGGCTTTGTCAGTGGATCTGCAATGTTATCTTCGGATGGAACTCTTTCCACTACTATATCTCCTCGGGTTACGATCTCTCTGATAAGGTGGAACCTCCTCAGAACATGCTTAGATTTCTGATGAGACCTAGGTTACTGTTAGAACCCTTGCATATTCTAAACTTGGGGTTGATATCTTTAGGGGATTAGCCTCCTTGGAACTCTATAAGGGTTCCTCCCTCCAAGTTGCTGCTCAAAGGCTGCAGAAAAGATTCATCTATTGCTTAAGAAAAGAGAAGGAATACATGGCTATTTATAGGGCTTCTTGTTAGGACTCTTGGAGAGTCCTAATTGAGAGGGACATTCATGTAAAACTGTTAGGACTTTAGCTAGGAGAGTCCTAATTGAGAGGGACATTCTGTTAGGACTCTAGCTAGGAGAGTCCTAATTGAGAGGGACATTCTGTTAGGACTCTAGTTAGGAGAGTCCTAATTGAGAGGGACATTCATGTAGGAGGTTTTTTCTTAGAGAAGAATTAGGAGTTGTAAGGGAATAGGAGTCTTGAGTAGGAGTCCTATTAGGAGTTGGTTAGAAGTAAGAGTCTTAAGTAGGAGTCCTATTAGGAGTTAGGGTTTAGAAGCCCTATAAATAGCCATGTATTCCTCCTCTTTTCTCAAGCAATAGATGAATCTTTTCTGCAGCCTTTGAGCAGCAACTTGGAGGGAGGAACCCCTATAGAGTTCCAAGGAGGCCGATCCCCTAAAGAGATCAACCCCAAGTTTAGAATCTGCAAGGGTTCTAACACCTGGTATCAGAGCAGCGTTCTTGGCGTCTCGCTGCCCTTTCACAGCCATCCATCAACCCTCCACAACCATCCAAAGCAATTCCCACAATTGCTTAAAAGATCGTCACCGAATTCCGCCATCATCTCCACCACCACGGATCATCCTTTGATCTCCCCGTGAATTGCAACAGGTTCTGGTTTCCTACCTTACTGCTGCTGCAATTTAGTTATCCTTATTCGAAAATCCAAAAAAAAAAAAAAAATCGTTCCTATATTGCTGCATAAACTTTTCATCACAAAGTTTTCATCTCTACGACGAAAGATATATTGCAGAATTCCAGCCGCATATCACCATCTGTTTGATCTTGCTACTGTGCTTTTTCTATCCAAATTTCTACGAAATTTTTATGACATCTTTGACACTTCTTAACAGTGGATTTCCCTTTGGTTTCATCAAAAAATTCTTAATATAAACTACTGATCTTTTATGTCCAATCTGCTACACTTGAAAATCTATGCTGCAGAAAATTTCAACTGCATATCGTTGCCTTAACCCATCTATTTGCAATCTTTTTTGAATGAAATTTCTTATAGACTTCATATATCATCTTGGCTTCCATCTAAGATTGATCTATTAAGAAATTCATCTCTAAAAACGATTTTATGTTGCTGCAAATTTTCATCGTAACCCGCTGAAATTTTTCGACGATAATTCTGCAATTGCAACTTGCACCAATTTCTTTGCTGTTATACTGCCGAAATTTTCTTGATTAAATTAGATATCCTTGCTGTCATATAAACTGTGATTTTGCTATCAATTCCCTCCTCAATTCTCTTAAGTTTTTGGTGGAAATTACGTCGAGAAACCGTTGTTTCTTCGACGACAATTCTACTCTTACAAGACAGCACATACTTGCTGCAACTTCCACGGATTTCTGTCAAACCTTTGCTACCATCTACCACAGATCCAAAACTTTCATCCAGAGCCCTAAAACTCTACCAAACCACACCCTCAAACTGCACCCAAAACAGCCACAAAACAAGCCTAAACCGTAGCCTACATCCACCAATCCACCAACACTTTCGACCATCACTTCTCTCAACCTATACATGCCTTTAACCCAACAGCAAAAGAGAGATCTTAACATCATTGATTTGGGGCCATATACTATGGCATCTAAGGAGGCAATCAATGCTAAATTCGAAGCCTTGGAGGCGCGAATGGAGGATAAGATTCGGACGCTCTTTACCGAACTCAGATTGGGCCGACCACTAAGCCCGAAGAAATCATATCAAGGAGAGAGCTTTGCCCAATCACACCAAGCCCGAAGAGATGACTTCCAAGAGAGGGGAAGCTCTATGACCAACCCCAACTATCCATGCATGAGAGTGGACTTCCCTAGATGGGAAGAAGGAGACCCGATTGGTTGGATTTCGCATGCGGAGCGATATTTTCGGTACCACAAAACCGCGGATGTATCTATGGTGAAAATTGCAGCTATACATCTTGAAGGGGATGCTATTCAATGGTTTGACTGGTTTGAACATACTTATGGAGTCCTTTCATGGCGACAATTCAAAGAAGAACTGCTGATTCGCTTCAGACCAACCGATTACGAGAATATTGACAAACAACTAGCAAAGATCCGACAAACCTCCACCATTCAGGAGTACCAAACCAGGTTTGAAAGGTTATCTAATCAAAATCATGATTGGTCTCAAAAACAGCTATTGAGGACCTTCATTGAGGGCTTGAAGCCGGAGATCCGAGGAGAAGTTAAAGCGCGACAACCGTATACGCTTATGGCAGCCATCTCTTTCGCACGACATCAAGAGGAGCAATTGAACCATGAAGCTCGGAGGACTAGGGTCACTCCTCAACCAGTAATATTGAAGCCCTCAGCCCCCCCTATTGTCGACCAAGTCCCTGCACCAAAGAGGTTAACAGGAGAAGAGCTTCGGGAGCGATATGCGAAGGGGTTATGTTGGCATTGTGACGAGCCGTGGAGCCGTGAGCATCGCTGCAGTAAAGGAGGACTTCTTATGATTGAACCGATAGAAGAAGAGGTCATTGAACATCCAAAAGAGAGCTTTGAATATGAAGAAGAAGATGCAGAAGAAGAGCCACAACCGACCGAAGTTACGGTACATACACTAGCTAGCTACTCAAACCCGCAAACGATGAAAATTGGAGGCCTTCTCAAACAACAACCAATCACTGTTCTCATCGACACGGGCAGTACTACTAACTTTCTAAATAGTAAGCTTGCTGTTCGGATATCATTACCTATCGAGAATCACTGCAAGTTTGATGTTAAGGTCGCCGACGGACGGATTTTGAATTGTGATCATAGGCGCTTGCAGGAGAAACTATTGCTGCAGGACCAAGAGATAATTGCAGATTTCTTCCTTCTCCCTCTTAACAATCATGAGGCCATGCTCAGAATTAAATGGTTGACGACATTAGGTGATATTTCCTGGAATTTTATGAAACTAATTATGAAATTTTACAGTAAGGAGAAATAGGCGACATTGCACGGGAAACGTGGGGGCGACATAACAACGATTTGCACACAACAAATGGAGAATGTTTTGCATAAAGCATGCAGCGGCTTTTTGGTACAACATGAGCAGCAAACTAAGGGAGAGCCAACAGAATTTGAAGATCCAAATCTACTTCCTTTGCTTGCTGAATTTTCAAATATATTTGACGAACCGCGCAACCTACCTCTTACCTGTCGGCATGATCATTGTATAATGATTCTTCCAGGCAAATCTTCAGCAAATGCTCAGCCATATCAGTATCCACATCTCCAGAAGGATGAAATAGAAAGGATTATAAAAGAGATGCTCGAAACAGGAGTTATTCGGCCAAGTTGCAACCTCTACTCTTCGCCGGTGCTACTTGTATGCAAGAAGGACGGAACAAGGCGAATATGTGTTGATTACCGAGCTCTCAATGGCATAATCATCAAGGACAAATACTTTATTCAAATAGTAGATGAATTGCTAGATGAAAGGGAGCACAAATCTTTACAAAGCTGGACCTTTGATCCGGGTATCATCAAATACGAGCATGCGAAGAAGACATACGGAAAACCACCTTTTGAACACACAACAACCACAAATTTTTGCTTTCTTCAACAAAAGGTGGAATATCTTGGGCATATCATATCAGAGGAAGGTGTGGCAGTGGACCCCTTCAAAATTGGAGCAATGCAAAACTGGCCGACCTCGAGAAACATAAAATTGCTACATGGCTTTCTGGGTTTAACAGGCTACTACCGCAAGTTCGTGAAAAACTATGGAAAGATCAGTGCACCACTTACTTCCTTACTAGAAAAAAATGTCTTCCAATGGTTGGACAGAGCCTCCGCTGCCTTCGACAAACTTAAGGCAGCCATGACGACGACGCCGGTGCTAACACTACCAGATTTCAACCGACCCTTCATTATTGAGGCCGACACATCTGGAGTCAGAATTGGAGCCATTCTCATGCAAGATGGTCGACCACTCGCATACACTAGCAAGGCATTATCTCCCTCCGATCAAAATATGTCAACATATGATAAGGAGATGCTCGCCATTGTGCGTGCAGCAACGAGGTGGAGATTGTACTTGATCAGGCGATACTTTCAAATCAAGACCGACCATAAAAGCCTAAAATATCTCTTGGAACAGAAGATATCTTCCCCCGAGCAGCAAAAATGGGTAACAAAACTTCTTGGATTTGATTTTGAAATAACTTACAAAAAGGGGAAAGAGAATGTTCTTGCAGATGCGCTTTCGCAGCTACCCGAGCAAGTTGAAGTTTCGACCGTTTCACTTCCGACCAGCGACTTCCTTGAGGATATTAAGATGGAATGGCAAGAAGATTCAGATACTAGTAAGATTATAAAAAAATTGGAGGAAGCACCAAGCCCCATGGCTCATTACAATTGGGACTCAAAAGAATTACACTATAAGGGACGCATTGTGCTTGTGACAAATTCTACTTGCATCTTCAATAGCAGATTTTGGACAAAGTTATTCTATATGCAGGGTACTAAATTGAAAAGGAGTACGATATATCACCCACAAACCAACAGCCAACCGGAAGTTTTAAACAGGTGCTTGGAGACAGCCCAAAGCCACCCACCAAATATGACTACCCAAAGAGAACTCCAGACCCAGCCAAGTGCCATTATTGATCGACGGATCGTGACTCGACGACGACGACCCACTAATGAAGTGCTAATACAGTGGGCGAACCTACCAAAAGAAGATGCCACTTGGGAGAACTATGACGACTTGAAGATCAAATTCCCAGAATTCATGAATCATCAGCCTCGAGGACAAGGCTGATTTGAAGAGGGCGGGTCTGTTAGGACTCTAGCTTGGAGAGTCCTAATTGAGAGGGACATTCATGTAAAACTGTTAGGACTTTAGCTAGGAGAGTCCTAATTGAGAGGGACATTCTGTTAGGACTCTAGCTAGGAGAGTCCTAATTGAGAGGGACATTCTGTTAGGACTCTAGTTAGGAGAGTCCTAATTGAGAGGGACATTCATGTAGGAGGTTTTTTCTTAGAGAAGAATTAGGAGTTGTAAGGGAATAGGAGTCTTGAGTAGGAGTCCTATTAGGAGTTGGTTAGAAGTAAGAGTCTTAAGTAGGAGTCCTATTAGGAGTTAGGGTTTAGAAGCCCTATAAATAGCCATGTATTCCTCCTCTTTTCTCAAGCAATAGATGAATCTTTTCTGCAGCCTTTGAGCAGCAACTTGGAGGGAGGAACCCCTATAGAGTTCCAAGGAGGCCGATCCCCTAAAGAGATCAACCCCAAGTTTAGAATCTGCAAGGGTTCTAACACTTCTAAACCCTAACTCCTAATAGGACTCCTACTTAAGACTCTTACTTCTAACCAACTCCTAATAGGACTCCTACTCAAGATGTTAGGATCGGAGCGGCACTAAGAGGGGGGGGGTGAATTAGTGCAGCGGATTAAAACTTTGGTTTTGATAAATCTTTCGTACGATGAAAAGCAATATCAATGGAAACCGATTTTAGAAGCTTGATAACTTAGAAACGTATGGAAGCGTAGTAACTAAGTAGAGAAGTTTGCAGTATGTAAATGACAAGAGTAGGATGCAAACCAGATAACGCAGATTTTACAGTGGTTCGGTCAAATGACCTACATCCACTTGCGAGGCCCCTCTTTGATGAGGCTCCCACCTTCCACTAGCAAATCTCTTGAAATGGAAGAGCAAATACCCCTCTTACAACCTTTTACAGGCAGTTCAACCTCTTACAAATTTTCAGTAAGAAAAAAGGAGGTGAACTCTCTAGCAAATTGAAAAACAAGACTTGCTAAGACTTTTCTCTCAATCAATTGCTTCTCAAAAAGTTGTAATCTCAATTGAGATTTGAGGGGTATTTATAGGCCTAAAGAGGATTCAAATTTGGGCTCCAAAATTTGAATTCTCTTTGGGTTCTCGATGCTGGCGATGCCACCGCTTGTCAGTGGCGGTGCCACCGCCTATCACTGTCAGACATTGACAGTGCTGGGCGGTGCCACCGCCCAGCTCTCGGGTGCTGGGTGGTGCCACCGCCAGACCCTTCGGTTCACTTGTTGGGCTTCAAATTTAGCCCAAACCAAGTCTAATTTTGGGCCCAGTTGGCCCTAACCAGGATATAGGATTATCTCTTAATCCTAATCCTAATTACAAGTGAACTACATAACAAAACACATCCTAAGCAAGTTTTCAACTGCGAACGTCGAGTCTTGTTCCGGCGAGCTTTCCGACGAACTTCTTCCGACGGACTCCCATCAAGCTCCCGAACTTGTGATGACTTTAACGAGTAGCCGAGCCTTCTCGGTGATCTCCGTGAACCTCCGACAATCTCTTCGGCGAACTTCCGAAAATTCCGACAGGTTCCCGATTTCTTCTCGGTTGGTTCCGGTAGCATCTCCGACGATTCTTCGGACTCTAAACGTCCATCGAACTTGACTCCGGTATTCTTGCTTTGTGTTTTCTGGTTATCGTAGTTAATCCTGCATACTTAACTCAATAATATGGATTAGATCAATTAACCCATGTTAGAACCCTTGCAGATTCTAAACTTGGGGTTGATCTCTTTAGGGGATCGACCTCCTTGGAACTCTATAGGGGTTCCTCCCTCCAAGTTGCTGCTCAAAGGCTGCAGAAAAGATTCATCTATTGCTTGAGAAAAGAGGAGGAATACATGGCTATTTATAGGGCTTCTAAACCGTAACTCATAATAGGACTCCTACTTAAGACTCTAACTTCTAACCAACTCCTAATAGGACTCATACTCAAGACTCCTATTCCCTTACAACTCCTAATTCTTCTCTAAGAAAAAACCTCCTACATGAATGTCCCTCTCAATTAGGACTCTCCTAACTAGAGTCCTAACAGAATGTCCCTCTCAATTAGGACTCTCCTAGCTAGAGTCCTAACAGAATGTCCCTCTCAATTAGGACTCTCCTAACTAAAGTCATAACAGTTTTACATGAATGTCCCTCTCAATTAGGACTCTCCTAGCTAGAGTCCTAACAAACCCGCCCTCTTCAAATCAGCCTTGTCCTCGAGGCTGACGATTCATAAATTTTGGGAATTTGATCTTCAAGTCATCATAGTTTTCCAAAGTGGCATCTTCTGTTAGTAGGTTTGCCCACTATATTAGCAATTCAGTAGTGGATCGTCGTCGTCGAGTCATAATCTGTCAATCAATAATGGCACTTGGCTGAGTCTGAAGTCCTCTTTGGGTAGTCATATTTGGTGGGTGGCTTTGGGCCATCTCCAAGCACCTATTTACAACTTCTGTCTGGCCGTCGATTTGTGAGTGATATGCTAGTCATAGGTGCCCAACAAGCCAATCACGTGAGTGATGGCACGTGTGACTTGATACAGAATCTTTTTGCTTATTATATTTTGGCGTATATCACTTTATAACAATTGCATATGTGCATATATATATTGTGATGTCCTTGGATTTGTGCAATGGGAATTGGATCGTGATGAGATCACGATAATGAGATCGATTTACCTTTAAACACACATCCTAAATAATCCCGGTCATAGGTTACTCGAGAGGGATATCGTGATAACCGGATAGACTGGTGTGCTGTATACCCGTCCATATGATGGATGCAGCTAGTCTCATAGCTGCTCGTGTAGGGACACTAGGGATACAATATAGGTGCTCATTGGAGAATGAGTTCACTGATTGATCCGCTTATGGAATGCTGGATGGTTGATGATGCCTTATTGTCAGACAGTGATTCCGTAGTCCTAGTGGTGTATCTGGTCCTTAGACTTGAGACACCAAGGATGTCCTGTATGAGTGATCCACTCTTTGATACCAGACTTATAGGTTTGGCTGTCCCCAGATCTAGTACAGCTGGTCATTGGGAGTGGTAGTCGACCTTACGAGGGCTATTGAGTGTCAATAGAGGATCATCCACTCTCGGCGTCATGAGAGGAATATCCTATGTGTTCTTGCTCAGACAAATCCCTGGCCAGGGTCATTCGGGTTGAGAGAGAAAGAGTTCTCCGGGAGAATCCGATTAGAGCAAGACTCGAGTAGAAACCATATGGGTCTGACAACACCATGCTCGATATACGGTCTCTGGGATATTAGATGGATGAGGGACTATAGGTACATGGTAACTGAGGACAGACAGGTCCAATGGATTGGATTCCCCTGTATCGTCTGGGGACTATGGCGTAGTGGCCTAGTACATCCGTAGTCGATGAGTCGAGTGAATTATTACAGAGATAATAATTCACTGAGTTAGAAGGAGTTCTGACAGGTATGACTCACGGCCAGCTCGATATTGGGCCTAGAGGGTCACATACATATGGTAGGCATTGCGATGAGTAGAGGTTCGGATATGAGATATCCGACGGAGCCCTTGTCTTATTGGATGCAGATCCAATACCCACTAGGGAAGGACCCATTAGGGTTTGACACGGGATCTCTATAAATAGGAGGGATTCACAGCCTCATAGGCTAGAGTCTTTGCTTGCTTTTCCTATTCTCCCCTCCCTCTCCACCTCATAGTAGGTGAGGAGCGTCGTCGCAACCCTGCTGTGTGGATCACCGCTAGAGAGGAGGACGCTTGACCTCCTTCACCCTCTCCTAAGGATCTGCAAGGAAACAGGGATATACGATCTCCCTAGGTAACACAATCTCTATACGCAGTTTTGTGTTTTGCGGATTTTGCGCACCAATCTTCGCACGACGACGAACATCTTTTTGGGAATCGGGGATTTTTGTTTTCTTGTTCTTCCGCTGCGCATATGATGTCGCCCCCCACTGATTTCCCAACAGTGATATCAGAGCCAGGTTGTTCGTGCGAATGATTTGTTTTGAACTGCGTGTGTTGTGTTTAGGAAGAATATTGACGTCAAAATCGTTGACGCAAAAGCGAGAAAGGACAGCAACAGTTGCTGCCCTCGATCTGCGTGCGTGCAGCGCAGGGGCTGCGTCTGCAGCAGCCGGCCGGCGGCCTGCTTGCAGCAGGCTTGCTGCCGGCGGGGCTGGCAACCCACGAGCAGAGGCGCCGCAGGGCAGCGACGCGCGACACCTGCCGCCACTGCTCCCGCGGGCGAAACCCCCCCCCCACAGGGGCGGCCGCCCGGCGGGACAGCACCGCCTGCGGAGGCAGCGGCTCCCGAAGGGGGCGCCCACCCGCAGCGGCATCGCCGCCAGCGAGCGTGCCGCCTGTAGGCGAGGGCAGTGCCCTCGCCCCGCCGCACAGGCCGCCGCCGGCAGGGTGGCGGCGGCGGCAGTAGCGAAAGGAGGAAAGGGCATTAGGGTTTTCTGGGAAAAAGACAGTTTTGCCCCTCGAAATTTGAGAAATTCCAGTTGTCTTTTGTCCAAATTACGAAAATACCCTTAGGAATTGAGAAATTCCCTACATGTCTCTGATTTCAGAAAATATTAATTAATTAAAAGGTTTAGTTGATTATTATTTTTATTATTATCTAGTAGTCCTACATGATGATGATTATTTATACATGTAATGTATAATGTGTGGACGGATGATTATGGACCGTGTGATGTGTGTACTTGTGATTATTATTATTGAGGTCTGCGAACCTCCATTATATTTCTCGTTTATTGTCGGGCCTGCGTGCCTATGATTAAGTTGTAATCACATGAGGAGGCGCAGCGGGAGCGTGGATGCGACAGCGGGACCCACGAGACGGACGATCGTGATGCATGGAGATGCATCAAGATGTCGACGAAACCGACGAGGACGAGATGGACGATCACAGGGCATGGAGATGCACCGTTGCATACATAGATCTTGATGTGAGTGATTAGGCCTACTGGCTCGGGCCTAATCATATTAGGTTGTGGTCCATGATCATCTGGTGTGATTGCTTATACACATACTAGATATGTATATATATTTGCATGCGATGTAGATATATATTAAATATGTATATGTGTGATATGTCATATTAGGAGACCAAATCATAGAAACATCTCTCGATAATATTAAGTCGGTAAACGTGAGGCAATTAGATTGACCCACGTGGCCTTCCATCGTTATGAGTAGGAACCGATTCCCGGTGTAGGTTGAGTTGGTCGAGTCCCTCGAGACTCACCTATATCGCGATTTGCTATCTTGCTTATGACATAGAGATGTCACCGGTGACCTGAGGGCATGGTATGCTTGGTCGAGTCCCTCGAGGGTATATCATCAAATCAGACTCATCTTGTAACGAAGGTGTTGACTTAACCGAGCATCATGGTTGGTCGAGTCCCTCGAGGCCATGGTGATTCGGAGGCCGAACAGGACGGGAATCATAAGGAGTTGTGATCGGCAAGAGTTGCCTACCTTTTAGGCTTAGTGTGATTGGTCGAGTCCCTCGAGGTTACACTAAGACGCTGATTGGATCCTGATCCCCACTAGAAGTCTGCCGGAGACTTCCGTTTCACGTGCTGAGGGTGTCGCGTGACTCGATAGTAAAATAGTGGGAGCATATTAAGATAGAAGTCCATATCTTAATAGTTTATTTCTTGCAAAATCTGCATGTTATTCATTTCTGCTACATCTTTATTTTCAAAAAATGTCGCTTTCAAATCCCTTACGTGGCATACTTGATGTCAACCGCCTCACTGGTCCAAATTATACGGATTGGCTCCGTAACTTGAGAATTGTTCTCACAGCGGAGAAAATCATGTACGTCCTTGATACAGTGATGCCTACGCCCGAAGAAGGGGCAAGCGAGGATGAGATCGCTCACTACGTGAAGTACATTGATGACTCCACTCTTGCTCAGTGCTATATGTTGGGCTCTATGACTCCAGAGTTACAGAGACAACATGAAAAGATGGATGCCAAATCCATTCTTCTACATGTCCGCAAATTGTTTGAGGAACAGGGAAGGACTCAACGATATGAGATATCCAAGAGCCTTTTCCGCGCTAGGATGACTGAGGGGACACCGGTTCAGAACCATGTCCTAAAGATGATTGAGTGGATAGAGAAACTCACAGGTCTAGGAATGGTCCTAGAGGATAACTTGTGTGTGGACATTATGCTTCAGTCCCTACCAGATTCCTTTTCACAGTTCATAATGAATTTTAATATGAACAAGCTTGAGGTGACTCTCTCAGAGCTCCTCAATATGTTGAGGGAGGCAGAGAGTACTATTAAGAAAGAGAAGCCAGTTCTCTACACTGGTGAGACCAAAGAGAAAAGGAAAGCAGAAAGGTCCCTTAAGAAGGGAAAGGGCAAGGGCAAATAAGGTAAAGCAAAGGTTGCTAAGAAAGACCCAGCAAAAGACAAAGGCCAGTGCTTCCACTATGGTAAAGATGGGCATTGGAAGAGAAACTGCAAAGAGTACTTTGCAGAAATGGCGAAACAAAAGCTTGATGAAGCTTCAGGTACATTCATGATCAGTCTCCATTTGTCAGACTTTTATGATAACACATGGGTATTGGATACCGGTAGTGCTTATCATATATGCAATTCGTTGCAGGTTCTGGCAAGGCCTAGGAGACTAGAGAGAGGCGAGATGGACCTCAAGATGGGTAATGGAGCAAAAGTTGCTGTATTAGCTATTGGTGAGGTCGCCCTACATCTGCCTAGTGGAGCTTTTATTGCATTAGATGCATGTTATTTTGTTCCTTCTATTATCAAAGACATTATCTCCATTTCATGTTTAACAGTTAGTGGATATAAATTTGTTTTTGAGAACAATGGTTGTTCGATATTATTAGATGATAAGATCATCACGAAAGGAACATTGCATAATGGTTTATTTATGTTAGACACCACTCCACATATCATGAATGTAAATGTGTCCAAAAGGAAACGAGATGAGTTGAACAATGCATACCTATGGCATTGTAGGCTAGGTCACATCCATGAAAGAAGGATTCAAAAGTTACTAAATGATGGATATCTAGATCCATTCGACTATATGTCTTATGCAACTTGTGAGCCTTGCATTCGTGGAAAATTGACCAACTCTCCATTTAGTGGAACTAGAGAGAGAGCCACTGAGTTGTTGGAACTCATACATAGTGATGTATGTGGACCCATGTCAACTCATGCCATTGGAGGTTACTCCTACTTCATTACATTTACTGATGATTTCTCAAGGTATGGATATGTGTACTTAATGAAGTACAAGTCCGAGGCTTTTGAGAAATTCAGAGAGTATAAGAATGAGGTGGAGAACCAGACTGGAAAGAGTATCAAAACTCTTCGATCAGATCGAGGAGGTGAGTACTTAAGTACAGAGTTTACTCAGTTCCTCAAGGACCATGGGATATTATCCCAATGGACACCTCCTTACACACCTTAGCTCAATGGTGTCTCTGAAAGGAGAAATCGTACTTTATTAGATATGGTACGGTCCATGATGAGTTTCGCTGACCTACCCATCTCATTCTAGGGATATGCCCTAGAGACCGCAGCTTACCTTCTGAACAGAGTTCCAACTAAGTCGGTAGTGTCTACACCATATGAGATATGGAAAGGGAAGAAGCCTGATCTTAAGGTTGTTAAGATTTGGGGCTGCCCATCCCACGTTAAAAGACACAACCCCGATAAGTTAGAATCAAGGACAGAGCGATGCATATTTGTGGGATACCCCAAGGAAACTTGTGGGTATTACTTCTATCATCTCGAGGACCAAAAGGTCTTTGTAGCTAAGAGAGCAGTGTTCCTTGAGAAAGAACACATTCTTGGCGGAGACAGTGGGAGAATGATAGAGTTGAGCGAAGTTAGAGAACCAAGCTCAAGCACCACTCTACAGCCCGAGTCTATTCAGGTACCTAATACACAAGTTTCAACTTTACGCAGGTCTGATAGAGTATCTCATCCTCCTGAGAGATATGTGGGACATATTAGTGGAGAGGATGCTGAGGATATTGATCCTCAGACCTACGAGGAGGCTATTATGAGTATAGACTCCGGGAAGTGGCAAGAAGCCATGAATTCTGAGATGGATTCTATGTACTCCAATAAGGTTTGGAACCTAGTTCATGCGCCCGAAGGTATTGTACCCATCGGTTGCAAATGGATCTTTAAGAAAAAGATCGGAGTAGATGGAAAGGTAGAGACCTATAAAGCAAGGCTAGTGGCTAAAGGGTATCGTCAAAGGTAAGGTGTTGACTACGACGAAACCTTCTCACCCGTAGCAATGCTAAAATCCATCAGAATTCTATTGGCTATTGCAGCACACTATGATTATGAGATCTGGCAGATGGATGTGAAAACCGCATTCCTTAATGGGAACCTCGAGGAGGAGGTGTATATGATGCAACCTGAGGGATTCGTGTCCAAAAATTGCCCAGATAAAGTGTGTAGGTTGCTTAAATCCATTTATGGACTAAAGCAAGTTTCCCGAAGTTGGAACATAAGATTTGATCAAATCTTATGACTTCGTTAAGAACGAAGATGAGCCTTGTGTGTACAGGAAGGTAAGTGGGAGCGCTATCACCTTTTTGGTGTTATATGTGGATGATATCCTCATCATTGGGAATGACGTAGGAATGCTATCCACTGTAAAGACTTGGTTATCTAGACACTTCTCCATAAAGGACTTAGGGGAAGCATCCTCTATCTTGGGGATTAGAATCTATAGAGATAGATCTAAGAGGATGCTTGGCTTGTCCTAGTCCAGGTACATAGAAACCATTGTCAAAAGGTTTGGCATGGAAAATTCCAAAGGGCAAACATGAATATGATACCTTATGCCTCAGCAATAGGGTCTATCATGTATGCCATGCTATGTACTAGGCCTAATATAGCGCATGCTCTGAGTGTCACGAGTAGGTATCAAGCGGATCCAGGCTTGGAGCACTGGAAATCAGCAAAGTGTATCCTTAAGTAGGACTAAGGATCTTTTACTAGTATATGGAGGTAATAGCCTTAAGGTTGAAGGCTTCACTGACTCAAGTTTTCAGTCTGATGTCGATGATAGCAAGTCGAATTCAGGGTATGTGTACACCTTGAATGGAGGAGCAGTGTGCTGGAAGAGTTCCAAGCAAGATATCACTGCTAACTCGACCACAGAGGCGGAGTACATTGCTGCATTAGATGCAGCAAAGGAGGGAGTCTGGGTGAAGAAGTTCATCACAAATTTGGGAGTCGATACAGATAACGACAAGTCGACTTCCTTATATTGCGACAACTATGGGGTGATTACTCAAATAAGGGAACCCGGGTCTCATCAGAAGTGTTCTGAGGAGGTCCAGCTTATAAGAGAGATCGTAACCCGAGGAGATGTAGCAGTGGAAAGAGTTCCATCCGAAGATAACATTGCAGATCCACTGACAAAGCCGTTGTCTCAGATTGTCTTTGAGCGTCACAGGAGTCTGATGGGGATCAGACACATAGGTGATTGGCTTTAGGTCAAGTGGGAGATTGCTAGTCATAGGTGCCCAGCAAGCCAATCACGTGAGTGATGGCACGTGTGACTTGATACAGAATCTTTTTGCTTATTATATTTTGGCGTATATCACTTTATAACAATTGCATATGTGCATATATATATTGTGATGTCCTTGGATTTGTGCAATGGGAATCGGATCGTGATGAGATCACGATAATGAGATCGATTTACCTTTAAACATACATCCTAAATAATCCCGGTCATAGGTTACTCGAGAGGGATATCGTGATAACCGGATAGACTGGTGTGCTGTATACCCGTCCATATGATGGATGCAGCTGGTCTCATAGCTGCTCGTGTAGGGACACTAGGGATACAGTACAGGTGCTCATTGGAGAATGAGTTCACTGATTGATCCGCTTACGGAATGTTGGATGGTTGATGATGCCTTATTGTCAGACAGCGATTCCGTAGTCCTAGTGGTGTATCTGGTCCTTAGACTTGAGACACCAAGGATGTCCTGTATGAGTGCTCCACTCTTTGATACCAGACTTATAGGTTTGACTGTCCCCAGATCTAGTACAACTAGTCATTGGGAGTGGTAGTCGACCTTACGAGGGCTATTGAGTGTCAATAGAGGATCATCCACTCTCAGCGTCATGAGAGGAATATCCTATGTGTTCTTGCTCAGACAAATCCCTGGCCAGGGTCATCCGGGTTGAGAGAGAAAGAGTTCTCCGGGAGAATCCGATTAGAGCAAGACTCGAGTAGAAACTATATGGGTCTGACAGCACCTTGCTCGATATACGGTCTCTGGGATATTAGATGGATGAGGGACTATAGGTACATGGTAACTGAGGACAGACAGGTCCAATGGATTGGATTCCCCTGTATCGTTTGGGGACTACGGCGTAGTGGCCTAGTACATCCGTAGTCGATGAGTCGAGTGAATTATTACAGAGATAATAATTCACTGAGTTAGAAGGAGTTCTGACAGGTATGACTCATGGCCAGCTCGATATTGGGCCTAGAGGGTCACACACATATGGTAGGCATTGCGATGAGTAGAGGTTCGGATATGAGATATCCGATGGAGCCCTTGTCTTATTGGATGCAGATCCAATACCCACTAGGGAAGGACCCATTAGGGTTTGACACGGGATCTCTATAAATAGGAGAGATTCACAGCCTCATAGGCTAGAGTCTTTGCTTGCCTTTCCTATTCTCCTCTCCCTCTCCACCTCAGAGTAGGCCTGGAGTTTTGAGGAGCGTCGTCGTAACCCTGCTGTGTGGATCACCGCTAGAGAGGAGGACGCTTGACCTCCTTCACCCTCTCCTAAGGATCTGCAAGGAAACAGGGATATACGATCTCCCTAGGTAACACAATCTCTATACGTAGTTTTGTGTTTTGCGGATTTTGCGCACCAATCTTCGCACGACGACGAACATCTTTTTGGGAATCGGGGATTTTTGTTTTCTTGTTCTTCCGCTGCGCATATGATGTCGCCCCCCACTGATTTCCCAACATGATATGCCATACTCCTTTTCAATTTAGTACTCTTATAGTGTAATTCTTTTGAGTCCCAATTGTAATGAGCTACGGAGCTTGGTGCTTCCTCCAATTTTTTTTATAATCTTACTAGTCTCTGAATCTTCCTGCCATTCCATCTTAATATCCTCAAGGAAGTCGCTGGTCGGAAGTGAAATGGCCAAAACTTCAGCTTGCTCGGGTAGCTGCGAAAGCGCATCTGCAAGAACATTATCTTTCCCCTTTTTGTTAGTTATTTCATAATCAAATCTAAGAAGTTTTGTTACCCAGTTTTACTGCTCAGGGGATGATATCTTTCACTCCAAAAAGTACTTGAGGCTTTTATGGTCGGTTTTAATTTGAAATCGTCGACCAATCAAGTAGGGTCTCCACCTCGTTGCTACGCGCACAATGGCGAGCATCTCCTTATCATATGTTGACTTATTTTGATGGGAGGGAGATAATGCCTTGCTAGTGTATGTGAGTGGTCGACCATCTTGCATGAGAATTGCTCCAATTCTGACTCCAGATGCGTCGGCCTCAATAATGAAGGGTCGGTTGAAATCTGGTAGTGTTAGCACTGGCGTCGTCGTTATGGCTGCCTTAAGTTTGTCGAAGGTAGTGGAGACTCTGTCAGACAATTGGAAGACATCTTTTTCCAATAAGGAAGTAAGTGATGCACTGATCTTTCTATAGTTTTTCACGAACTTACGGTAGTAGCCTGTTAAACCCAAAAAGCTATATAGCAATTTTATGTTCCTCGGGGTAGGCCAGTTTTGCATTGCTTCAATTTTGAAGGGGTCCAACATCACACCTTCCTCTGATATGATATGCCCAAGATATTTCACCTTTTGTTGAAGAAAGTAAAAATTCGTAGTGGTCGTTGTGTGTTCGAAAGGCGGTTTTCGGTATGACTTCTTCATACACTCGTATTTGATAATACCCGGATCGAAGGTCCAGCTTTTTGAAGATTTGTGCTCCCTTTCATCTAGCAATTCATCTGCTATTGGAATAAGGTATTTGTTCTTGATGGTTATGCCATTGAGAGCTCGGTAATCAACGCATATTCGCCATGTTCCGTCCTTCTTGTGTACAAGTAGCACCGGTGAAAAGTAGAGGTTGCAACTTGGCCGAATAACTCCTGTTTCAAGCATCTCTTTTAAAACCCTTTCTATTTCATCATTCTGGAGATGTGGATACCGATATGACTGAGTATTTGCTGGAGATTTGACTGAAAAAATCATTATACAATGATCATGCCGACGAGTAAGAGGTAGGTTATGCGGCTCGTCAAATATATCTGAAAATTCAGGAAGCAAAGGAAATAGGTTTGGAACTTCAAATTCTATTGGCTCTCCTTTAATTTGCTGCTCAAGTTGTACCAAAAAGCCCATGCATGCTTTATGCAAAACCTTCTCCATTTGTTGTGTGCAAATCATCGTTACGTCGCCCTCACGTTTCCCATGCAGTATCACCTGTTTCTCCTTACTGTAAAATTTTATAAATAGTTGCATAAAATTCCAAGAAATATCACCTAATGTCATCAACCATTTAATTCTAAGTATGGCCTCATGATCATGAAGAGGGAGGAGGAAGAAATCTGTAATTATCTCTTGGTCCTGCAGCAACAATTTCTCCTACGGGCACCTATGATCACACTTCAAAATCCGTCCGTTGGCGACCTTAACGACAAACCTACTGCAATTCTCAATATGTAAGTTCATATGGATAGCAACCTTACTGTTTAGGAAGTTATTAGTGCTGCCCGTGTCGATGAGAACAGTGATCGGTTGTTGTTTGAGAAGGCCTCCAACTTTCATCGTTTGCGGGTTTGAGTAGCCAGCTAGTGTATGTACCGTAACTTCGGTCGGTTGTGGCTCTTCTTCTGCATCTTTTTCTTCATGTTCAAGGATCTCTTCTGAATGTTCAATGACCTCTTCTTCTATCGGTTCAATCATAAGAAGTTCTCCTTTACTACAGTGATGCTCACGGCTCCACGGCTCGTCACAATGCCAACATAACCCCTTCGCAGATCGCTCCTGAAGCTCTTCTCTTGTCAACATTTTTGGTGCAGGGACTCGGTCAACAGTAGGGGGGGCTAAGGGCTTCAATATTACTGGTTGAGGAGTGACCCTAGTCCTCTGAGCTTCATGGTTCAATTGCTCCTCTTGATGTCGTGAGAAAGAGATGGCTGCCATAAGCGTGTACGGTTGTCGCGCTTTAACTTCTCCTCGGATCTCCGGCTTCAAGCCCTCAATAAAGGTCCTCAATAGCTGTTTTTGAGACCAATCAAGAGTTTGATTAGATAACCTTTCAAACCTGGTTTGGTACTCTTGAATGGTGGAGGTTTGTCGGATCTTTGCTAGTTGTCCGTCAATATTCTCGTAATCGGTTGGTCTGAAGTGGATCAGCAGTCCTTCTTTGAATTGTTGCCATGAAAGGACTCCATAAGTATGTTCAAACCAGTCAAACCACTGTATAGCATCCCCTTCAAGATGTATAGCTGCAATTTTCACCATAGATGCATCCGCGGTTTTGTGGTACCGAAAATATCGCTCCGCGTGCAAGATCCAACCAATCGGGTCTCCTTCTTCCCATCTAGGGAAATCCACCCTTATGCATGGATAATTGGGATCGATCATGGAGCCTCCCCTCCCTTGGAACTCATCTCTTCGAGCCTGGTGCGATTGGGCAAAGCTCTCTCCGTGATATGATTTTTTCGGGCTTAGTGGTCGGCCCAATCTGAGTTCGGTAAAGAGCATCCGAATCTTATCCTCCATTCGCGCCTCCAAGGCTTCGAATTTAGCATTGATTGCCTCCTTAGATGCCATAGTATATGCCTCCAAATCTATAATATTAAGATCTCTCTTTTGTTGTCAGGTTAAAGGCATGTATAGTTGAGAGAAGTGATGGTCGAAAGGATTGGTGGATCGATGGATGTAGGCTACAATTTAGGCTTGTTTTGTGGCTGTTTTGGGTGTAGTTTGAGGGTGTGGTTTAGTGGAGTTTTAGGGCTATGGATGAATGTTTTGGATCTGTGGTAGATGGTAGCAAAGGTTTGATAGAAATCAGTGGATGTTGCCGCAAGTATGTGCTGTCTTGTAAGAGTAGAATTGTCGTCGAAGAAACAACGGTTTCTCGACGTAATTTCCACCAAAAACTTGAGATAATTGAGGAGAGAATTGATAGCAAAATCACAATTTATATGACAGCAAGGATATCTAATTTTAATCAAGAAAATTTCGGCAGTATAACAGCAAGGAAATTGGTGCAAGTTGAGATTGCAGAATTCTCGTCGAAAAATTTCAGCAGTTTACGATGAAAATTTATAGCAACACAAAAATCAGTTTTAGAGATGAATTCCTCAATAGATCAATCTTAGATGGAAGCCAAGATGATCTATAAAGTGTATAAGAAATTTCATTAAAAAAAGATTACAAATAGATGGGTTAAGGCAACAATATGCGGCTGAAATTTTCTGTAGCATAGATTTTTAGGTATAGCAGATTGGACGTAAAAGATCAGAAGTTTATATTGAGAATTTTTTGATGAAACCAAAGGGAAATCCACTATTAGGAAGTGTCAAAGCTATCATAAAAATTTCATAGAGATTTGGATAGAAACAACGTAGTATCAAGATCAAACAATCAGTGCTATGCGGCTGAAATTTTACGGTGTAGATTTTCAAGTATAGCAGATTAGATGTAAAATATCAATGGTTTATATTGAGAATTTTTTGACAAAACCAAAGGGAAATCTGCTGTTAGGAAGTGTCAAAGATATCATAAAAATTTCATAGAAATTTGGATAGAAAAAGCATAGTAGCAAGATCAAATAGATGGTACTATGCGGCTGGAATTCTGCAATATATCTTTCGTCGTAGAGATGAAAACTTTGTGACGAAAGGTTTATGCAGCAATATAGGAACAGTTTTTTTTTTTTTTTTGGATTTTCAAATAAGGATAACTAAATTGCAGCAGCAGTAAGGTAGGAAACCAGAACCTGTTGCAATTCACGGGGAGATCAAAGGATGATCCGCGGTGGTGGAGATGATGGCAGAATTCGGCGACGATCTTTTAAGCAATTGTGGGAATTGCTTTGGACGGTTGTGGAGGGTTGATGGATGGCTGTGGAAGGGCAGCGAGACGCCAAGAACGCTGCTCTGATACCAGGTGTTAGAACCCTTGCAGATTCTAAACTTGGGGTTGATCTCTTTAGGGGATCGGCCTCCTTGGAACTCTATAGGGGTTCCTCCCTCCAAGTTGCTGCTCAAAGGCTGCAGAAAAGATTCATCTATTACTTGAGAAAAGAGGAGGAATACATGGCTATTTATAGGGCTTCTAAACCGTAACTCCTAATAGGACTCCTACTTAAGACTCTTACTTCTAACCAACTCCTAATAGGACTCCTACTCAAGACTCCTATTCCCTTACAACTCCTAATTCTTCTCTAAGAAAAAACCTCCTACATGAATGTCCCTCTCAATTAGGACTCTCCTAACTAGAGTCCTAACAGAATGTCCCTCTCAATTAGGACTCTCCTAGCTAGAGTCCTAACAGAATGTCCCTCTCAATTAGGACTCTCCTAGCTAAAGTCCTAACAGTTTTACATGAATGTCCCTCTCAATTAGGACTCTCCTAGCTAGAGTCCTAACAACCCATTAATTGATTTTATCATCAAAATCCGAGATTCAACAATCTCCCCCTTTTTGATGATGACAATCAATTGATGACGGAGTTAAACATAACTCCCCCTATCTATATGCCATATTATGAGAAACTAAAAACACTTGAATTCCATCCCATTGAATTCAAGCATAAACTGATAAGTTCTAACCGTAGAACTTATCGTTATTCTCATTAAGTATATAAGTAATTGCGAAACTTCGAAAAATCATTTTCAAGTCGAATGATAAGAGACAATTTTTACTACGACAGGAGATAAAGATTTTCAACATGAATTTCATGATATACATGTTAGACATGCTTTCAATATGATCAATCAATCTTGCGATATTCTCAAAGATTTTGCAAGGCATATAAGACATTCATATCACTCAAGCTTTTGCAATTCATATAAGTCATTCTATTAAAATGGTACAAGTCATCACTTTTCTCCCCCTTTGTCATCAACAAAAAGGGAATGAGACTTGAATCACATAATTTGTGATTAAAACTTTAGGTATTCTGCATTGATCATAAAAATTTTATCATTCAAAATTAAGTATGCTAAAATATTTACGCAGAGTTCATCTTAAAGGAAAATTCAGCATTCATCCATTTTATCAAATCTCTTCTTTCTATAAATAACAAAAACTGTAGATGTACAAGGAAGAGATAGTGATAAAAATTCCAAGTAGTAACTCCAATAAGTCAAGATCATAATTCGAATACAAATCCATTCAAATTCAATTTGTCAACTTGAAACTCATAATCAAGTCATCAAAATCAATTTCGAGATTTATAAAATATCATAAAATCATTAATCTTGATCAGATGGGAGCGGAGTTTGACTCAAGATAAGATGAGATAATTTAACATGTCATTTAGAATCGAAAGAGAAGAATCAGATTCATCGAGGAACGGAGAGAGGATGAAAAACTTTACGAAAAAATCCATTCAAACAAATTTATTCTTAGGGACAATTTAACATACCTAATTCCCTTCTAATGAATTCAAATTGGTCTTCATTCAAAGCTTTTGTAAATATATCTGCTAATTGATGCTTTGTGTCAATGAATTCTAGAACAATATCATTGTTAAGAACATGATCGCGTATGAAATGATGCCTAAATGATTGTATCCATTAACTTCACAAAAATTTTGAAAGTCACGGTTTTGAAATTCGCCACCGTGATCACTCCGAATTGATGAAATCATGAAACCTTTTTCGTTTTGAGTGAGTTTACAAAATTTAGAGAAACACTTGAAGCAATCACTTTTGTGAGCTAAGAAATAGGTCCAAGTGTATCTAGTATAGTCATCCACAATTACAAACGCATATTTGCTTCCTCCTAGACTTGTCATGTCAATTGGTCCAAATAAGTCCAAATGAATCAATTGTAATGGTCTAGTGGTGCTAATTTGAGTTTTTGGTTTGAAACTAGTTTTTATTTGTTTACCTAGTTGACATGCATCGCATACTTTGTCCTTAATAAACTTTATATTTGGAATTCCTCGCACTAATTCTCTAGATTTTTTTTGGTAAGTAAAAGTAAATTGATTATGTGTAAAGTTTCTACAAATAGCTTTATCTATACAAGTCATAGACAAAGCCAAGTAACTCATAGAGTGCGAATGCGATAGTTATGACTACACATGCTGTAGACTATAACTACCTGTGGGTACATTATTTGGCATCATTCCCAAGATCTTTAGCTAATAGCAAAATTAAATTTGATAAAGATATCTTTTTCTCTTCGGGTGAAGTGCTCGGTTTTGAGATCATGCTCCAAATAGGATCTTGAGTCTCTAATAATCTCTTTCAAGAGCTGAGCATTGTTTGTGTGTTGACATTCAAAGATTCTATTATATCTCTCCTTCCACATCCACCAAATAGCGCATTTGAAAGTAACCTTTGCCAGTTGTGTAAGAGGCCCTTTTCTTGAGAAACATTGCATAAGGTCGCCTAGTTCTTGGTGCAAGTTTGGTTGCGGCAGTCTATTGAGTTCAAATCGCTGGAGAATCTCCTTCCATATCCATTTTGTATAATCACAAGCAAAATCGAGGTGGTCAACAGTTTCTTCTTGTTGCAAACAAAGGGAGCATCGGTTAACATGATAGATACCTCTTCTTTTCATATTGTCTATTGTAGGTAGTTTATTGAGAAGGGTCTGCCATGTACTTAAGGAGTGTCTTTGTGATCCCGGTCGATCCCATGTCCAACTGCTTGGGACCCACTTGTTATTTCTTTGCCTAATTTGATTCCATGCGGATGTGGCACTAAATTTGCCATTGTCATGAGGCCAAATAAGTATATCTGAAGAGTTGTTTCCGATTGGAATAGCTATGATAGTCGGCCAAAGTGATAACATTTCGGGAGAAATAGGATTAGGGAGACACCAGGTACCGTTAGTAATGAACTCGGAAACCTTCCAATCTTTGGGAGCCCCAAGATCTTTTCGTATTCTGTCGCCATATAATTGAAATATACTCTTCCCATTCACCCAAGGATCGTACCACATATTAGTACTAGTTCCAGAAGAGATTGCATAAGAAATATGTTTGATTAGCCAATTCCTTGCCTTTAAAATTCCTTTCCAAGCTGCAGAGTGGTATGTTCTTGTTGAAATTTCCCAGATTGATTCCTTTGAAAGATACCTAGCAGAAACCCATTGTGACCATAAGGAACATTTGTTTTACAAAAGATCCCACAATTGTTGTACCAGGCATGCTTGATTCCAATCTCTAGTATTTCTCAAGTTTAGCCCCCCTTCATCTTTCGGTTTGCAAATGCTATCCCAATTTATCATATGCATTGTCTTATCATTTGTGCCATTCCAGAAGAAGTTCATTAATAACCGTTCAATATCTTCGAGAAGTCCAGCAGACAAAAGAAATGCATTACACCAATATATAGAGTAGGAGTGCAATACAGAACGGATGAGTTCGAGTCGTCCTGCTTTTGATAGAAGCCTATTTTTTCAAGAAGAAATTCTATTCTTTATTTTTTGCAGGATAGGTTGACAGTGGGTTTTGTGGATGCCTGTGGATATGAGCGGGAGACCCAAATAAGGAACTGGCAGGCTTCCCTCACTAACTCCCAAAGTTTGTGCAATAAAGACCCTATCCTCTACATTAGGGCTCATATATATTTTACTTTTCGAATGATTTAACTGAAGTCCAGAAACCATACCAAAGTCATTCATAATAGTAGCCAGGTTTTTTACTGAAGTTGGATCATTTTTGAGAAAGATAAGTAAATCATCTGCAAATGTTATATGTGATATATGAATAGAGCCAGCATTGGGTACCTTAATGCTGCCATTTAAGACTGCATGTTCCAACATACAGCTAAGTCCTTCCATCGCATTAGTAAAGAGATACGGAGAGAGTGGATCACCTTGTCGGATGCCATTCATGCTCCCAAAAAAAACCAATAGGTGAGCCATTAAAGAGTATCGAAAACTTTGGAGTTTCCAGGCAAGATTGAATCCAATTAACCCACTGCTATGGGAAGTTCATATTGAGGAGCATCTTATAGATAAATTTCCTATTAATTGAATCAAAGGCTTTCCGTAAATCAGCTTTAAAACATATTTTTGTCCCTCTTACTTTTGAATGCAAATCTTTGACCAAGTCATTAGCAAGCAAAATGTTATGATGTATACTTCTCCCTTTGATGAAAGCAGCTTGATTTGGGCTAATGATCTTGTGTATTACCTTTTGCATTCTATTTGCCAATACTTTCGAGATGATCTTGTAAATAAAATTGCATAATGATATGGGTCGATAGTTCTCTAGTGAATCAGCCCCTGCATTCTTCGGAATTAAAGAAATAAAAGTGCAATTCATCTCTCTAAGAATATGACCTGAAGAGAAAAAATGTTGGCAAGCCTTGATCACATCATTTCCAATAATAGACCAAGCAGTTTGGTAAAATTCAGCTGGAAATCCATTTGGACCTGGGCTTTTGTGCTTTGGTGACTTAAAGACAACACATATAATTTCGTCGTCTGTAATTGGAGCATTGAGGTTTGAAATAGCTTCCGAATCAAATTTTCTAGTCGGCTCCACATGAATGTTATTAGTTTTCCCAGCTTGATTGAGTAAGGAATAAAAAAATTGCTCTGTGTGTGCTTTAACCTCATCTAAATTCTCAATAAGATTATCATCTTTGCCTCTGCATTTGCTGATACGGTTTACAGCCCTTCGAGTAGCAATTAAAGCATAGAAAAATTTAGTATTTGAATCTCCTAGTGTAAGCCAATGCTATCGAGACTTCTGCTTTGCAAAACTTTCCTTCTGTTTTAAGGCTTGCATGAAGTTATTTCTGGCTTCTGTCTCTTTGTAGATAATATTCTCATCATTTGGCTGAAGTTGCAGCTCATGTTGCAATGACATTAGTTCCTTCCTGCAAAATTGAACTGTGGTGGTAATATTGCCAAAGGTATTTGTATTCCACTCCTTTAGTGCTGCTTTACAGGCTTTGAGCTTTTGACATAAGATGTAAGGGGGGGATCCATGCACATTAACATTCCAAGCAGATCTGATAACATCAAGAAATTGAGGATGAGTACTCCACATGTCAAAGAATCTAAACGGTTTCTTGCCTCTTGGTGTCGCTTTGTCTGCGTGTATATACATTAAAGAATGGTCAGAAAACAATGGAGCACCATACTCAAGAAGTGAATCTGGGTAAACTGTTAACCATTCATGATTAATCAAACACCTATCAAGTCGAGCCATTATTTTTCTGTTAGCAGCACCTTGATTACTCCAGGAGAGCCAATTGCCCACAGATTTCATATCAAACAAAGCTGCAGTGTCAATGTAATCATTAAAACTTTGAAGATGGCTTTCTGAAAGTTGTTTACCCCCCTCTTTTTCATTTGTGTACCGAACAGTATTAAAGTCTCCAAGAACAATCCAAGGTACATTGAGACAGCCATTTGCAATTTTAGTCAGGTCAGACCAAAGAGTATTTCTTTCTTGCATACTATTTGAAGCATATATACCAGTGAAATTGAATTGACAACCATTCTTTTTGTCCTCTACCTTAAGATGAATGAATTGATCAGTAGCAGAAATAAACCAAGCATTAATAGAGTTAGGATGCCATAAGACCCATATTCTACCAAAAGTTTCATTTGAGTCATTGGTAAACAGTTCTGCGTCCAGCCATATTAAATTCTTTTGAGCTTGAACGCGCGATTGTTTAATTTTCGTTTCTACTAGAATAACAATATCACATGCGGCAGACTTGATTATTCTGTTGAGCTCCCGACATTTCTCCGGTTTATTAAGTCCGCGAACATTCCAAAATGTTATCTTCATCAGTAATAAAGAAATGAAAAGGTGGTTGTTGAATCTCGGATTTTGATGATGAAGTCAATTGTCATTTGTTGTCTAATCTATGTGTTGAGATAAGTGTGCAGGATTAACTACGATGAAAGATAGACAAGCAGCAGGAGTTGCGCCGGAGTCAAGTTCATGATCACGTTGGGAGTTCGAGAGTTCGACGGAAGTTCGGACGGTCGTCGGAGGTTCTGCGAGAACAGATCCGAGAAGTCCAGAAGCTTGCCAAGCGAAGCTCGTCGGAACTTGCCAAGTGGATCGTCGCAAAGTCCAGGAGTTTGCCGGAAGTCCGCAGGAGCATCACCGAGGGTTCATCGGATGATCGACAGAAGTTCACCGGAAACTCGCCGGAAGGAGCGATTGACGCACCGAAGCAAAGCTGCAGAAGTTGTCTTAGATTTAATCGTAGTTAGCATGTTGATTAAGTTGGAAAATGGGAGGTGATCCCATTGGCTTAATCTTGGGGCAATTGGGCCCCTGAAAGACTGAAATTGGGCCGAATGGAATGAACCATTCGGACCCTGATTGCACCAGGAGGTGCAACCGCCCAGGCCAGGAGGTGGCACCGCCTGGGCTAAGCCTCCCAGCGAGACTGGGCGGTGCAACCTCCCCAGCCGGGAGGTGGCACCGCCTGAGCTCAGTCTTCGAGCTAGACTGGGCGGTGCAACCTCCCTGACAGAGAGGTGGCACCGCCTGAGCTCAGTCTTCGAGCAAGACTGGGCGGTGCAACCTCCCTGGCAGAGAGGTGGCACCGCCTGAGCTCGGTCTTCGAGCTCTGCCAGGCGGTGCAACCTCTCCAGTCAAGAGGTGCAACCGCCTGATCCCAGAATTCCGGGATTTGATTGTTTTGAGCTCCAAATTTGAATTGGGTTGGGGCCTATAAATTCCCCACCCATTCAGCACTGAAAAGATACAGACCTACACCGAAATCTTGATCTTTTCTGTGATTCTAAGAGCTCAAAAGTGTTGTAAAGCCTTTAAGTCTCCTCCTTCTGTTCTTCAAGTTTTCAATTGTAAAGTGAGGAGAGAAAGGTCTGTGAAGGTTGTCTCCTGAGCCTGTCAAAAGGAGAGAAACTGTAAAAGGGCAGTTTGGCCTTCGCCTATTGAAGGAAGGCCCCTAGTTGACGTCGGCGACCTCGTCGGTGGAGGAAGCCAAAAGTGGAGTAGGTCAAGACTGACCGAACCACTCTAAATCTCTGGTTTGCGTTTATTTTTGAGCACTTTATCATTACTGCAAACCTCCTTCATTACTACTGCTCTCTGCGCTTTCACGAACAAGTTCTAAGTGCTGTTCTTCCGAATCTGCATTCAGACGTAAATTCGTATTTTCGTACATTACAGTTTACGTTTACGTTTGATTCTGCAGAACTATCTTCCGTGCTTTTACGAACGAGTTTCTTTGCAGTTTACACTTACATTTTGATCCTATTGATAACTGCGAACTATCCTCTACAATTTTACGAACGAGTTTCAACATTTAGACGTAAAACTGCATTTAGACGTAAATCGGCTTTCCTCGCACAATCATCAGATCTCAGTTCACGTTTACGTCTTGATTTCAACTGCATACTGCCTTCTGCGAATATACAAACAAGTTTCAAAGTTCAGACGTAAATCTGCGTTTAAGACGTAAATCTGCGTTTAGACGTAAATCTGCGTCTAGACGTAAATATGCGTTTAGACGTAAATCTGTTTTTTGCAGATTACTTTTTGAGCTGTACAACAGCAGCACATTGTCTTTATACTTCTGCTTAAACTGCTCCTAGACGCAAACTGTGTTTAGACGCAATCTGCGCTTAGACGCAATCTGCGTTTAGACGCAATCTGCGCTTAGACGCAATCTGCGCTAAGACGCAAACTGCGCTTAGACGCAATCTGAGTTTAGACGCAATCTGCATTTAGACGCAAACTGCATTTAGACGCTAACTGTGTTTAAACATAAACTGCACTTAATCATAAGTAATCTTAGAATCGGCTTTTGCATCAAAATAGTCTTTATCGAACGAACGCAGCTTTCGTTTTTTAATCGCTGAAAAATATCCGCTGCACTAATTCACCCCCCCCCCCCTCTTAGTGCTCTCGATCCTAACAATTGGTATCAGAGCCCGGTTAACTCTCAAAAGGATTAAAACCCAAGAGAGATGGCTTACGTCGGAAACCAAGAGGGACATTCCATTACACGTCCACCCATGTTTAATGGGACGGACTACACCTATTGGAAGACCCGAATGAGAATCTTTCTTATTTCTATGGATTTTGAACTGTGGAATCTTGTCGAAAATGGATTTTCGAAGTCTTCTCTTCCAATGATCGATTGGAATGATTTGGAGAAGAAGGCTTTCGCTCTTAATGCAAAGGCTATGAATGCCTTATTTTGTGCACTTGATAAAAACGAGTTTAACCGTGTTTCAACTTGTGAAACTGCGTTTGATATTTGGCACATGCTCGAAGTGACCCATGAGGGCACAAGTAGAGTAAAAGAGTCAAAAATCAATTTGCTGTTACATTCTTTCGAACTTTTTCGGATGAAACCGAGTGAAACCATTGGCGACATGTTTACCCGTTTCACGGATGTCGTCAACGGTCTAAAAGGACTCGGAAAGAGCTTTTCGGATTTTGAGCTTGTTAATAAGATACTAAGATCCCTTCCTAAGAGTTGGGATCCTAAAGTCACCGCTATTCAAGAGGCAAAAGAACTGCGAAATTTCCCTCTTGAAGAACTAATCGGGTCATTAATGACCTACGAAATGACTTGTAAAGCTCATGAAGAGCAAGAAGACATCCTTCCAAAGAACAGGAAGGATATGGCACTCAAAACTTCAGAATGCCACTTGAGAGAAAACTCAAGTGATGAGGACTGTGATGATGACTTGACACTTCTAACAAGAAAGTTTAAAAAGTTCTTCAAAAGAAAAAAGTTTAAGAATGATGCAAAAAATAAACTTGAACCCAAAAAGGACCAAGTAATCTGCTATGAATGCAAAAAGCCGGGACACTACAAGAAGAAGGCGCTCCAAGCAACATGGGATGATTCGAGCGCATCTGAGGAAGAGGAGTCCAACACCGAGCAAGTTGCTCATTACGCCTTAATGGCCATCAAAGATGAGGTAACAAATTCAATAGATGCTGATTTATCTTTCGATGAATTATTAAATACTTTCAATGACTTATTTGACGAATGCAAGAGTATAAGTAGAAAATATAAATTGCTGAAAAAGATGCATGATAGTCTTACTTGTGAGTTTGATAAGTTAAAAGTCGAACATCATGATAGTTTAAATTCATGTATCAAATGTCATGATTTAGAAACTTTGCAAAAAGAAAACCTGCTACTCAAGGACACCTTGAAGAAATTCGAGGTTGGTAGCAAGTCATTAAACATGATCCTTGCAAACAAGGGTCACATTCCAAAAAGAAGCGGAATTGGATTTGTGAGAAGTCCTCACCAAAATCCAACCACCTTCATAAAAGGCTCCATCTTACATGTTCAACACCAAACCAAGTGCAACTTTTGTTGCAAATCTGGACACAAGACACATTGTTGTCCATTCAAGAAAATAAGTCCAAACAAACTAATCTGGGTTCCTAAAGGAACCATGATAAACTCTATGCAACATGATAGAAAATGTAGATCTATTTATGAGGCACCCAAAAGCAAATGGGTACCTAAACATCATCCTTTCTTGTAGAAAACTAAACCATCGCAAGCTAGGAGCAAGAGATGGTACCTTGATAGTGGATGCTCAAGGCATATGACCGGAGATCCATCTCAATTCTCTAAGCTCACTAGCATAGACGAAGGATATGTCACCTTCGGAGACAACAACAAGGGTAAAATCATTGGCAAAGGAACCATAGGTAACAAATCCAACTTCTCTATTGAAGATGTTTTACTAGTTGATGGTTTAAAACATAACCTCTTGAGCATTAGTCAATTATGTGATAAAGGATATATTATAAGATTTGAATCTAATGCTTGCATCATTGAAAAACCACACAAAAATATATCTATAATTGCATTAAAACAAAATAACGTATACACTATTGACATCAATGACTTATGTGATGAAATGTGTTTTGCCGTTATGAATGAGGATGCTTGGCTATGGCATAGAAGATTAGGTCATGCTAGCATGAAACTAATCACTCAAGTATCATCTAGAGAACTTGTAAGAGGAATTCCTCATATCAAGTTCATCAAAGATAATGTATGTGATGCTTGCCAATTAGGTAAGCAAATTAAGGGTAGCTTCAAAGCTAAGAATCAAATAAGCACCTCTAGGCCCTTACAATTGATCCATATGGACTTGTTCGGACCAATCTCTACATCGAGTCTAGGAGGTAGCAAATACGCCTTTGTCATTGTTGATGACTATAGCAGATATACATGGACCTACTTCTTAAAACAGAAAAATGAATGCTTTAGATATTTTACCAAGTTTTGTAAACTTGTTCAAAATGAGAAGGGATCTATGATTTCGTCAATTAGAAGTGATCATGGTGGAGAATTTCAAAACCATGATTTCCAAGAATTCTGTGAACTCAACGGATACAACCATAATTTCTCTACTCCAAGAAATCCTCAACAAAATGGGGTAGTAGAAAGAAAAAATCGAAATTTACAAGAAATGGCAAGAACCATGTTGAATGAACATAGCCTACCCAAATATTTTTGGGCCGAAGCTGTAAACACTGCATGCTATATTTTAAATAGAGTCCTAGTAAGACCCTTACTCACCAAAACTCCTTATGAGTTATGGAATAACAAAAAACCCAATGTCTCATATTTTAAAGTCTTTGGGTGTAAGTGTTTTATCTTGAATGAAAAGGATAACTTAGGAAAATTTGATGCTAAATCTGATGAAGGAATCTTTCTTGGTTATTCTTCGGTTTCTAAAGCTTTTCGCATTTTTAATAAAAGAACCTTAATTATTGAAGAATCCATTCATATTGTTTTCAATGAGATTTCAGAAATTAAGAAAAATGATCTTGATGATGATGTTAATTTTGATTCCTTGAATTTAAACGAAACCCCGTCTCCAACTAGCAACTTGGATGCATCCACTTCCGAAACATCCTTACCCAAGGATTGGAAGTATGTAGATGCTCATCCTAAGGAGCTAATCCTAGGAGACACATCAAAGGGGGTTCAAACACGATCTTCTTTTAAAAACTTTTGTGCCAACGCCGCCTTTCTCTCCCAAATTGAACCCAAATGTGTTGATGAAGCCATGAAAGATGATTCATGGATTATCGCAATGCAAGATGAATTAAATCAATTTGAGAGAAATGAGGTGTGGACGCTTGTTCCTAGGCCAAATGACCATTTAGTTATTGGTACTAAATGGGTCTTTAGAAACAAGCAAGATGAAAATGGTATCGTGGTTAGAAACAAGGCTAGATTAGTGGCCAAAGGTTTCAACCAAGAAGAAGGTATCGATTACGAAGAAACCTTCGCACCTGTGGCTCGATTGGAAGCCATAAGGATGCTCCTTGCCTACGCTAGTTGTAATAATTTTAAGTTATTTCAAATGGATGTTAAAAGCGCTTTTCTAAATGGTTTTATTTCCGAAGAAGTTTATGTTGAACAACCTCCTGGATTTGAAAATAATAGCCTCCCTAATCATGTGTTTAGATTAACTAAAGCTCTCTATGGTTTAAAACAAGCCCCAAGGGCTTGGTATGAGAGACTTAGTTCTTTTCTCATTGAAAATAATTTCATAAAAGGCAAGGTTGATACTACATTGTTTATCAAGAATTTTGAAAATAATTTTCTCATTGTTCAGATTTATGTTGATGATATCATCTTTGGCTCTACAAATGAATCTCTTTGTGAATCTTTTGCTAAAACTATGAGTCTTGAATTCGAAATGAGCTTAATGGGAGAATTAACATTCTTCTTAGGTTTACAAATCAAACAACTAAGCAATGGCATCTTTATTAGTCAAACTAAATATGCCATGAATTTATTAAAAAGGTTTAACATGAACAACTCAAAGGCTAGTAACACTCCTATGAGCACCTCCACTAAGTTAGAAATTGATGAAAGTGGAGAAAGCTTTGATCAAAAAACTTATAGGGGTATGATAGGAAGTTTACTTTACCTCACTGCAACCAGACCAGACATCATGTTCAGTGTAGGACTTTGTGCTAGATTTCAATCAAACCCTAAGATATCTCATCTCAAAGCAGTTAAAAGAATATTTAGATATCTTAATGGTACCACAAATCTAGGATTATGGTACCCAAAATCAGAGAATTTTGAGTTAATTGCTTATGCTGATGCTGACTTTGCTGGCTATAGATTAGATAGAAAAAGCACATCAGGATCATGTCAATTTTTAGGACATGCCCTTGTTTCCTGATCATCAAAGAAACAAAACTCGGTTGCACTATCAACAACCGAAGCTGAATATATTGCAGCAAGTGCATGCTGTGCACAAGTTGTATGGATGAAAAATACCTTAGAAGATTATAAAGTTCATCTAAAAAATATTCCAATTAAATGTGATAACACAAGTGCAATATGCTTATCCAAGAATCCTATACAACACTCAAGAACAAAACATATTGATACTAGTCATCACTTTATACGAGATCATGTCACCAATCATGACGTAACCATAGAGTTCATTGATACTAAACATCAACTAGCTGACATTTTTACAAAACCTCTAAGTGAAGAACAATTTGATTTCATTAGAAGAGAATTAGGAATGTTGATGTGTCCGAACAGATAAATTTGTTAAAATAATTTTCTTTCGGACTATATTGTATGATCAAATCACTTGATTTCCATGATTATATGTGAAAATCTGCAACAAAATCTTGTCCGAATGCATCTCATTTATGAAACAGATTTTCTCGTACACCTTCATGAAAATTAAGTTTCTGAAATAGATTTGATGAAGTGATTCATGTGTATGTATTCCATCCTGCAAAATCTTTACAATGGATTATAACACAAAGGGGAAGAAGTATTTAAAGCAATCTATGTAAAATTCCTCTATAAGCTTGCTATTATTATTTTCTAGTATCATAGTTACTATGCTTTTTGTTGATGACAAAGGGGGAGATATATATGAATTGATAAACACTGCCATGATTAGAAATACTATGAATGATGCTATAAACACTGCTATGATTATGCCATCCTTGCATCACCAAGAGATATATGAACATGTGCTAAAGTTTGCATTATGCCCTGAGTTGATATCTTATCATGTGAAGAAAATGCAAAACTTGCTAGAATATTTCAAATGTGTGCATCATGTAATAAGTTTCACAGCTTTATATGATAATGTTCAAACTACATGATGAATAGTTACAAACACAATCATACAAACTTGTTGATGTATGTCAAACCCTGACATCATCCTTGAAGAGATACATCATGATGAGTATCATGATGGGAGTATTGATAAGTTTAACTGATCTAACTTATCAATACGTCACTTGAATTCTTAGGTCTTGAATTCAAGGTTGACTTATCTCAACTATGGCATATAGACAGGGGGAGTTAAGTATAACTCCATTATCAATTGATTGTCATCATCAAAAAGGGGGAGATTGTTGAATCTCGGATTTTGATGATGAAGTCAATTGTCATTTGTTGTCTAATCTATGTGTTGAGATAAGTGTGCAGGATTAACTACGATGAAAGATAGACAAGCAGCAGGAGTTACGCCGAAGTCAAGTTCATGATCATGTTGGGAGTTCGAGAGTTCGACGGAAGTTCGGACGGTCGTCGGAGGTTCTGCGAGAACAGATCCGAGAAGTCCAGAAGCTTGCCAAGCGAAGCTCGTCGGAACTTGCCAAGTGGATCGTCGCAAAGTCCAGGAGTTTGCCGGAAGTCCGCAGGAGCATCACCGAGGGTTCATCGGATGATCGACGGAAGTTCGCCGGAAACTCGCCGGAAGGAGCGATTGAAGCACCGAAGCAAAGCTGCAGAAGTTGTCTTAGATTTAATCGTAGTTAGCACGTTGATTAAGTTGGAAAATGGGAGGTGATCCCATTGGCTTAATCTTGGGGCAATTGGGCCCCTGATAGACTGAAATTGGGCCGAATGGAATGAACCATTCGGACCCTGATTGCACCAGGAGGTGCAACTGCCCAGGCCAGGAGGTGGCACCGCCTGGGCTAAGCCTCCCAGCGAGACTGGGCGGTGCAACCTCCCCAGCCGGGAGGTGGCACCGCCTGAGCTCAGTCTTCGAGCTAGACTGGGCGGTGCAACCTCCCTGACAGAGAGGTGGCACCGCCTGAGCTCAGTCTTCGAGCAAGACTGGGCGGTGCAACCTCCCTGGCAGAGAGGTGGCACCGCCTGAGCTCGGTCTTCGAGCTCTGCCAGGCGGTGCAACCTCTCCAGTCAAGAGGTGCAACCGCCTAATCCCAGAATTCCGGGATTTGATTGTTTTGAGCTCCAAATTTGAATTGGGTTGGGGCCTATAAATTCCCCACCCATTCAGCACTGAAAAGATACAGACCTACACCGAAATCTTGATCTTTTCTGTGATTCTAAGAGCTCAAAAGTGTTGTAAAGCCTTTAAGTCTCCTCCTTCTGTTCTTCAAGTTTTCAGTTGTAAAGTGAGGAGAGAAAGGTCTGTGAAGGTTGTCTCCTGAGCCTGTCAAAAGGAGAGAAACTGTAAAAGGGCAGTTTGGCCTTCGCCTATTGAAGGAAGGCCCCTAGTTGACGTCGGCGACCTCGTCGGTGGAGGAAGCCAAAAGTGGAGTAGGTCAAGACTGACCGAACCACTCTAAATCTCTGGTTTGCGTTTATTTTTGAGCACTTTATCATTACTGCAAACCTCCTTCATTACTACTGCTCTCTGCGCTTTCACGAACAAGTTCTAAGTGCTGTTCTTCCGAATCTGCATTCAGACGTAAATTCGTATTTTCGTACATTACAGTTTACATTTACGTTTGATTCTGCAGAACTGTCTTCGGTGCTTTTACGAACGAGTTTCTTTGCAGTTTACACTTACATTTTGATCCTATTGATAACTGCGAACTATCCTCTACAATTTTACGAAAGAGTTTCAACATTTAGACGTAAAACTGCATTTAGACGTAAATCGACTTTCCTCGCACAATCATCAGATCTCAGTTCACGTTTACGTCTTGATTTCAACTGCATACTGCCTTCTACGAATATACAAACAAGTTTCAAAGTTCAGACGTAAATCTGCGTTTAAGACGTAAATCTGCGTTTAGACGTAAATCTGCGTCTAGACGTAAATCTGCGTTTAGACGTAAATCTGTTTTTTGCAGATTACTTTTTGAGCTGTACAACAGCAGCACATTGTCTTTATACTTCTGCTTAAACTGCTCCTAGACGCAAACTGTGTTTAGACGCAATCTGCGCTTAGACGCAATCTGCGTTTAGACGCAATCTGCGCTTAGACGCAATCTGCGCTAAGACGCAAACTGCGCTTAGACGCAATCTGAGTTTAGACGCAATCTGCATTTAGACGCAAACTGCGTTTAGACGCTAACTGTGTTTAAACATAAACTGCACTTAATCATAAGTAATCTTAGAATCGGCTTTTGCATCAAAATAGTCTTTATCGAACGAACGCAGCTTTCGTTTTTTAATCGCTGAAAAATATCCGCTGCACTAATTCACCCCCCCCCCCCCTCTTAGTGCTCTCGATCCTAACAGTGGTAAGGTATTCATCCTACGACTTTGGATGGACTGTACCATCCTCTTTCTTATCCTTCGGTTTTGTATTTTCCTCCCGCACAATATCCTTACCTTTTATGGCTTTATTCCTATATTTATCCACTTCATCTACAGCTTGCAGATTTTTAAACTTTAAAATACCTTGAATCATGTGGTCTTGATTGGCAGGGTTTGTTGAAGCACGATAAGATTGTTGCAGCAGAATATCCTGGATAGTACTTGTTGGAGTAGCCTGGCTAGAGAGGTTTGTTGGGGCATGAGTTTGTTGAGACAGAATATCCTTGTTGGTGATGTTTGTTGTGGCCTGAGTTTGTTGAGGAAGAATATCCTTGCTGGCGAGATTTGTTTGGGCCTGAGTTTGTTGAGTTATTGTGGACTGATCCAATGATATTGGAAGAGATGAAGTTCCTGACTTATGTTTCTCCTGTCCACTAGTACCAAGGGAAACCTCTATTGTGGAAGGCTCCGACATTATAGGAAGAGATATAGTTTTGGATTTGTCCTTCTGTCCGCGGTGCTGTCCTTGCGAGTCGGAATGCTCAATAGTCTTCGCCACTATCGGTGCTACTACCATTAGAGAAGACTCGCTTTGTTGCTGAGGCGCTTGACGTGGTCGATAGACCTTTGTGATTTGTTTTGGAGTTTGCTGACAAGCTCCATTTGCATGACCAAAAGATAAGCAATGCTGACATCGTTGTGGCTTCCAGGAATATGAGACATGTACCTTCCGAGTGTTCCCGTCAAGATCACGATAGAAAACCTCATTTGGAAGATCTTCGTCGGAAGAAACCAGTACACATGCTCGTGCAAATGCTAATCTCGTCTGATTCTATAGCCGCGACCAGAAGAGGGATCAAACATGGCAGCGACGGCCCCTAGGGCTGGCGATGGTGGCAGGAGGGTTGATACGATGGTAAGACTCCCTATCGTTACCCCTCAATTGGCTCCTCCTCCATATCCTCTCCAGAGAGAAACTCCTTCGACGAAACAGCATCGAAGTAGATCGCGCTCTAGATCGCGGCAGCCTGCCCTCATTTCCAGTGACCCTAGGCCTTGGACTAGCCTCTTCAAGGCTCCGGTTGGAAGTCCGGATCTAAGCTTGGAATTCTTTACTCCAGAAGTTCAGGCTGATAAGAAGATTGCTGTATACGAGACTGCTGATTCAGCAAAGCTTATTGAGACATGGTCTATGGCGATTGTTGGCTATGTGGTAGGTCTCAAAACATCTTATTTCCCACTATCCTCATTTATCAAAACTCGATGGGGAATATCGTCATTTGATCTTCATATGCTGGAGAACGGATTCTTTGTTTGCAAGCTATACTCTGAAGAAGATTTACAACGGGTCCTCGAAGGATTCTGGACTATTCGCGGCCATCCAATGATTCTACGACGCTGGTCTCCTGATGTCCGTTTGGAGTTAGATAGCCTACAGTCTATCCCATTATGGGTATCCTTTCAAGGTCTTCCTCTACATCTTTGGAGTCGACGTTTTATTGCAAAGTTATGCAGCACTCTGGGACAACCACTCTACATCGACTAATTCTCTAGATGAGATCTTAGATATTAGTTTCATGCTTGCATGGCATAGTTTCCTATGCCAAAGCCAAGCATCATCATTTAAAGCGGAGAAGCACATTTCATTACTTAGTTCATCAAGGTTGATGGTGTAGATATTATTTTGTTTTAATGCAATCATAGTTATGTTATGGTTTGGTTTTTCAATAATACACACATTTGATTCAAATCTAACGATATAACCTTTATCACATAATTGACTAACACTCAAGAGATTATGTTTCAATCCATCAACTAATAAGACATCATCAATAGAAAAATTTAATTTGTTACCTATAGTTCCCTTGCCAATGATTTTGCCTTGGTTGTTGTCTCCGAAGGTGACGTACCCTTCTTCTTTGCTAGTGAGTATAGAGAAATGAGATGGATCTCCAGTCATATGTCTTGAGCATCCACTATCTAGATACCATCTCTTGCTCCTAGCTTGTGATGGTGTATGTTTCTACAAGAAGGGATTATTTTTAGGTACCCATTTTCTTTTGGGTGCCTTAAAAATTGATTTAACTTGTTCATCATATTGCATAGAATTGATCATGGTTCCTTTAGGAACCCAAATTAGTTTGTTCGGACTAATCTTCTTGAATGGACATTTATAAGTTTTATGTCCATATTTGCAACAAAAGTTGCAATTGCTTTGGTGTTGAACATGTAAGATAGGGCCTTTAATGAAGGTGGTTGGATTTTGGTGAGGACGTCTCACAAATCCGATTCCACTTCTTTTAGGAACGTGACCCTTATTTGTAAGGATCATGTTTAAAGATTTGCTACCAACCTCAAATTTCTTCAAGGTGTCCTTAAGTAGGAAGTTCTCCTTTTGAAAAGATTCTAGATCATGGCATTTTATACATGGAGCTAAACTATCATGATATTCAATTTTTAATTTATCGATATCACAAGTGAGACTATCATGCTCCTTTTTTAGCAATTTGTATTTTCTACTAATTGTCTTACATTCATCAAATAACTCATGGAAAGCATTTAATAATTCATGATAAGGTAAATCTGCATCAATTAAATCCGTTACCTCTTCTCCGATGGCCATTAGGGCGTAATGAGCAACTTGCTCGGTGTTGGACTCCTCTTCTTCGGACGCGCTTGAATCATCCCACGTTGCCTTGAGCGCCTTCTTCTTTGATGTTCTCTTTTTGGCTTGAGGACAATTGTTCTTGTAGTGTCCCGGTTTTTTGCATTCATAGCAAATCACTTGGTCCTTCTTTTGTTTGAATTTATTTTTTGTATTATTTTTAAATTTGTCTTTTCTTAAATATTTTTTAAATTTTTGAGTCAAAAGTGCAATGTCATTGTCACTGTCCTTATCACTTGATGTTCCTTTCAAGTGGTCTTCTTGTGATTTGAGTGCCATATCCTTCCTGTTCTTTGGAAGGGGGTTCTCGAGCTCGTCATGAGCTTGACAAGTCATTTCGTAGGTCATTAGAGACCCAATGAGTTCTTCAAGAGGGAATGTTTTAAGGTCTTTGGCCTCTTGAATGGCCGTAACTTTTGGATCCCAACTTTTTTTTTTTTTTTTTTTGGTAAGTAAAAGTAAATTGATTATTGGATCCCAACTTTTAGGGAGGGATCTTAAGATTTTGGTAAAATCTTTACCAAGAGCTTTGAGTCCATTGATGACATCCGTAAACCGGGTGTACATGTCTCCGATGGACTCACTTGGTTTCATTCGGAAAAGTTCGTAAGAGTGCACAAGAATGTTGATTTTGGACTCTTTCACTCGGCTAGTGCCTTCATGAGTGACCTCAAGAGTTCTCCAAATATCAAAAGCCGAATCACAAATTGAAACACGATTAAATTCATTTTTATCTAGTGCACAAAACAAAGCATTCATAGCCTTTGCATTTAAAGCAAAAACCTTCTTCTCCGATTCATTCCATTCGCTCATCGGAAGAGAAGATTTTTGAAATCCGTTTTCAACAATAGTCCAAAGCTCGAAATCCATGGAAATGAGGAAGATCCTCATACGAGTCTTCCAATAAGTATAATTCGACCCATTAAACAAGGGTGGACGTGTGATAGAATGACCCTCATGTATGCCGGAGTAAGCCATCTCTCTTGGGTATCAAACCAAATATGAGAGTGAGCCTAGCTCTGATACCAATTGTTAGGATCGGAGCGGCACTAAGAGGGGGGGTGAATTAGTGCAACAGATTAAAACTTCGGTTTTGATAAATCTTTCGTACGATGAAAAGCAATATCAATGGAAACCGATTTTAGAAGCTTGATAACTTAGAAACGTATGGAAGCGTAGTAACTAAGTAGAGAAGTTTGCAGTATGTAAATGGCAAGAGTAGGATGCAAACCAGATAACGCAGATTTTACAGTGGTTCGGTCAAATGACCTACATCCACTTGCGAGGCCCCTCTTTGATGAGGCTCCCACCTTCCACTAGCAAATCTCTTGAAATGGAAGGGCAAATACCCCTCTTACAACCTTTTACAGGCAGTTCAACCTCTTACAAATTTTCAGTAAGAAAGAAGGAGGTGAACTCTCTAGCAAATTGAAAAACAAGACTTGCTAAGACTTTCTAAGACTTTTCTCTCAATCAATTGCTTATCAAAAAGTTGTAATCTCAGTTGAGATTTGATGGGTATTTATAGGCCTCAAGAGGATTCAAATTTGGGCTCCAAAATTTGAATTCTCTTTGGGTTCTCGATGCTGGCGATGCCACCGCTTGTCAGTGGTGGTGCCACCGCCTGTCACTGTCAGACATTGACAGTGTTGGGCGGTGCCACCGCCCAGCTCTCGGGTGCTGGGTGGTGCCACCGCCAGACCCTTCGGTTCACTTGTTGGGCTTCAAATTTAGCCCAAACCAAGTCTAATTTTGGGCCCAGTTGGCCCCTAACCAGGATATAGGATTATCTCTTAATCCTAATCCTAATTACAAGTGAACTACATAACAAAACACATCCTAAGCAAGTTTTCAACCGCGAACATCGAGTCTTGTTCCGGCGAGCTTTCCGACGAACTTCTTCCGATGGACTCCCATCAAGCTCCCGAACTTGTGATGACTTTAACGAGTAGCCGAGCCTTCTCTGTGATCTCCGTGAACCTCCGACAATCTCTTCGGTGAACTTCCGAAAATTCCGACAGGTTCCCGATTTCTTCTCGGTTGGTTCCGGCAGCATCTCCGATGATTCTTCGGACTCTTAAACGTCCTTCGAACTTGACTCCGGTATTCTTGCTTTGTGTTTTCTGGTTATCGTAGTTAATCCTGCACACTTAACTCAATAATATGGATTAGATCAATTAACCCATCAATTAATTTTATCATCAAAATCCGAGATTCAACACAAGACTCCTATTCCCTTACAACTCCTAATTCTTCTATAAGAGAAACCTCTTACATGAATGTCCCTCTCAATTAGGACTCTCCTAGCTAGAGTCCTAACAGATCCGCCCTCTTCAAATGAGCCTTATCCTCAAGGCTGAGATTCCATGAACTCAGGGAACCGGGTCTTTAGCTCCTCATATGGTTCCCATGTGGCGTCTTCAAGTAGTAAATTATTCCAATACACTAGTACTTCAGTATAGGGACGTCGGCGACGCATCACGATCCTGCGATCGAGGATGGCTTGTGGTTGAGCTTGAATAACTCCATCCTCAGTGGTGTTGGGCAGTTTGATCTAGGGTGACTCGTGTTCTCCCAACTTGGGCTTCAAGCATGACACGTGGAAGACATGGTGAATTTTGGCATCCTCAGGTAACTTAAGTCTATACACCACTGCTCCAATACGCTATGTGATCTGATAGGGCCCAAAAAATCGTGGAGATAGCTTCATGGAGGCTCGAGTGTTGATGGAGAGTTGCTTGTATGGTTGTAGGCGAAGATAAACCCAATCTCCTACTTAAAATTCTCTTTCGCTTCGTTGTGTGTCGGCTTGCTGCTTCATTCTAGCTTGAGCTGTAGAGAGATTATCTTTTAACAGTTGTAGGAGTTTGTCCCTATCAATCAATTCTTGTTCAACCTGATCTACCTTGGCCAAGCTAATTATATACTTTGGAATCATAGGGGCTGGTCGACCATACAATGCTTCATAAGGGGCACATTTTGTAGATGAATGATATGTAGTATTATACCACCATTCGGCCTAGGGAAGCCATTTTGCCCACTCTTTTGGTTGGTCGCAAGCGAAACACCGAAGGTATGTCTCTAAACACCTGTTTACCACCTCTGTTTGGCCGTCAGTTTGTGGATGATACGCTGTGCTCATCTTGAGTTTGGTGCCTTGTAACTGGAATAACTCGGTCCAAAATTTACTAGTGAAGATCCTATCACGATCACTTACAATGGACCTTGGCATCCCGTGTAGTTTAATAATATTTTCTATGAAAACTTGGGCAATACTAGCAGTAGTGTAGGGACTTCTCACAACATAAAAATGACCATATTTCGTAAGTCGATCAACCACCACGAGAATTGTGCATTTACCTTTGGCAGGTGGCAGCCCTTCAATGAAGTCCATGGAGATGTCAGTCCACACGGAGTCCGGTATAGGTAGTGATTGTAGTTTCCCTAGATTTGCCACAGTTTCACCCTTGTGCTGTTGACATACATCACATTGTGCCACATATTCAGCAATAATTTTTTTCATCCCTCTCCAATAAAAATTTTGCTTCACTCTTTTGTAGGTTCTTAGGAATCCAGAGTGCCCTGCTGAAGGTATGGAGTGCATTTCATGTAGGATGATTGTGATACAAGGGGAGTCACGTATAAGCACAATACGACCTTTGTAGCGTAGATCCCTCGAATCCCAAGTGTAGTGGGCTATTGCACTTGGATCCTCCTCCAATTTTTTTTGTAATGTTGCTGATCTCTGGATCCTTCTTCCATTCTTCCCTAATGTCCACGAGGAGACTAGTGGTAGGAAGGGAGATGGCTGAAACCTTAGCTTGCTCAGGTAGCCGTGAGAGTGCATCTGCAACAACGTTTTCTTTCCCCTTTTTGTAAATAATTTCATAATTGAATCCAAGAAGTTTGGTTACCCATTTTTGTTGCTCAGGGGATGATATCTTTTGCTCCAAAAAATACTTGAGGCTTCTATGGTCGGTTTTAATTTGAAATCGCCGGCCAATCAAGTAGGGTCTCCACCTCATTACTGCGTGTACAATGGCGAGCATCTCCTTATCATATATTGACATGTTTTGATGGGAGGGAGATAATGCCTTGCTAGTGTATGTGAGTGGTCGACCATCTTGCATGAGAACGGCTCCAATTCCGACTCCAGATGCGTCGGTCTCAATGATGAAGGGTCGGCTGAAATCTGGTAGCGCTAGCACCGGCATCGTTGTCATGGCTACCTTAAGTTTGCTGAAGGTAGCAAAGGCTTTGTCCGACCATTGGAAATCATCTTTTTTCAGTAGAGAAGTGAGTGGTGCACTGATCCTCCCATAGTCCTTAACAAATTTTCGGTAGTAGCTTGTTAGTCCAAGGAACCCGCGTAGTAATTTCACGTTTGTAGGTTTCGGCCAGCCTTGCATTGTCTCAATTTTTGTTGGGTCTACCGCCACTCCTTCTTCTAATATTATGTGCCCAAGGTACTCTACTTTTTGCTGGAGAAAGCTATACTTTAGTTGCTTAACAAAAAGAGTATTCTCCCGAAGGATCGTTAGAACAATCCGTAAATGCTGAAAGTGAGTCTCAAGAGAAGGGCTGTAAATTAGAATATCATCGAAAAATACCAGCACAAATTTGCGAAGAAAGCTCCAAAAAATATCGTTCATGAGACTTTGAAAAGTTGAAGGAGCATTAGTGAGTCCAAAAGGCATTACCAAGAATTCATAATGACCATCATGTGTGCCGAATGCAGTTTTTGGAATGTCATCTTCACATACCCGAATTTGGTGGTAACCGGATCGGAGGTCCAACTTCATGAAGACTCGAGCTCCTTTTAATTCATCAAGAAGTTCATCCACCACTGGTATTGGGTACTTGTCCTTGACGGTGATGCCATTTAAAGCTTGGTAGTTGATGCACATCCGCCAAGTTCTGTCCTTCTTGCGTACAAGTAGCACTGGTGAAGAATAGGGGCTGCAACTTGGCCGAATCACCCCTGTTTCAAGCATCTCCTTTACGATCTTTTCAATTTCATCTTTTTGGAGGTGAGGATATCGGTACGGTTGAGTGTTCGCTAGTGGCTTGCCCGGAAGGATTGGAATTCGATGGTCATGTTGTCGAGAAGGAGGAAGACCGCATGGTTCAGCAAAAATATCGACAAATTCAGTAAGAAATTGGGCAAGATGTTGATCTTCAATTTCTATTTTCTTCCCCCCTGGTTGCTGCTGGAGGTGCATCAAAAAGCCACCATTTACCTTGTGTAAAACTTTCTCCATTCGTTGGGTCGAAACAGTGGTAACGTTGCTTCCGTGCTTCCCGCGTAGGATGATCTGTTTGCCCTTACAGTAGAATTTCATAATTAATTTAGAAAAGTTCCAAGTGACATCACCTAGTGTAGTCAGCCATTCTATACCAAGCACTGCCTCATAGTCATCAAGTGGTAGGAGGAAGAAATCGATAATAATTTCTTGGTCTTACAGTAATAGTTTCACCTGCGGGCATCTTTGGTCGCACTTTAGGATTCTGCCGTCGGCCAGCTTTACATCGAACTTGCTGCAACCTTCAATATGCAGTGCCATTCGAGCAGCAACCTTACTATTCAGGAAGTTATTAGTGCTTCCCGTGTCGATGAGAACAGTAATCGGCTGTTGTTTGAGAAGGCCTCCAACTTTCATCGTTTGCGGGTTTGAATAGCCGGCTAGTGCGTGTACCGTAATGTCGGTCAGTTGTGGCTCTTCTTCCATATCTTCTTCTTCATATTCAAGGCTCTCTTCTGGATGTTCAATGACCTCTTCTTCTACTAGTTCAATCATACGAAGTCTCCCTTTTCTACAGCGATGCGTTGGTCCGAAGCGGATCAGCATTCCTTCTTTGAATTGTTGCCATAAAAGGACTCCATAAGTGTGTTCAAACTAGTCAAACCATTGTATGACATCCCCTTCAAGATCTATAGCTGCAATTTCCACCATGGATGCATCCGTAGTTTTATGGTACCGAAAATATCGCTCCGCGCGCGAGATCCAACCAATTGGGTCTCCTTCTTCCCATCTAGGGAAGTCTACTCTCATGCGCGAATAGTTGGGGTCGGTCATAGAGCCTCCCCTCTCTTGGAAGTCATCTCTTTGGGCATGATGTGATTGGTTAGAGCTCTCTCCTTGATGTGATTTCTTCGGGCTTGGTGGTCGGCCCAAACTGAATTCGGTAAGGAGAGTCCGAATCTTATCCTCCATTCGTGCCTCGAAGGCTTCAAATTTAGCATTGATTGCCTCCTTAGATGCCATAGTATATGACTCCAAATCTGTGATGTTAAGATCTCTCTTTTGTTGACGGGTTAAATGCATGTATAGGTTGAGAGAAGTGATGGTTGAAAGGGTTGGTGGATTGGTTTGGACAGAGAAAATACAGTATCAAGATCAAACAAACAGAGCTATGCGGCTGAAATTCTGCAATGTATCTTTCTTTGTAGAGATGAAAACTTTGTGACGAAAAGTTTATGCAGTAATATAAGAATAATTTTTTTTTTTGGATTTTCGGATAGGGATAACAAAATTGCAGCAGCAGTAAGGTAGGAAACCAGAACCTGTTGCAATTCAAGTGGAGATCAAAGGATGATCCGCGGTGGTGGAGATGATGGCGGAATTTGGCGACGATCTTTTAAGCAATTGTGGGAATTGCTTTGGGCGGCTGTGGAGAGCTGATGGATGGCTATGGAAGGGCAGAGAGATGCCAAGAATGCTGCTCTGATACCAGGTGTTAGAACCCTTGCAGATTCTAAACTTAGGGTTGATCTCTTTAGGGGATCGGCCTCCTTGGAACTCTATAGGGGTTCCTCCCTCCAAGTTGCTGCTGTTGAATCTCGTATTTTGATGATGAAACCACTTGATATGTGTTTATGATTTAATCTACGTTTTGAGTGACGCAGGATGCTTCGATCAGGATGAGACAATTAAAGCAAGAGGAATTGACGTTGCGCCGGAGGAGATCACGTCAGGATATTGGATGGCAGAACGCTTCGGACGTCGGGCATCGGGCCAAGGAGAGTGGAATTGCGCCAAGGATATCGGGGCTGCGGAGGTCAACCACCGATTGGGAAACAAGCCGCAAGAGAGGATGATGCGCTGAAGAATCAGACGAAGCGCCAACCAATGACGTGCCGGGCAACAGAATGTCAATTCGCGTTGTAATAATTGTCTAGATCGGAGTAGAGTTTTGGCTTTTATGTGCAGGATTAACTACAATAACGACGAAGACATAAAGCGAAACAAAGTGTTAGAGTCAAGCGCGAAGGATTCGTTGCGAGTTCGAGAGTTCGACGGAAGCCCGAAGGTTCGTCGGGAATGCTGCCGGAACTAGCCGAGAATGAGTAGGGAGCTTGCCGAAGGGTTTTTCGGAAGCTCGTTGGAAAGTTCGTTGGAAGTTCGCGGAGCTCACCAAGAAAGATCGGAGCTTGCCGAAGAAGCTCGTTGGAACTCGCCAAGATCAAATCGTGAAGTCTAGGAGCTTGCCAGGAGTCCGCAGAATGGTTTCCGAGAGTTTATCGGAAGATCGCCGAAAGTTCGCCGGAAGCTCGCTGGAAGAAGTCTTGACTTGTGGACTTTGTAATAGCTTAGAGAAATGTCTTTAAATTTGTAAATAACATGTTAATTAGGGTTAGGATTAAGTGTTAATCCTATAACCCAAGTAGGGGCCAATTGGGCCCGAGTTCGGACTGGTTTGGGCCAAGTTTGGAGCCCAACCATTGAGCTGAAATAGTGTAGGCGGTGGCACCGCCTAGGACCCGAGAACCAAGCGGTGGCACCGCCCAGCACCTGAGTGGTCCGGCGGTGGCACCGCCAGTACACCTGTCAGTGTCCGACACTGACAGGCGGTGGCACCGCCAGCCTCGGAAACCCAAAAGAATTCAAAATTTAGAGCCCAAATTTGAATCCTCTTGGGGCCTATAAATACCCCTCAATTCTCAGCAGAGAATACAACCTTTGAGAAGCAAGAGATTGAGATAAAAGTCTTAGCAAAGCCTTTAGCAAGTTTTTGTTTTCAATAGCTTGAGTGTTCACCTCCCTCTTTCTCTTTGAAAATTTATAAGAGTGTGAACCACTAGTAAAAGGTTGTAAGAGGGGTATTTGTCCTTCCCCTTCAAAGTGATTTGCTAGTGGAAGTTGGGAGCCTCTTCGAAGAAGGCTTCGCAAGTGGATGTAGGTCATTTTGACCGAACCACTTTAAATTGGTGTGTTCTCTGGTTTGCATTTACTTATTGCTATTTACCTTACTGCAAACCTTCATACGTGCTTTACTTCCTCATTACTTTTGCTGCACACCTTTACGAACACGCTTTCAAGATAAGCACTTCGAGTTCGGTTTTTTATCGTACGAAAGATTTTTCCAAAACCGAATTTTTAATCCGCTACACTAATTCACCCGCCCCTCTTAGTACCGCTCCGATCCTAACAATTGGTATCAGAGCCATGATTTTCTACTTTGGTTTAACACCCAAATAGAAATGGCTCTTTACGGCTTTCAAGAGGGTCACTCTCTCATTCATCCTCCCTTTTTCAATGGGACGGACTACCCTTATTGGAAAACTCGAATGAGAGTTTTCTTACTTTCTTTGGATTTAAATTTATGGCACATAATCGAAAATGGATTTGAAATGTCTTCTCTTCCAATGAAACATTGGAATAATTTGGAGAAGAAGATGTTTTCTTTAAACGCAAAGGCTATGAATGCCTTATTTTTGTTAGGATCGAGAGCACTAAGAGGGGGGGGGGGGGTGAATTAATGCAGCGAAAATCTTTCAGCGATTAAAAACGAAAGCTGCGTTCGTTCGATAAAAATTATTTTGATGCAAAAGCCGATTCTAAGATTACTTATGATTAAGTGCAGTTTACGTCTAAACACAGTTTGCGTCTAAACACAGTTTGCGTCTAAATGCAGATTGCGTCTAAGCTCAGATTGCGTCTAAGCGCAGTTTGTGTCTAAGCGCAGATTGCGTCTAAGCGCAGTTTGCGTCTAAACACAGTTTGCGTCTAAGCGCAGTTTAAGCAGAAGTATAAAGACAGTGTGCTGCTACTGTGCAGCTCAAAAAGTAATATGCAAAAAGCAGATTTACGTCTAAACGCAGATTTACGTCTAAACGTAGATTTACGTCTAAACGCAGATTTACGTCTGAACTTTGAAACTCGTTTGTAGACTCGCAGAAGGCAGTATGCAGTTGAAATCAAGACGTAAACGTAAACTGAAATCTGATGATTGTACGAGGAAAGCCGATTTACGTCTAAATG